>NC_056745.1:1126246735-1126618448 GCF_019279795.1 Protopterus annectens
TTGTGGCACCACCTTTGTGGAGTGGGACCACTGTAGCTGTTCGCCATTCTTTGGGCACATATCCTGTAGTAAGGCTAAGTTTGAACAGTGACTTAATGTGAGGGTTCAGTTCTTCATGGAGCTCGTGTAAGACACAGCCTGGGACACCGTCCGGTCCCATAGATGCTGTGTTTTTTGCTTTGGAGAGGGCAGCTTTCACCTGTGCATCTGTGATATCAGGGAGGTTACATTCAGTTGGGATAGGCATTTGCTCCGTTGGGGGGGAGGGGGGGGGGAGTTTGCGCTGAATCTGTCTGCCAGGATGTTGGCTATGTCTGTAGGTTTGGTATATTTTGTACCATTATGCAACAATTCAGAGCATATCTGGGAGTTTCCGCCCATGTTCCTGGCATAACTAAAGAAGGCCTTGTGATTATCTTTAGTGTCTAGGGCAATTTTTCTTTTGAAACTGGCCTTTGATGATTTTATGAGGGATCGAAGTTTCTTGCTAATACTGATCAGAGATGCCTTCCCTTTTTGGGATTTTGCTCTGTCATGTAGTAGCTTCCTCCTTCTGTTGTATAGCTTATTTATGGCCGGGGTCCACCAGACCGGTCTCCTGTTTTTGAAGGAGTGAGTTTTGGTTTTATTTGGGATAGCACGATCCATGCATTCCTGAAGGTGCTCATAGAATGCATTTGTAAAGGATTCTGTGGATTGGGCTGTATTATCCTCTGGCCCAGGGGCTTTGAAGGATTTCACCTCAGTCTTGAGAAGTGCAAAGTTGGCTTTTGAGAAATTCTTTACAGTGATTTCCTTGGCTGGGGGTGGGGATGGGATATGGATGTCCAGGGAAATTTGTTTATGGTCTGATCTTACCAATGAGGGGTATACCTCTGGTGTGGAACATAGAGTCCCCATGTTAGTGATGACCAGGTCCAATATGTTGTTCCCTCTTGTGGGAGTGGTGACTAGTTGTTCCATTGTGTTAGAGTTTATAAATTCAAGGAACCGTTGGGCGAGGGTGTTTGGGCTTGAGAAGTTTTCCCAGTCAATGTTTGAGTAGTTGAAGTCACCCAATAACATAGTGTTTGGAGAGACCTTCATATTCTCCAGTGTTCTCAGGAATGTCAAGTGGGGTTCCTGTAATAGGGAGGGTGTTCTGTAGCAGGCTACAACCTGAAAGGCAGTTTTGCCCGCTGTTAGTTGCACATGGATGGTTTCCGATGCTTCGTGCAGTGCCACTAACCTGGAGGTGTAGGTATCTTTGATGAATATAGATACTCCACCTCCTTTTGTGCTTCGGTCCAAGTTTTGGGGCCGAAACGCATGGTATGAGTTATAACCAGGTAGTGCTGGGGTGCTCTCAGGAGCCTTGAACCAGGTTTCTGTTACTGCACAGACATCGATTTTCTCCATACTGAGGAGAGCCTCGAGTGCGTGCATCTTGAGGTTTAGACTTCTGGCATTGAGTAGCATTACCTTTAGTTTTTTTATTCTTGGGTTGTCTATGGAGGTAGGTTTGTCCTTTGAGCCTTGCCTAAAAAAGGCACTATGGGGGTGGCAAGAGCCTTGGCCAGTATACGAAAGCCTAAGGGTGACAGGTGCAAGCCGTCCCTAGCGAAGCAACGTGGCTTGTCGAGGATGTCATCCCAGGCTGACAGACACTGGATCCCCTTTGAATGACACCAATACTTTAGCAAATTGTTGAAACTGATCATTTTGTCTTTATACTGTGGCATCACAGAATAGATGCTTAATTTAAATTTACAGGATAAGGTAGCAGAGCTGGAAAGTTAGGGGTTGGTGATAGTCTAGATATTCCTTCTACATAATGTTACTTACATCCTCTGTGAATACTTATTATTGTGACAAACTTTATGGCATACTTTATTAATATAATTATACAATAAGCTGCCTTCTTTGTTATATTATGTATTGTACCTGCATTTTCTATTGTACTTGCATTTTCCCCTGTTATGAATTCTGCCCTCTTTAATAATTCTCTGTTAACCTGTAATGTGCATTGTATATATTAATGTTTTTTTTTTTTGTTTTCACGGAGTTTATCTCCCCGGGCCTCTACTGAAAACAGACATATATCCAGTTAGACTAGCCCGGTCAACAAATGTAAAATAAAATAAATCTGAGAGAGGCTGAGAGACTCAGTCAGGCTGTGACCAAGAACAGAGCCAGAAGGAGTCTTAGGTGCTGTTTTAGGTTGTGCTTAAAGCATGAAGCAAAGCTGTCCTGTCTTAGTGGGATAGGGAGGGAGTTCCACTGTCTGGTAACACCGGATAAGTATGCATCTGTATTACGGGATTTAGAAGTTATTAGTAGGCTCTGATTGCCTGAGCAAAGGCAACATGGCTTGTAGTAGTGTTTGAGAATGTTTTGTAGAGATGGGCAAATGTGTGGTTTGTGCATTATTTTGAGGGCAATTTGAAGGTGAGTGAATGTAAGGTGATTAGGTAGTTCTAGCCAGTTGAGTTTCTTTAGTGTTAAGCAGAGGTGCATATGCTAGGATGCATTAGCTGCAAACTTGTCTATTTTGTTAAAACATGCCGCTAATTTATTTAGTAGGGTGACCTGAATGTTGGTTAATATGAGTGATGGATAGAGAAGGGAGGGGAGAAGGAAGGATGATGATAAGGATTTTCTTGATGAGTCTTGTGAGGTAGGGTCTGTTTTGATAGAGGAAGCCCAGTTTTTGATAAATTTCCTTGATGGCCTCAGTGATGTGCAGATCAGATTTTAGGTTATTGTCTATTGTGACTCCTACTAGTTTGGTATTTGTTACAGTTTCTATAATGGCATTGCTTGTTGAAGTAATATTAAAGGGTGTACAGGTTGTTGAAAGATATGTGAGTGTGAAAAACATTCATTTTTTTTTTTGGCATTTAAGATTGGCTGATGAGCCTTTAGCATGATTCCATGGAAGTGAAGGAGTCTTGAGTCATTTGCTGAAGTAGTGGAAGGGTTGAGGCTAGGCAGGTGATGGTGGCATTGTTGGCATATTGTACTAAGGTGCCAGGCTTGCTGGCTTTGTGCAGGTTGTTTGTGAAAATATTGAGAAGTACTCTATCTAGAATTGACCCTTATGGTACACTAATGGATTCCATTTTACAGCCTGTTGTCTGTTGGAGGGATGGCTACAGAACCAAATAAGAGCTGAATGGGACAGTGATAGGGAAGTTAGTTCATTGATTAGGATTTGGTGGAATACTGTGTCAAATGCTTTTGACAGATGAAGATAGTTCATTGATTAGCAGTTGGTAGAATAAAGTATCAAATGTGTTTTACAGACCCAGGAAAAGGGAGGATATTAGTTTACCATTGTTTCAGTTGGTAATTACAGTTTCTGAGAAACTAAGCAGAGCTATTGTTATGCTGTGGTGTGTTTGAAAGCCATGTTGTATGGGATGGGTTAGGAGTTAGGAGTGTATGCATCTTTCTAAGATTTTGGACAGAGGGGTAAAATTGCAATGGGGTGCTAGTTAAGAGAGGTCTGTGGCTGATCCACCTTGAAAAGGTGGTATAATACGTGAGGTTTTCCAGATAGTGGATACATAGTTTTCTGTGATGGATCTATTTCTGAGTATTGATATGGGGTATGCCAGGATATTGACAACTAATTTAAAGTACTTGGGTGAGAGATTGCCAGCAGCTGGTGCAGTGATTTTCAGATTCTGAAAGTGATTTTTGATAGCTGAAGTAGGTGTTTGGTGGAAAGAAAAGAGAGGGGTAGTGTGAGTATTGTTGGTAGGGAGAGAGATAGATGGGAGGGTGGATTAAATTCTAGTAGAGAGAGGACAGATTGAATGAAGTGTGTGCTGAATTGGGTAACTATGGGATCTGTATTGTTGTTTGAGGTAGGAGATGGGGTGGTGGTTTGACCAGGGTACAGTAAGGTTTTTATGGTTGTCCAGAATTGCTTGGGATTGTGGTAATGTTTGCCTTGAAGTAAGTGAAAAAATGCAATTTTGTCTAGTTTGACCTGTTGTTTACATTGATTTCTAAGATGTCTAAACATTTGCCACTTTTGTTGTGTTCTATCTTCATACCATGTCTTCCAGGCTTTGTTTCTTTTTAGTGTGAGCTCTTTGGTTCCTTTGTTGAGCCATGGAGCAATGTTAATTTTAGTTCTTTTTGTTCTTATTGGAGTTAACTCATTTAGTATGTCAAGGAATGTTTTAATGAAATTGTTAACAGCATCTTCTAGTGGTAGGTTTTTACAGTATTCCAGTTGTATTGGGAGAGTTGTTTATAAAGGTGTCTTAGTTAAAACAGGAGAGTCTATGTAATTGTTGTAATACTGTATGCTTAGGAATGTGATTATTTTATCTTCTAATAAATGTGGGGAGATGGTCACTGATGTTGTCTGGGAGACAGCCAAAGATGTTTATGCTTGAGGGTGAGGTGGGAAGGATCCAGTCTAGCTTTGAGTGTCTGTTGCTGTCTTTGTCGATTCTAGTGGGTGAGGTGATTCTTCTTCTTCTTTTTTCGGCTTTTCCCAGTTAGGGGTCACCACAGCAGATCACCTGTCTGCTCATGATTGGCAGTGGAGTTTTACAGTGTGGAGTTGCCAGCCTGGTGCCCAACCTTCCACAGATGGCACCTAGTGGGTGAGGTGATTACTTGAGTGAAAGTGAATATGTTAATAGACAGGGTAGGAGAGTCAGTGTTTACAACTAGTTTGTATTTACATCCCCAAGTGTAATAGTTTCTTTATTTACATTAGTGGAAAAGCATTGAAGGAGGTTTTCAAGAATGGGAATGTTGTAGCCTTGAGGAATATATAAGACACCAATGCAAATAGTTGTGTGCTTGTTCAGGTGTAGGAGGGTAATAGATATTTCTGTGTTGGGAAAGTTAGGGTGACTCAGTGGGTATCTGGTGATGTTTAATGTGTTTTTTAAAGTACCGAAACCCCTCCAGCTTTATTCTATACTCCATCATTTCTTATTATATTGTATCCTTGCGGAAGGATTTCTTCATCTTTACTGTTTGGATTTGGTGATGATTAAAATATCCAGGTTGTGTGTTGCAATGCATGCATGGGAATTTAGAATTTTGTTCCAGCATTGTAGATGCTTCTGAGGTTTATGTGCATTAATAGCTGGTTGTGGTTAGAATTTGTGGGTTGTAACTTGGTAACTGTGGGAGCTGATGGGTTAGATGAGGGTTTGAATGGTTTGAAGGGATGGAATAGGGTTAGGGTGGATGTCTCCATGGAATGAGAGAGTGGAAGTGTTGTGAGAGATGTTGTACCATTTTTTATATTTATCTCTTAGGTCTGACATTGCTATATGGGTCTAGTCATTCTCTTTGATGTAGCTGTAACTGAAGAGGGCCTGTGTTCCTAATGGGTAGAGACTGTGCATTTTAATAGTTGATGGGTGGGTGTTTGTTGACTAAGAGTATACAGCTGGGGAACTTGAGTGATGGGGAAGGGGAGTGAGGTAGAACGTGGCATTAGTAAGTATGCTTAGTATAACTGTGAGAGAAGACTGGAATCGCATCATATTATACATAAGTTAGAAGACAGAGTTAGCTGGGTGGAAGTTATATGCTATTTTGTTAGAGTTAGGTGGGCCTGTGATAAGAGTTTGCATGTTGAGGAGTCAGGCCAGTTGGTCACCTCAGTGAATTTGGTTGGTTGTTTTGTTGTAGGGGGTGGATGACAGAATGGTATGAGTTTAGACGAAGAGGGATGGGTGGGAATAGAGGGTAGGGTAAGGTAGGAGAGCTGAGTGAGCCCGAGTGTAGCAAGGGTGAATGGAGCAGGCTGATAAGGTGGTACAGCAGTCATGGGTGTAAACGACTATCTATAAGCCTGGAAGTTTTATAGGAATAGACAATACAATTGTATTAAATTATAGAGGTGAAAGAAAACATTTAAGTGTATTATGAGTATGCAAATGACAAAGGTGTGAGAGATAGGCAGTAGACTGAGGTAGTTTGGAAAAATTATAAAAGAACTTTTTCTTAACTACTTTTAAAGCTAACCGCATTTAATGCTGAAAGTAGAAGTTGTTTGTTCATTAGTTAGTGGAAACTTCAGGGCATGGAAAAGGGACAAAGCAAACCAACACAGAACTGCCTATACAGACAAACAGAGAGAGTCACAAAAGCAGTAGTTGAAAAGAGCAGTTAACTAAGTGCAGGCTGCCAGCAAGAGCAGGATGTAGCTCATTAATCAGAGGGAAGGAAAGCGGAAATATTAAGGCGCACTGGAGGCTAATAGCCCAAAAGCAGACCCTTATGTACTGGCCAAGCAGAGAAGAGACATTAAACTTGGTACCATTTTCAACAGACCACACCTAGTCTGTATGTGTTTCTTGTATTCTGTTATAGTCTTTGGGGTGTGTGAGTGTGTGTGTGTGTGTGTGTGTGTGTGTGTGTGTGTGTGTGTGTGTGTGTGTGTGTGTGTGTGTGTGTAAGGGTGCTGTCCATGACTATAATGAATAAAAGACAAGTATGTACACATTTGCATGGCTGAATGCTACATTTATTCTGCTGTAGTCTTTGGGGTGAGAGGTGCATCCATGGCTATCTAGAAAGTACAAGTGGCTGAGGGTGGACAGTTGCTGGGGGTTAATTCTCCAAAGAAGTTAAAGGGAGATTTTGAAAACATGCTATAAAGAAGTTTTATATCACAGACTCAGAGTAAGAATATGAATTAGTGTGGGTACAGAGGCTTGCCTCCTTGCAAATGTATGTATGTAATGTTTATTAAACGTTGTCCTGCTCAAAGTCATTGTTTTATATTATTTAGTGGCACACATAGCTATAGAGATTGTGTGTAATGTTGCAATCTGTTTCTACTACAGTTACATAATAAGCAGTTTTTAATTGCTTTACCTGTTTTTTTTTGGTGAAATTTGATGTGAATGATTATATTTATGCTTCTGATCAACAGCTGTGTTTTCAGTAGCAGCTCTTTCAGCAGCAGTAATTCAATAGTATGTATCATAAAAACATACAAGGCACTCCAGTACATTTTATGTATAGCTAAAGTGTCATATAAAAACAATGTGCAGCAGCAGAAATCATTCTATGTATGTTGTCATCCATTTAATACAAATATGGTTTCTGTAAGAGTACCTTCATATCACTGACATAATCGTGTGTGTGTGTGTGTGTGTGTGTGAGATGGGCAAGCTTCGGGACTTAAAATACAATAAAGTAGACTACTCCCAAAGCCGAATGTGTGAAAACTAAACTCTGTACATGATAATGTTTTTGTTCAAATAAAAACAAAATCCTGTTTTACATGTGCTAAAATACCAGAGAAAGAGCAAGAGAGAGAGAGAGAAAGATAAATATAACTCACTATTTGCTGCAGTATAATAACTTATAATCCACAGAATTTGTTTTTGTTTTTCAACTGAAAGTGCATTTATCCAGCTGACCTTGTATATGTTAACTTATTAGCTGTTGTTCTTTATATCCAAGACTCGCAGAGTCCTCTGCTGCATAAATCAGAGTAAGACAATGGCAGTGATAAGAAATTTCAGAGGCTGCAGTAGGTGACCAGTTGCCCTTGGACAATACATTATTTACTCATTATACAATTCCTCCTCTAAAATGTACACGCTGATTGGCCAGCCCAACCAGCGTGCCCGTTTTAAATCCCTCAATATACTAACAGAAAAAGGTCCAGTCGCCCAGACTTTTTCCGTTAGTATAAAACACTGTCTCGCTATGTTAAAAGAGTTTAACATAGCGATACAGGTTTAAAAAAAGCAACACAGATCTCCGTTGCTTTTTTTAAAGCTGTCTCGCTATGTTAAACTCCTTTAACATAGCGACACAGTGTGTAAAAAGCAACGGAGATCTTGCGATCTCCGTTGCTTTTTTTTTAAAACCTGTCTCGCTATATTAAATGGGTTTAACATAGCGACAGCTTTAAATAAGTAACGGAGATCTCCGTTGCTTATTTTAGCTGTCTCGCTATGTTAAACCCATTTAACATAGCGAGACAGTAAAAAGCAATGGAGATCTTGTGTTCTCCGTTGCTTTTGCCTACAGCTCTGATGTACTGCGTAGGCATGCGCAGTACATCAGAACTGCCGCGGAATACCAGACAGCTGCGGAAGGGCAGCAAAGAGGCATTATACAATGCCATTATTTAAGAAAAGTAATTATTTATTTTCTTAAATAATGTCATTGTATAATAACCCACTTCTGGGTGTGGGTAATGCGGGATTTAACCACGGTTGTCTTTGTTTGGTCCTGAGGGCTTTGCCCTCGGGACCAAACCATGCCAACCGTGGTTAAATCCCGCATAACCCACACCCAGGCGTGGGTTATTGCTATATTATTTGTTAAAAAGGTAAGTGGTCCAATCTAGAAGGAACCTTTCAATCTTTAAAGCCAACATGTGGGGGATAGCAAATGTGTTCAGCTTTACTAATTCAACATCAACAAACAAATATTATTAATGAGAATTGCCTGCAAGTACAATGATCACCCTTTTGAATCACAAGCTTTAACCATTGCTAGCACATTCACTGGTAAATTATAACTATATTTACACTAAGGTGACAAAAAGGCATGTTTTGAAAAAAAGTGGATTTGCATGATGCCTTCCAAGTAAAAAAAGCAGAAATGTACCTGTGACAACCCTCCACCTCTGGGCCAGTAATCAAGGAGACTCACTCCTTATTACCACTGGCACCTGTGGAGAACATTCACTAGGAGGATAACAGGTACACACCCAGTATTTGTAGATGCAGCTCTCTGTATCAAGTACAATCTAGCACAATTTTCCTTAAGAGCACACAGGGAACACAGTCCAGGGCTGGTTCCTCTCTCTCTCTCTCTCTCTCTCTCTCCAGATTCCAAACAAGACTCCCCACTGGGACAGCTATAGAGTTGAGATCTCAGTTTAGTGTCCAAGCCAAGATCTCTAGCACCCTCTCTGCCCAATCAGTGACTTGTGTCCCTGCCCAAGTAGCTGACACACACACTCTTTGAGATTTCATGTGCACACACACACACACACACACACACACACACACACACACACACACACACACACACACACACACACACACCTGGGAAAGGCTGGCACAGGGTTACTAGCTATGCCCCCTTTTGCCCAGACTATAAGGTAGTTACCACTACCACTAGACACTCCTGCCAGCTACCTTAAGGCCCTTACAAGGGTACCCAATATACTGAGTGAAATTACTATTAATACAAATAGTAGTCTGACCAAGAGCAAGACTATTAGAAGTGGTCCACACAGTGTCACCAAATAAATATGCAAATACTCTAAAAACTTAAATATCTCTACAAAGATCAGCCACAATGAAAGGTTTAAATATATTTAATAATAAATAGTGAATTTTATTTTTATTTTTTATTTAACATTTGTTAACCGGGAAAGTGCAACTTGGAACAAAGCCAATTTTCAGCAGAGACCCGGGGAGAAAGGCTCCAGATGCATGTCTTTGTAACATGGAAGGAAACTGGATCACCCAGAGGAAACCCACATGAACGCAGGGGGGACATGCAGACTCCACACAGAAGGCACCCAGCTGAGAATTGAACCAGAGAACCTCTTGCTGTGAGGCGACAACACTACCGCTACACCACTGTGCTGTCAAAAAAAGACGTGAAAGAACAAGACAATACTAAATATGTATAAACAGTGACATCAGGGTCCAAAATCACAGGAAATATTTAAAATAACATTGAAGGACAGAAAACAATATCTAAACTAACCTTCACTATATTCCTGGCTAAATCTAAGAGAAACACTATTACCTACTTACTTAATAGAGCAAGGCAGATGATGTGGTGAATGGTCCTTCTTGTTATCAGGCCCAAGACAGAAAACAGAAAGTTCAGTCTCACTAAGAGACTTTTCAAAAAAATATATCTAAAATATTACCTCTGGGATAGCTTGCAGAATGACATCAGTTCTGGTCATCTGATTTCTAGATCCCATGTAAACCCCTATTGCTGGAAGCTGGCAGGATTTAGCACCTACCTGTAAAAATACACACAAACAAGGATTTTGCTCAAATTTGTGGCAGTTGCGGAAAGTCATAAAACAATTGCATACCTCCAGACTTCCAGAGTAATAATTAGTTTACCCCAAAGACAATACAGAAAGCTTCCTAGTACAGACTTTGTGTCTCTGGCTGCATTGAAACCTGTGGGATAGCATCTTTATGGCCTAGCGCATAAAGTGATTTAATTTCAGATATATTTTAAAGTTTTCTGGACTGAGGTTAACATCCTGTCTTCCAGTTTCCTCTGTTAAAACATATACATTTAAACAGTTACAATAGTGCATGTACATTTCTGTTCTCTCCAGTAGGGCACACTGTGGATGCATTTCAAACGCAAGCACTTTACAAATACGTTTTCAACACAAACATCTGTATAAATTAGTTTGATATACACATGGCATATAGTTCTAATACATTTGTAACACAAGCATCTTGTATAAATCAGTTTGATATTCACAAATGACATATAATTATTTACAAAGTTCCAGCTAGCTGTGCTGGCAGTACCTCATATCGTTACTGTACTAATACTAAGCCAACAAATAAAAAGAAATAAAACTAATTGAGAAGTTACAATAAAAGCATAATAAATATATTTAGTGGGTTAAAAGTCTACAAGGACCAAATGGAATAAATAAGTTCTAAAAGGTAGTTTTATCGAAGCAAAAGTCCATGTTCTTTGCTTTTATGAAGCCAACACTGTAAAAAGTTGCAGAGAAACAACAGATCCTTTAGTAACTATTTGGGTGCATATTATAAGATTTATTGGCATATTATTTCAGTATGAAAATTCAGTCTTAGTACCTTGAACATATGTACATAATTATTTTTTATGCATATTGCTCAGTGATATGCTGAATTACTTTCCTTTCTGGGTCATACTTCTCAACCTCTCAGAGCAAGACATCTGGATAAAGCCATAAATAATGGGAGGACTAAGGCCCAAAAACAGGGACAATTTTTAAATATTGCTCTTACAAACTTAAGAGAATTGATAGAATGGCAGGTTTTGCATTGGTATGATTTTTTTCCCTGAAGGATAGGAAGTCTGAAACACAAATGTTTGTCATTATTTTCTGACCAGTCTTTAATGAATTGTGAATGATTTGCAGAAAACCACAATTTTATGAAAAAATGGATCAAAAATATGAGAAAAAAATCTGGGCATTCTGCAAAAATCTGGACAGTTGAGAGGTATGCCCTGGGTCCATCTCTAAATTAACTCTTCCCATTAACATATAATCCAATTAACGATAAGTAAATAAATAAACACAAAAATGAAGAAATGAGTGTACTAATAAACAGATAAATAAATAAGGCCAGAGGAAATAATCCATATAACCAGGCCACAGAGTAAGTAGTTTAAGTGAGGTTAGCAGAATGCATAGCAAATGTCCAGCACTCAGGCAAGCTGGCATGCTTCATGCAACATCGATGGGTGAGCAGGATTATGCAAATCAGCACACAATCTGGAGACCCACTTACAAGTGTATTCTAATCTAGAAGAGATGACATGAAGGCTTGAATCAAAGTGACATGACGAGTGGAAGGGGAAGTGAAGTGCTTTATCCACAGAGTGTTTAAAAGATAGCAAAAAGACTTAATGATGCTAATAGTTTTTATGTGTCAGTTCATCAACAGAGAAAATGTCCACATCTCTAGCCAGATGACTGCTACATTAGCAGGATTTTATTGCTGTACTTCAGAATAAGGTTCAGGAATGAGAAGAGGCTACTAAAGGATCAGACAAGGAAAAGACCAAACAGGCCAGCTCTGTGGCACATAGGCACATAGAGATGAAGCCTTGACTAGGACCCAGACAATCTGAGATTGATTACTGATGCTTGCACTAGAGAAGCTGATCAGGAAGGGGTTGAAGTGAATAGTTGATACTGGCTCTCCCATAGCAGACAGAGGTGCTAGTACTTGTCTCACTGCAGGAACCACACCTGTAAGGGAGACCACAGAAATGAACTCATGTAGGAAGGCAGGAGACAGTGATTTGAACCTTTCAAGGACAGCATCACTCCCAAATGGACACAGCAGGAGTTTAGAAGTGGACAGCTGGTTGGGTGACTAGCATACATTGCAGTATGCCTGATGGCTGGGGGGTTAGGAACAAAAGAAAATCTCCTGTGTCCTCACAAAATGACAACTCACAATCACTGCCTCTCACCTCCCTTGCCCCTTGTCCCTGAGTGCCTGGAAGTAGGAAAAATGTAAAGGTTGGTGGGGAAAGGGGATCCAGTGATCACAGGGATATTAAGACAGCAAGAAGAGAATACAAAAAATATGTACCTTCCTAGTTAAATCTAAAGAACAAAAATAAATGGCATGTTAATTGCTCAGATCATTTATTTAGCAGCAACTTGCATAATACCATCCTACCTGATTTGCTGTCTAGTTGGGATGACATTTTAGTGTTTTTTTTCTCTCCTATGTCAGATTACAAAGGTAGAAGCAAGGTTAATAGAGACGGACTGAGTCCCTTTACGTCAGCTACTGTCTTCATGGGAGGTGCACATGATTGCTGTTTTTTGCTGATGTCTGGTGGAGACTAGAGACAGACTGTTTAACCCATCTTTAGAATGCCTGTTACAGATGTGTAGGAGTATATGCAAGACTGTACTCAATATACTGTGCTTACTGTCTGTGACATCACAGCACATCATACCCAGGTAGAAGGGAAAAAAATCTTGGTGATGTTCAAGAATAAAGCCTCCCACAAGGACTAGACAATGGAAAACTCCTGTGCGGCTGAATGAAATACTATTTCTGAATGTTGTTACGTAAATACACTCCCTTTTCCACTTGTTCTCTGTGTCCAGAAAATTTAGCAACAACAATAAGGGATCAAGGATAGGTGGTAGCTGGCAATGACATTTGGTTCAACTTTTACAACTGAATACAGCCAGCCAGCCAGCACATCTAGCATCTCAGGAACGGCTGCAAAGTCTTTTTAAAATAAGTGGATTCAGCACCTGCTATGAGAAGTAGAGCTGGCCACCCGAGTACAAGCCCCACCTCCCAGAGTACAAGAACATAGACACAGCAAGGAATCAGGGTCATACTCTTGGGGCATGGATTTACCACAGGTACTTACTTTATTTATTTATTTATGTAAGCTTTTTTTTTTTTACCGGGGTAGTACACTGATCACTATAGACCATATGCCCTGTACTCTTTCAGTGAGGAATCTCTGTGGATGTTCCAATTGTTGAATGAGCCTGGTTAGGTACAGACCAAATGGGGCACTGTACTCAATGATAGGTCTAATGAATGCTGAATACAGTGGAACAATGACTTCCTTAGACCCAGATGTCATACCTTTGTTTAGAAATTGCACAACATTGAATGATTTCTTTATTGCTGTAGACATGTGATGGTCAAAGACCAGATTACTGTCTATGTATGCCCCCAATTCCCTAACTAATGGGTCAACTCTTAGGGTTGTGTTGTCAATATGATAGTTACCAGGGGTGGATGACTTCGCATAGAACACTATAATGCATTTCTTGCCATTTAGTTTTAGTCCATGCCTCCGGCATAAGTTATTAGTCTGTGTCAGGCCTTCCTGGAGAACATCGGTGGCAGTGAGATGATTCTATGACTGATCTTAATTTTCAGTTGTCTGCAAATGTGGTCATCCAGAGGAGTAAATGCCAAAAAGAACCTGTCCAAGGACTGATCCCAGAGGGATACCACGTGTGACTGGCCTCTTTGTAGAGGCAGACTCCCCAATTCTAACATCCTGGTTAATGTTTCTGAGTCAGCTGTCTATCCAACAGTTGACATAAAGGGTTATACCTAACATCTTGAGTTTGTCAGCAATGCCTGAGTGGGGTATACTGTGTCAAATACCTAGGCCAGGTCAAAGTAGGGAGTATGAACTGTTTTGCCCTCACTCCATTCAACTATCCTAAAATTCCCACTTAGGTAACACTCATCTGCAATCGTCACACAGATAGCTCCCTACTGAAATGCTGGCACTCGTAAATCCAAGTGCACACATACCAAAAAAAAAAACACACAGAAAATGCAAAGAAAAGTGTCTATCAAACATTGATCTTCTGTAAAACTTGCCCCCCTCCCACCTTATACATAACTCTGAGATTGCCATATCTCGAATGGTGTAAGCATTCATTTTGTCACTTGCAGGGACAAACTAAATTGTAAGTTACAGTGTATGATGATGCAATACTTCATATAATATTTTTATAAAAATATCCTGAGATCAGAAGTAATGCATATGTAATGTGTTTAGAGATAGCAAACCAAGAAAATATGTCTCCAGGTTTCTGTAAACAGCAGGAATCTATGATAATCATCACTAGAGCATTCTATGGGATGGCACGTCAGGAGTTGCTAGGTATTGTGGAGGTGGAGGATGGTACATGAGACTTCTTCTGAAGCTACCAAAAATTTTGCTACTTTCCATGTGATGGTGGATAGTGCATGAGACAACTTCTGACGTTACCAAGAGTTCTGATCCTTCCATGTGATGGTGGATGGTACATGAGACTTCTGAAGTTACCAAGAGTTCTGCTGTAAGCATACTTCTCAACTGTCCAATTATTTGCAGAATGTCCACATTTTTGCTTCATATTTCTGGTCTGTTCCTCATAGAATTTGTGGTTTTCTAGAAAGTCATTGAGGATAAATATCACTAAATAGTGACAGATATATGATTTTCAGGCTTCACACCCTTCTGAAAATGTATGATAGTAGAAATCCTGCTAAATTATCAACTTTCTAAGTTTATAAGAGATATATTTAAAAATTATCCCTATTTTTGGGCCTCCCAGATTTCTTGTTCTAAAAGGTTGACAGATATGACTATGAGATGTATATATTACTGCATGAGTGTTAGAAAGAGGCTCCATTTATGGAATCTTTTCGTCAAGACATAGATAACATACAGATATTTCAGAGGATGTCAACAAAAAGCTGTACACTTACCAGAAACACTGTAAATGGTACCTCAAAAACCTTATTATATGATCTTGAACAGAAGAGACAGAGGGCTCAGGTTGCATCAGGGGATTGAGGCATCCCAGTCAAACATCAAAGAAGTTTAATTCTTCTAAATGGCTCTGACAGTGTGAGCACCAGATTTTTTTTTTACCAAATATTTTTATAATTAAACAGTACTCTGCTAGATCTCTTAAGGTAACACTTCCTGCAGGATAGTATTAGCATGACTGTTGTAATGCATGTATTCATCCCATTAATCACTGACAGCTGAGGTGTACTCAGTCAGTAATGTGGCTATAATTGGTGGGAACATCTGTGTGTGTGTGTGTGTGTGTGTGTGTGTGTGTGTGTGTGTGTGTGTGTGTGTGTGTGTGTGTGTGTGTGTGTGTGTGTGTTTATAATAATAAGGGATCACAATGTCTGTCAGCATCAAGCTGAACTATATTACCATGGTGATTATTTAAGTATTTATTCATTCATTTGATCACAATCTGACACCTGTTGTGTACACTCTCAATAAAATGGCTGAAATTGGTCTGCACATCTGTGTGTGTCTATCTACAGTTTATATATATATATATATATATATATAGAGAGAGAGAGAGAGAGAGAAATATAGATATATAGATATATACATACATCATGCACACACATACACACAGATATGTGTGTGTGTGTATATGTAGGTATTTATAACAGTTTATTTCTTTTATGAATCGATAGTAGGATAGATTTACACGTTCCAGTTTGCATCAGCTTTAGAGTAAAACAAAAGTGTATGCTGTATAGTTTTTTCACAAATATTATTTACATTAATTGATATTTTGCATATGCATTGCATTTCTACAGAGGAAAACAGTTAATTGTTTTTCTATTTTAAAGCTTTTCACATTTTACCACCTTGCTACATTTTTACTATAAAACAGTTGTAGGTTCTATTACTCTTCCAATCTAGACCTAAAGTGAAGTTTCTTGAATCACCATCAAGAAACAAAACGTGTTGGGGGCGGGGTGAAGGTACATCTCAAATTAACTACCCGGTTTCTCATCTAGGAAGATTGTCTGCATTTCTAGTGACAAGGTAAAACTGTTTGGTTATTTTTATCTGACATTTCTCTAGTGACAGCTAACTATGCCATTTTAATTGGCCACTGTGTGCCTATATCTATATGCTGCTGTACCAACTTGGTAGATCCTGGTTTAGCAGTTAGTTTGTCACCATACTGCTGTAGTAGTTTTTGGGTTTCTTGATGCTGTGTAGGAGATAGCTGCCATAAAAGTGTTACTTCATCCACTGAGGTGTCAGATGAACCTGTCTGAAAAAAATCTGTTACAAGATCATCATTCAGACTCTTCTTTTCCTCTTGAAATCTGTTGCAGGTACTACCAGTGTCTCTTATGATGATCGGGTTTTATTATCATACTATGGTAGAATTTATGTTTATATTTTTTCACAGTAGTAAAAGGATCTTCTCACACTATCTAGAACTTATTGCATCAAACAGTACCTTTTACCCACCAGTGCGGTTAGCGTTGTCGTCTCACAGCAAGAGATTCTCCCGTTCGATTCTCGGCTGGAGCGCCTTCTGTGTGGAGTCTGCATGTCCTCCCCGCAGTCGAGTGACATTTAAAGGCATGCAGGTAGGTGCGTGCGTGAATGGGTGTGCCTTCCTTGAAGGTTGGGCATCGGGCTGACAACTCAGCACCATAAAAATCCACTTCCAGTCATTAGCGGACTGGAGTTCCACTGTGGCGACCCTTAACTGGGAAAAGTCGAAAGACATTACTTTACCTTTTACCCACCAGTATATTCTCAGGATATAGCTATCCATTTACAGCATACCTTTTGCTGTTGGTGTGTTTCTGTCAGGTGCTGCTGTGCCAGTCCCATGAGCTGCCTAAACCTAGAGTGAAACTTAGAATAAAATCCCCAACAGACCTCTTGTGGAAATCACATTTATTCTTTCTCTCACCACACAGTAAATGTAGTGCCTCCTCCATTGTGGACCCCCACAGCAAATGAAGTAATAAAAATCTCTGTAGATTGTTAGGGTACCTCTCTGTATGCACAGAGGAGATGGGGCAAGTATATGTCTTACTCCTACTTCCGCTGATTTGTGAATGTTTTTAACATGGTCTTAAGGCTGGAGCTAAACCTCTCCACCAGATCAGCTTTTGTAGGTGCTGGGAGGAGGGGTAGTTATTAATTGTTTTACCCCAAAATCCTTCCACAAAAAGGTTTGATGTGAAATTGCCACCACTATCACATCAGTATTTACTGGGGAAAGCCTACTTTGCTTAAAATTTCTAACATCATTTGACACCTTATCTGCCTTAGTAAAGGGCAGAACCACCACCTTAGGAAACTTAGTGGCATAGTACAATCTGTGCTGCTTGGAATACTAAAAGGCTTCAAAATGTCCATGGTTACCTGTGAACATTTTCTTCAATAATAGACAATGACACCAAAGGAGGGTTAGTTTTGTTTGCTGCCTTGACAACCTTTTGACACTGCTTACATGTTTTGCAGTACCTACTCACAAATTTTACAATGCATGGCCATTACAAAAGCTGCCTAAGCCTTCTTTTTGCATGCTTTATACCCATAAGGCATGAAGAATAAATATTATGGGCTATGTCCAGAATTGTCATTTAGTGTGTTGTTCAGATAACCAATATGTGAACTCTACCTGCAGTTGAGAAATAGGGGCCTCCTTGAGTACCGCATTCATATCCTGTAAGTTAGGATTTGAGAGCTGAGCCTGTCTCCACTCTTCCTTTGTGATCCTTATCTAGTATCTTTTGACAGTTATGGCTCAAATTCAGGCTTACTACTACAACCTAACTATTTCCTTAAAGAAGTCCCTTCCCAGGAAATCCCAGTAACTGATGCACAGGGTGTGTTTGTGTGCATGCTTGCATGTGTACGTACGTACGTACGTATGTATGTATGTATTTATGTACGTGTGTATGTGTGTGTGTGTGTGTGTGTGTGTGTGTGTGTGTGTGTGTGTGTGTGTGTGTGTGTGTGTGTGTGAGTCCTGTGATGAACTGGTGCCACATCCATGACTGATTCTGTGGCTTACCCTCTGCTTGCTGAGATAGGCTCTGGTCTCTCCATTAATCTGACTTGAATAAAGAGGGAGCTTGAGAATGAATATTCTTATCTGAGTTTTATTTGTTTTATCATGCTTATACTTAACATGTTTACATTTCTGTTGTTTGTTGTGATTTTGTTTATTGACTTTATTTATACAGTGCTCAGATTTAGGCATCTAAATCAGCAGGCAGTCATTGTCCACGCTGGTGTTCAACGACCTGGGGCGTACCTCCTTGGACTACATGGGAGGGGCGTGAGCTCTCTGATTATTATGTAGTAGCCCAGGCAGGGTATGACCCTGACCTTAGTATCCTACCTTCACCTAGAAATGATGCCACATACAGTGATGAGATGATCAGCTTTTTTAATAATTGGCTTAAATTGTGTCATTCAAAGGATCAATGTCTGTGATGACATGCTGGACAAGCCTGGCTAAGCACGCTGCAAGACGCGGGGCTTGCACCTGTACCCCTGGGCTTCGGATATTGGCACTTGCCCCACCCCATAGTTTTTTAGGCAGGGGGCTCAAATTCTAACCTACCACCCTAGAACACCAAAAGGAAAAAAACTAATGTGCTGTGACAGAACTAAGGCCGAGCAGCCCCCAGCAGTCAACAGGTTTCACCTCATATCATCGTTCTCAAACAAAAAAAGAAACTTTAAAGAAAACCAAATTGTCCCATATCATAAAGGACACCCACACCTCAAGGTTAGTGGCTACGCACGATGCACATGAGAGGTGCAATTAACACCATAGGCAAGACTGCTCTGCAATTTGTAGCATGTAGCGTATTGCAAGCCACCTCTCAAACTCAGGAACACATGGCCTTCCTGAAAACATTGAGAGGATAAATGTATCTCCAAACACCATCATACTAGGGAATAAAGTTGAAACTGAAGCTGAAAATGAGGGCTTTCCCTTGACCATGACTAATTAACTCTGTTCCAACCCTCTAATATAGCTCACAAACCTAATTCACATTATGTAGCCAAAAAACAATCCTCAATAGTCACATTATTATATTTCCTGTATTGTTTCTCACGCAACAGAACTAGAATACAACAGTAAAGAGGAAGCATTTGTTTTTGGTTGAAAAATGTATATTTCTATTACTACCAAGGATGTGTGATCTCAGAGTTTGAATGTATTAATAAGTTGGGATGGAATGCACTGCCCTGTTATGGGGTGCGTAGTGTGGGGGAGAGTTGCCTCTTGCAGACCTAAAGACCAGGGAGTTGCTTCCTGAATAATAACATTTGTTAATTTGCATACATTTTATGGCAATGTTCACCTGTTACAGCTTGTAAGCAGTTCAGATCAAATCAAATTTATTTATGGAAACCTTAAGTTAGGCTTGTTACAATAAAATTAGAAAACATGGTAGCCATTAAAACCACTCAATTTAAAAGCAGACAATAAAAATCAGTAAATATGGAATAAACTGAAGAAGTAGCAAACATAAAACCAGATTAAAGGACAACTGGATTGTGCAAATAAAATGCTTGTTTTGTGAAATTATAGGTTTTAGGGGACCTTTTAAACTGCTTCAAAGTTAATTCAGGCTGTGATTGGCAAGGAAGTGAATTCCAGTGGTGATTACAGTAAGAAAAAGAGTTTTGACTAAAATGCTCCAGGAACATCCTAGGACCATTAACAGTCAGTCTGGTGTTTGACAGAGGGATCTAAATGTGCATTACAGCAGCAACAGCTGTTTGAAGTAAGATGGACCTACTTCATGCATGGGGAGTTAGGACAAGAATGTTATATTCAAACATATAAGTTGCTGGCAGCCATTTTAGTGCATTTAGCCAAGGAGTAATGTGAGGATAGTGATTAACATCTGTTAATCATGGTGCAGCATTCTGCACCATCTACAGATGAGCCAGGTCTCCAATGTCATACCCCAGATAAAGAACATTCAAGTGGTCCATGTACAAACTGACCAGTGCATGAACAATCTTAGGGGCATGTTCTAATGACAGCACTTAATTCAGGCTATTTTGCAGACAAAGAAAGGACACAAAATTGTCAAGCAATCATCAAGAATCGTAACCAAACTATGCATCTGGAATACCAACTATAACCTATTACCTACATAAATAATGGGAAAAAATTAAAAGCTGCAGAGGATCTACACATTGCACATAAGGTCACTGCTTCAGTGTTGCCCATAATAAGCCTCAAATGACTACTCATGCAGTTAAGGATGGTAGCCAGGCATTCTTGTAATATTGTCAGGACTGATTCCCAAAGGAAGAAGAGGTAAATTTGACTATCTTCTGCTTAACCGCAATAACAGAAACCTCTCATTTGAATTACATATCCAAGATAAACGATATATATAGTGAACAGGATATTAAGAACAGAGGCTACTCTAAGGAAGAATGTAGCCCCCAAGGCATCTTTATACATGCATCCCAAGAGGTAAGAGGCAAACCAATCGAAAACCACAGAAGACAAACCACTGTGTCCATACAGACACCTCAGCGAGATCCCCAAAAAATGTATGCCATTTGTAACTGGAGAAATGATGGAGAGCTGAAGTTGATTAACAGTACTGACCTGTCATCACCAAGAGGCCATTAATAACATTAATTAAAAAAAATCCTATTACCATGCCATTTCCCAAAGACAGACTTAAATGTATCAAGGAGGTAATGAGAAATTAAATGCAGCCTGTCTTCCTGAGGGAGCGGAGGTTGTGGACAAGCTGGAATTCCCACAGTCCCCAAAAACAAAGCATACTTGCTTTGGGGGTAAGACTATCCATGATCACCTTATTATAGGATAAGTGGTCAATTAAAAGTGTTTTCTTCTGTTGTATTTCCCAAATTCCTATACTCCACCAACTTACAATGTGGAGTCCTAAAGGGGGAAGCTTGCACAGAGAAGTGAACAGGACGGTAGTCTGACCAAGAGACTGGTCCCACTATCAATCCTAAGGTGACCACCCAATTCAATTATCAAATCAAATAAGTTCATAGGTTCATAGGTAGGTACTAGGCTATCGGCCCTAGGGCCCATACAAGCCTAGCCAAAAAATGTACCCTGGCTTTCGCCACCCAAGAAAATTATTTTCCTGTGCCCCTGTCGAGCAGAGCCACAGAAGTGATCCCAGGGGTGAATTTCCCATTTCCCATCCAATCATCAAGATTTTTCTTGAAGAGTGCTAATGAGGAGCTCTGTTTGACATAGATAGGTAGTCTGTTCCAGAGTATGGGAAGTCTCTGGGACAGGAATCTATCCCTCCAGCATGTTCTGTTTATTGTGGTGACAAGGTTAAGGTCCCTAGAGCATGTAGCTCGGAGGGATTGGGATTTCTTTAAGTGGAGCATGTCCAACAGCTCTGGGTTTGACATAGCTTTGTATGTTAGGCAGAGATCGCCCCTGAGTAGGCGATATGCGATGGAGTAAAGCTGTAGTTTTTTTAGACGGTCTGCATAGGGCATATGTTTGAGGCCAGTAATCCTCTTTGTGAGGTATTTCTGTGGTCTTTCCAGTTGTTGTAGATGTCTTGTGAGGTACATACCAAAAGGGGCGTTGTACTCTATAATGGGTCTAATGAGTGATGAGTAGAGGGGAACAATGACCTCTTTTTTTCTGGATGAGAATCCTTTTGTGATGAGATGAGCCACGTAGAAGGATTTCCTGACCACTGTGGCGATGTGATTATCAAAGGAGAGACTACTGTCCACCTGTGTCCCAAGGTCTCATCACATTTTCGGCATTAAGTAGACTACCAGCTATGTGGTAGTTCATGGGTACAGAGTTTTTACCAAAGGGGATGAAGTTACCTTTATTATGGGTTGTAGTGTTAATTATCTGAACAAACCCCATATCTCTCCTAATCAAAACAATGACTCTTAGAGTCACTGATTCCTTACCAAACATTTTGAAATCAGCAGAATCAGTCAAGCTGTGTTTTCTAACATAAGGAATTTATTGAGCTCTAGAAGAAATGTCCTCAGATCACTGGTGGATGGTAAAGAAGTAGAAATATAGACTTTCTTCCTTTCTTAAGGATATATTCAAAAGAACTGTGGATTAGAAACAAAGGGCATCCCTTAATGTTACTCTTTTCCCATATAGAACATTATGCTGCTGAAAGAACTCTGCCCCTACATTCAACCAAGTCTCTATTTAAAAAGCTAGGTCAGTTTATGCTTCATGCAGTAAATCCAATGTAATATCTGGCTTATTCCAGATAGAGGTGGCATTTGTATAAAGCACCATATAAGGGTTTATTAGGGGAAAGTACCACCAACGTGTCTGCGGTGGTATTTATATTCAAGGGTGTCTTACTCAAAGAGGGAAAACTCTTATAATAAGAGCTCACCTGCGTGTGATGTACAGTCACTAACAGGAAATAATCCCAGCAGTCAGAACAAGGTTGGAACCCACCCTGCTTTTTCAGTATTCCAAATTTCATACAGGTGTTATACAATTACCTTTAGATACCAACACAGCTAAAAGAGCAAATTTACAAATAGGAGGCTCCTATCATAGCAAAATCCATAATAATTGAAGGAATAGCTGGAACACTTCATTATGAGAAGGCTTAATAACTGGTGCTACATATAGTTAAAGAATGAACAAAACGCCAATTTCTAGAGTTTCTGTGATTTAAAAAGCTTGTTTCAGCTATATATTGTACTTATTTTACTGGCTGCACTTTAACAAAGTCATTTTTGTGTTTAAATTACCTGCTTAACTGTTGTAGGCTACACACTCAAGTGTGATAGCCATTTATGTGCATTTAAAGTGTTTTTTTTATTGTATCTGCTTTATTTTCTGAAAAAAAAGGAAAAAAATACTTGTTTTCCTGCCATTCTAAGCTAGTATAGTCCAGTTTTTAGGTTAGTGCTGAGTTCAGGGCTGTGTTAAAAGTTTCTGTTTGCCCATACCTTAAATGGATAGAAGGAAGTTTCTCTGTTCACTGTGAGAGAGGGAGCTTTGAGCAGCCTATCTGTCCCTGGAGGAGTGGTTTCAGCCCAGAAATTAGTAGTTTATTGACCATTTTGGGCTAATTTCAATCTTTTTTATTTCCCTGCTATAAAGCCAGCATTTGCAAGGTTTTTGTGCTAGTATACAGCTCAGCAAGCTCCTGCCTGGTGCCCTACAGAGTTCTACAGCAGCAGAGAGACAAAAGAGAGACTTTGGAGTGTTTAAGTATAATTTTTCTGCATTTTCTTGCTGCCTTTAGCTAATTCCACCTAAAACGCTGATTTTCTAGAGTTTCTGTGATTTAAAAAGCTTGTTTCAGCTACATATTGTACTTATTTTACTGCCTGCACTTTAACAAAGTCGTTTTTGTGTTTAAATTACCTGTTTAACTGTTGTAGGCTACACACTCAAGTGTGATAGCCATTTCTATATATTTAAAGCGTTTTTTTATTGTATCTGCTTTATTTTCCGAAAAAAAAAATATATATATATATACTTGTTTTCCTGCCTTTCTAAGCTAGTATAGTCCAGTTTTCAGGTTAGTGCTGAATTCAGGGCTGTGTTACACGTTTCTGTGTTTGCCCATACCTTACTTGGATAGAAGGAAGTTTCTCTGTTCACTGTGAGAGAGGGAGCTTTGAGCAGTCTATCTGTCCCTGGAGGAGTGGTTTCAGCCCAGAAATTAGTAGTTTATTGGCTATTTTGGGCTAATTTCTATCTCTTTCATTTCCCTGCTATAAAACCCGCATTTGCGCGGTTTTGCGGGCCGGGCAGCACCGGTTAGCTATGGTATAACTATTCCCAACTCCACAAAATCTACTCTTCAATTTTTCCCTTGGAGCTAGACAAACTTTCAACTTAAGCACTCAAACCATTCAGTTCCCATCCCGGCACTTGCTCAAAACACATAGCAAGCACTAATAAACCTTAGCACTAGACCCCCCCCCCATACTGTAGAGCAGGACAAGGGTCTCTATTCGACCTTACCAGCCAATCAGTAAAACAGTTCACTGTACCCATCCAGGCATGTCCAAAGGGCAGTTGCAGGTGTACTCTCCGGTCCAACTGGTGAATCTGGGCATTTTGAAGCAATGTTACAATTGCCTCAGTACTCAGACAACCCTCTCCTCCTTCCACCAAACACAAATACATGCGAGAGATGCAATTATACAGCCAAACTGGAGGCTAAGCTCTCTCAACCCAAGACTGGACCAGGCAGTCAAGAGGAGAATGGAATTACTTGCATCACACCACCAGTCTCACATAGACCTATGAAACCAGCACCGGCAAAAATCACACATAAATACATGAAAACATACTCAGAGACTCTAAATAAAAAACTGCAAAAGCAACAGAGACCTCCAAAGCAGACATCCAAGCAACCTCCACCCCCCAACACAAACCATGAAACACATACTTCACAAAACCAGTGTGCCACACAATCACAGACCTTAAGGCAAAATAACATACCCAACACACTAGCAATAGGTGACTCTATAGTCAGGCACACTGACGTCCCACTCACTAGGCTGAACAAGGAGAAGGTTACTGTTAGCTGCCTGTCAGGTGCCAGGATCTGCCACATAACACAAGCACTCAGGTCACTCCAGAACAAGTACAAATATGACTCTGTCATTGTCCATGTTGGTGTGAATGACCTGAGCCGTACCTCCCTGGATTACATGAAAAGAGACATGGAGGAGCTCTCTGATCACGTAGCCCAGGCCAGTATGACCCTGACCCTGAGTAGCATCCTGCCCTCACCAAAAATGATACCACAGTATAGAGAAAAAATTATCAATTTCAACAATTGGCTAAGCTTCTGGTGTCATTCAAAGGGGATCCAGTGTCTGTCAGCCTGGGATGACATGCTCAACCAGTCACGCTGCTTCACTAGAGACAGCTTGCACCTGTCACCCTTAGGCTTTCGAATACTGGCCAAGGCTCTTGCCACCCCCATAGTGCCTTTTTTAGGCAAGGCTCAAAAGAAAAACCCACCGCCGTAAATAGCACAAGTAACAAAAAACTGAGGGTAATGCTACTCAATGCCAGAAGTCTAAACCTCAAAATGCATGCACTCGAGGCACTCCTCAGTATGGAGAAAATTGATATATGTGCAGTAACAGAAACCTGGTTTAAGGATCCAGAGAGCACCTCAGCACTACCAGGCTACAACTCATACCATACATTTCGGCCACAAAATCTGGACCAAAATACTAAAGGCGGGGGAGTATCCATATTCATCAAGGATACCCACACCTCCAGGTTAGTGGCACAGCATGATGCTTCAGAGATCATCCATGTGCAACTAACAATGGGCAAAACTGCTATGCAAATTATAGCTTGCTAGAGATCACCCACCATGTCCCAGGACCCCCACTCTGCATTCCTGGAAACACTGGGAAACATAAAGGTCCTACCAAACACCCAGATATTGGGTGATTTCAATTACCCAAACATTAACTGGGAGAACTACTCAAGTACAAACTCCCTTTCCCAACATTTCCTAGAATTTATAAACTTAAACACCCTGGATCAACTGGTCAACACCCCCACCAGAGGTGACAACATATTGGACCTGGTCATCACTAACATGGGCGACCGGTGTTCCACACCGGAGGTCAACCCCTCGCTGGTTAGATCTGATCATAAACTAATCACTCTGGATATCCACATTCCGCCACCACCCCTGTTCAAAGAAACCACCGTGAAAAACTTTTCAAAAGCAAACTTCACATTACTTAAGACTGAGGTGGTAAGTTTTAAAGCCCCCATGCTAAAGGATAATGCTGTCCAAGCTGCAAAATCCTTTACTAATGCATTCTACGGGCACCTACAAGAATACATGGATCATCCTATCCCAAACAAAACCAAGACTCACTCCTCCAAGAAAAGGAAACCAGTCTGGTGGACCCCTGCCATAAACAAGCTATACAATACAAGGAGGAAACTAGTACAGCAAAGAGTAAAATCCCAAGAAGGGAAGACATCCCTGATCAGTATCAGCAAGAAACTACATTCCCTCATAAAATGATCCAAGGCTAGCTTCGAAAGAAAAATTGCCATGGACTCCAAAGATAACCACAAGGCATTCTTTAGCTATGTCAAGAATCTAAGTGGCAATTCTCAGATCTGCTCGGAGTTAGTGCAGAATGGCACAAAATACACTGAACCGACTGATATAGCCAACTTCCTGGCAGACAGGTTCAGTGCAAACTTCACCCCCTCTCACCCCCCAAAAGGGCCCATAACTATACCATAAGAATGTAGTGCCCCTGAAATCACAGACACTCAGGTTAAACAGTCCTCTCCAAAGCCAAAAACACAGCATCAATGGGACCAGATGATGTCCCAGGCTGTGTCCTACACAAGTTCAAAGATGAACTAACCCCTCACCTAAACACACTGTTTAAACTCAGCCTCTCCACAAGCTATGTGCCCACAGAGTGGCGCACAGCAATGGTTATTCCACTCCAGAAAGGTGGAGCCACAACGGACCCCGGGAACTATTGCCCTATAAGCCTGACTAGCTTGGTCTGCAAAGCTATGGAGTGCATCATCATAGATCTCATTAACAGAGACATTGGAAACCTCCAAACACTGGACCCTACTCAGTTCGGCTTTGTTAAGGGCAGATCATGCCTCCTAAACCTGGTGGACTTCTTTGAGACAGTTACCACGGCTATAGACAAGGGAAAGGTGGTCCACACAGCTTACCTAGACCTCACAAAGGCCTTCGACACCATTCTCCACTCAGGTATTATAGACAAGCTCACCAGCCTGAACATAAACCCCTATGTCACAAGATGGGTTGCCAACTGGCTCATGGACAAAACCCACATGGTAAGAGTTGCGGGAGCTAGCTCTGACTCTAAACTGGTTACAAGTGGCATTCCCCGGTGCTCAGTCCTAGGACCCCTCTTGTTCGGCATATACTTCTCAGAGGTACAGGCAAGCACAGGAGGACTATGGCTGACCAAGTTCGCAGACAACTGCAAACTAGGGGCTATAACTGACTCTCCGGCTGACACAGACATCCTCCAAAAGGGTCTCACTGAGACAGATACCTGGTGTCAAAACCATGATCTCAAGCTAAATGCCAAAAAGTGCACAGTCATCCCCTTTGGAAAAAACAAAGTACCCACAAACTACCACATAGGTGGTAGCCCCCTAAATACAGAAGACGTAATAAGGGATCTGGGGACCCAAGTAGATAGTAACCTCTCCTTTTTTAATCACATTGCCAAAGTGGTTAGAAAATCCTTCTACCTAATCACAAAAGGGTTTGCATCCAGATCGAAAGAGGTCACTGGGCCCCTCTATGCATCACTCATCAGACCCATCATAGAGTACAATGCCCCATTTGGGATGTACCTTACAAGACACCTGCAACAACTGGAAAGACCACAGAAGTACCTCACCAAGAGGATCACTGGCCTCAAGCAGATGCCCTATGCAGCTTGACTGAAGAAACTCCAGCTGTACTCGGTTGCATACCGCCTACTCAGAGGTGATCTCTGCCTGACATACAAGGCCATATCCAACCCAGAATTGATGGACATGCTCCATCTAAAGAAAACTATATCCCCTCGAGACACATGCTCCAGGGATCTAAACCTCACCACAACAATAAATAGGATGTGCTGGAGGGATAGATTCCTGTCCCAGAGACTTCCCATGCTCTGGAACAAGATCCCAATCTATATTAGGCAGAGCTCCTCGCTAACCCTCTTTGAGAGAAACCTTGACGAGTGGATGGGAAACAGAAAGTTTACCCCAGGGATCACTTCAATGGCTCTGCTGGACAGAGGCACAGGGAACTAATCTAAGGGGATGTCGAAAGGCAACACATTCCGGCTAGGCTTATAAATGCCTTTGGGCAGATAGCCTAGTACCTACCTATGAACCTATGAACAAAGAGAACATCTTCAGCCCAGTTGGAAAATGAACTTTCTCCAACAGGGTGTTAATGTACAGGTAATGCACAAATTAATCAAGGGTGTAGCTAGGCATACTCAGTGTACACAAATGAGTAAATTTTTTTCTGACCATCTCTTAGAAATGTCAATACTCAAAAAGCACAGAATGTTTAGAACTGTGCAAAAGAATATTTGCAGTATAGAGACATACAAAGAATTCACGTGCAGAAGGAATACACCTCTAAACTAGACTTTTATGGATATAAACGTTAACTGTTGAAAATAGAGTGCCACTTCCTATATATATCTGGGGGTAGCATTTTGAATTTTGAATACATTGTTTAAGGGATAGGTGGGTAGTGGGGGCAGCAACATTAAGTATGAGTACAAAATGTTAATCTCTGGCTACACCCCTCACAGTAAAAAAGCAAGTCAACCACTTCACAACAACATATTAAGCTGCCATTGAAGCTTGGAGAGAAAAAAAAATAAAAACGTCATTTTATTACACTTGCTAAACACAGTTTTGCTTTTTACCAAATGTGAAATTGAAAAAAGAATGCATGTGTGTGTGTGTGTGCTCCTGCGCACGTGTGTTCATCTGTACATGTAAAAGAAAGGGGAAGAAAAAGATAAAGAGGATGTGCAAAGAAGGGACTGAGGTAACACATACCAACTTCTTTTGACTGCCATATGCAGTCCATCAGCACATGTTTCCTAAATAATAAGTATAAAACTCTAATATCTTGGTTTATTGAATGATTGCAATCCTCAGTTATTTTTCAAAAAGTTAAAAATATCTATATGGGAAAGAGCAGAACTATGTGGCAAAACCAAGGACAGTTAAGAGTCATGGGGTGAGGAGAGTTGCTTTGCAATCTATGATTTTTTTAATTCATTTGATCACAATGAGATATCTGAGGTGTAGTCACTCAATAAAGTGTCTGTACCTACTGGGCATGTGTATCTTCATTTATTTATTAATATATATATATATTTCTGAGTCTGTGTGAGTGTGTGTGTGTGTGTGTGTGTGTGTGTGTGTGTGTGTGTGTGTGTGTGTGTGTGTGTGTGTGTGTGTGTGTGTGTATTTAGTCATTAAATACCTACACAACATATATTTTGGATATAAAATACTTCCTCTAACAACAATTGTATGTGCTATAGTTAGTTCAAAACATTAGATGGAGGAGCTATTTTATATAAAAAATATTAAAAAAAATAGTAAGAAAAAATACAAAATTATTTAAAATATACACCAGTCTCAAAGTGCAATGATGTGGTGGTAAGCCCTCTACCTGCAGTGTTGCACCTCAGAACACCCCTTGGCTTGCATAAATTCCCTGATAATGCCCACTCTGGAGGGCATTACTGCTTGCTTGCTTACTTACTTACTTACTTACTGACCCTGAATAAGTAATAGAAAATAGGCTGTGGATAATTCAGTGCTGAGTAATACTATAACAAATAATATTACTTGTGAAGAAATAAACCATATATGTATAATGCGTGAAAATGAAAAATCTGTGTAATTGGTATGTTTATTTTTATAGCTTTATGTGTATTTATATCACTGTGTAATATGTGACATTAATAAAGGTATTTGAAAAAATGTAAATAATAAAAATAGCAATAAAAATTAGGGTGCAGGCAATTTAGTGCTGGGTAATACTTTAACTAGAGCAATGTGTAAATAATAAAAAGTAGGCTGTAAGTAATTCAGTGCTGGTTGATACTACAACAAAATACAAATAATAATAATAATAATAATAATAAATACACTGTGCATAATTCAGCAATGTAAAACAAAATGCAAGTAATAATAAAACAGTCTGTGAATAATTCAGTGCTAGATAATACTGTGTGTGTGTGTGTGTGTGTGTGTGTGTGTGTGTGTGTGTGTGTGTGTGTGTATATATATATATATATATATATATATATATATAGTAAAAAAAAAAAGTTCAGTTTAGTAATACTACTGTAGACTATCAAAGCATCTATGGTAAGCTGGATAAGATGTTAAAAGGAATTTATTGTAACAGTCCTTAATATGAATTAGGGGTTATTCACAGAAAGGCAGTAGAACAACAGTATTCCTAGTATTCCCTTAATATCATATGATTTCAAGATTTCCTTAGATGATTAAGAACACAAAAATAAATATTCTACACATTTCACATTGATTCCAAAAGATTCCTTAGGATTTAATTAATTAATGACTGACTGGATTCCCTTAGATTTATTTAATGTATCTAAGGATTTTCCTTTTATGTTTATGTGTGGCGATTCTATTATCTTTTATTATTTAGTGCATAGTCAATGATTCCCTTAGGATTAGGTACACAATTCAAAGGATTCAGTTAGGACTCAGTGCACAATTCCAGGAATTTTCTTATGATTTATCGCATAACTCCAAAGATTCCCTTATGGCCCAAGGTTTGTTGACAATGTTAAGAATGCTTCATAATGTTTGCACTTTTGGGGGCCTGAATGAAATAGTGATTAAAATATTCATTAAGCATGTGCTTTAAAAAACTAATTAACTCTCAGAATGTATATAAAACCATCCTCAAGAAGAGAGAAAATATATATACCCTGATACATACATTCAAGTAAACCATATTCAAGCAAAAAAAAATCTAAAAGAGATTCACATCAAAAGTTGCCAAAAAAAAAAAGTATGTAAATGAAAGTACTACTCAACTTGTAGTCAATATCAACAGCCTCTGTTATTTAGAACTGTCACTCTGAAAGCCCATGTGGCTGCTGTTAAAAGGTTTTGAACACCCTAGAGCAAACACCCTAAACATGCAGCAAAGAGTGTCTAAAGTGTCCCATAGATCCACAATTCCATTCAGGCACAGCCACGACCAACAGATTGACTCCAAAATGGACCCACATTACACTTCTACTCAGCCACTTATGTTCCAATCTACACCTCAAGGCCTACAATACGTCAAAAGCACAAATAAGCCATAATCCATGAAGACTTTAGAACAGGAAGACTCCAAAACATATAGGTTGTGCAGTTCCAGATGGAAAGCACACAAGATAAACCATGTAATCATAGTAAAAGAAAAGTCACATTAAGTACCCTCATAAAAATAAATCCAAAACTGACAAAGAAGTACAATGAAGGCTCTGAGCTCCATGGAAAGTTTAGCTCAACATGTAGGATACATGCCTTTGAGACTTGAGAGATCAAACAACTTTGTGTTCATTTCTCACACCAGGTTCTTGGATTCATTTTCTTTCAGTACCGAGTGTAGCTTATGGTGCATGCTGAAATCTTGACTGTACCATCCTTTGAATGAGGTGTTAAACTGACACTCCATCTGTTTGAGCTGGTGGTAGCTCATGTGAATGTAATAGATTCCACGGCACTTATCAGAAAGGGTAATGGGAATTTCCCCAGTGCAATGGCTTGAAAATACCACCTTGCATTTCCCTTGAAAAGAGGCCATAGGTCAAGTTGGACTATCCTGGTCAACAAAGCACGCATAACTAAATAAAGAATTAAAATACAATTAAATAATTAATTAATTAATAATACTGTCAGGAACACATAAGTGAAAGACAGCATTTCCTGTGGCCATATACTGCCTTCAAGAACAATTCTATGTAATATTTCTGTATAGATTGTAGTAGAAAACGATTAGGAGATACAGTTCTGATCCACTAACAGAAAACACAAAGACACTAGAACACAAATGTGATGTAATACCTTTTGTTGTATAGATTGTTGGAATTTTGCAGTTATTTGGCCAAAATGAGAAGTTCAGTGTGTCTGTAGGTAATTAAAAACATTATTATTTGAACATATGAAAAGCTGCAGTATACATTTCAAGTGTAGGCTTAAGAGTCATCTGGTATGATATTTCATAAAGACACTGGAACAGCGATGTGAAAAGTTAGCCAGAGAATGCATACTGTATGTCCGTCAAACCCCACGAGAATTTTTGCTCTTGGCATTACTGCTTTTATTAGCCTATTGTACATGTAATACAGAGAGCTTTTAAATAAAGCAACAAACCACAAACATGTTACTCAGGAGTCAACTTTAGAATCTCAGACGGAATGCAGGCAGAATCAGTAATATGATAATCTATGCTGAACTAAGGTCAGCAAGATATAGACGCAAGGAGATGCCTACTGATACTTCTACTGTTTCTGTATCCATTTCCAGACATAACTCTGTTGCTGTTGCCTGTTACCACTCTGGCCATACTGATACCTCTTACAATGCAGTCTGTGGTCCCACTGATACCTTCTGTGCTGTCCCTTAACCCATTAATATAGGATAATTGTGTCTGGACACACTTACACCCATGGTGCTGTATCTTGTCCCCTGACTCCTGAGATGCTGAATCTGGTATTCTGACTCTGAAAGTTCCAGACCTGCTAGCCTGATTCCAGTGAGTGCTGGACCTGGTACCCTGACCCCAACAGTGCTGGTCCTGGTATCCTGACTCCTATGCTACTCTGACACCATTTGGTGCTGGACCTGGTAAACTGACCCAACTGTAGTATCCTGACTCCAGTGGTGCCAGACCTGCTATTCTGACCATAGTAGTGCTGGATTTGGTACCATGACCCGGCTTGTGTTCTGGTATACCCACTCATACCAGTAGTATATTTTGCTGTCCCAGCTGTGAAATGTAGTTCTCATCACTGTTTTTGATGGAAGTATGGTGAGATAGCTGAAGCTTTATGCTCCTTTTAATACAAAATGCATTTTGATTGGTTTGCAGATACTTTTCTCTGCTCCAGAGACTTACCTGGATATTCTGGTAGAAGAATCCTGCGTAGATAAACTTATTTATGAGAATATTGTTCTGAAAAAGTGTCATCATTTCATTTCCATAGTGTCAGAGCCTGTTTTGGGAAGCTCCATAAAGTTTACATTTTTCAGGACCCCTCCTTTGCTGTCTGAGTCCTTTAACCAGGATACACAATCTAAGCAAGCTGCTCTGGATTTTGTTTTCTACATCTAGTTAAAAAAAACACGTTCCATTCCATTCTTGCAGGTTGGAACACTTCCTAATACTATTTTAGAATACTCTGTTACTTACCTGTTAAAAAAGAACCTTAAAAATGGTTACCCTGTATCATTTGCTTCCATGTTTATCTCAATTTTTTTCCACGTCTTCCCCTGAACTCAAAATGTTAAGTTGTCTATCTCGCCTTCATTCTTGTTGGTTGGGTTCGGAGCTGATCCTCAGCTCCGACTCAGCCATCTTCAAAAGCTCGAGAGCTGCTTACTGGCTCGAGGCCCCCCCCTATATCCCATGATGCCTGGCGCTAGATACCCAGATCTCATTTGCCGCTTCTGCTACGAGGTTGCGTTTACTGGCTCAGGTCGTATTTTCTCTCTTTATTCACTATATTTAGGACTTTTTTGTACTTTATTGAATATACACTTACTGTCATACCTTAGCTGTAGGTTCTATGGTAGGTTGTTAGTGTCCCTCCCCCTTAAAAACTTGTTTTCTCCTTAGAGAGTTTTCCTCTCACTCCCTCACTCCCGTTTACCTTTTCAAAGTAAGCCGTTTTAGTTAGAGGCTTATCACTGTTTTATTTTTTAAGGTAGACAAAGTTCATTAGAAATTGTGGTAGTTTGTAGGTCTTATATTATATAGTGTGTGTGTGCTGTTAGGGTGTGGTAAATTGTGTAGTTTGTGTATATTTTTTCCAGTTACCTACTCTCCATTATACTTGTTCTTTGTATTTGATTTTCCTTCACAGGAATGTCTAAAGACACAAAAGTGTCGGGATTCAAGAAGTGTGACTCATGCTGTCAGAAAATGTCTCTGACAGATGGTCACACTTCTTGTGTTTACTGCTTGGGCTCCCTACACCTGCAGGACTCTTGCTCAGTGTGTCACGCCTTTAGTCCAAGAGTCCTGCAGGAGCGTAGGAATAAGCTTATCCTTAGGGGTTTGCTTAAACCTGAAGGATCACCGGACAAGACTCAGTCAGTGAAACCTTCTAGGCCATCAAAGCCGTTGGCTCCCAGCTTTGAGCCGTCGCCGGGTATGGCTTCTGCTTCAACTTTGGTTCCGGCTGGAACTGAAGCACCTATCTCTTTGTCAACTTCGGCTCCGACCGGAGCCGAAGTACCTATCTCTCAGTCGGCCCCGACTCTTCCGTCGGAACTGTCAGGGAGTCAAAAACGCTCCAGGTCACCATCCTTGTTGGAGTTGATACACTCAGCTCCAGGGTCACCCTGCAATCTGAGCGTAGTCATCGGTCCCACTCTTCTCGGTCGTCTAGGTTATCTGACCATGATTTGGAGAGAGTGGTGAGCAGGCTTTTAAAGTCGCAGGCCCTGGCAAAAATGCTATCCAGCCCTCCTCATCAGGGCTCGGCTCTACCTGTTTCTCCAATAGTTCCTCCTTTGACTCATCCCTTGAGTTCAGAGCCAGAGCATGCTGTGGCTGGAACTGTGGGTCCATCGGTGCCGATACCTCCCCTTTTGGTTCCGTCGTCGGCTCCGATCTCTTCCATAGTGCCGTTCTTGGAGGGATCTGGGCGCCAGGTCTCCCTCATCGGCTCCAAGGGGGCGAGTGGCATTGGACCCTTGTCCGACCCTGTTCTCCCTCTCGGAGCTTCGGTGCAGGTGAGTTCGGCTCCTACATTGGCTTCGGAGCTGTCTCTCTCAGTGCCGGGAAGGATTCCGGTCACTTCGGAGCCGGAGCCTTCTCTGGTATCAGGAAGGGGCACCTTCGAGGTCATGAGGAGTGTGCTGGCATCTGAGTCAGCCTCACGGTCAGCCTCATCGGCTCCTCCTCATCGGCTCCTCCCCCCAAGGTGCCTGCTCCTGCCTCTGCCCCTCCTCCAGACCCCAAGCATGGGGAACAAGCGCTCCAGGGCATCCCATTGGGTGTATCTTCCTCTTCTGAGGCCTCCCCCGTTCATTCAGAGGAGCCCCCTTGAAAGAGGAAATGCAAGAGGAAGCATGTTGACTCCCCTGAGTCTGTCACTTCAGATACTGACTTGGAGGAGTCGGAAGGGTCCCCAAGATCCCCCTCTGAGAACGTCTCCTTCTCAGACATCCTTGAAATCCTTAGGCAGAGGGGGAACTGGACTACCCTTAACCCTTCCGAGGATGAGTCGGTATTCCTGGACGCGTTTGGTTCCCGACCATCCACCTCCTGGGTGTCTCCGCCTTTCAATCCACTGATGTCAGTGGTGGCTCGAAAGGCATGGTCAGCTCCAGATTCAAAGGAACCAACTCCCCGTAGGCCCACAAAATTCATCACTGCCCCTCAAGACAAGCAATTTCTGACCAAGGATGTTCCCGTGGATGCCATGGTGGTAGCAGCGGTCACTAAAAAAGAGTTGGCTGAAACTTCTTCATCTGTCCATCCCCCTAATAAGGAATCTAGGACGATGAACAGATATGGGAAGCGGATGTTTTCCTCAGCGACCTTTTCCATGAGGTCTCTGAACTGTTTGTGGCATTTTAACCGCCTTCAAAGGGATCTCCTTAAAGAGCTAGGAGATACCCTTCAAGATCCATCAGCTGCGGGGGCTCAGGCTAAGATTGCCTTCCAGCTGGTGACTCTAAATTCTGTAGTAAATTCCTCCATGCGGCTCATCTCTTATGCAGCCGATGGAGTGAGTAGGGCCGCAGGCACAGGTGTGGCTTTGAGGAGACACGCTTGGATGCGGTTATGCAACTTTGCGGAACCCTTCAAGACGTCTTTCACCAACACTCCCTTTGTGGTTCTGCTCTGTTTGGACCACAGGTGAAGGATACCCTTATCAGGTGTGAGCAGGAAGGCAAGACTCTCTCTGCCGTTGGAGTCCGTTTTTCCACTCCTTCAAGACCGTATCCCAAGGGTCAGAAGAGTGGGAAGATGTGGTTCCGGAAATCCCAGGAGCTGTACCTACGCATGTGGAGAGTTCCCCTCCAGGGGCAGAGGAGGGAACAAGAATAGACGCCGCCCTAGGGGCAGGGGGAGTCTGCAAAATCAGGGCCAAAGAGAATCCTTTTCTGATAAGCCCTTCCAGCATCCCTGAAGTGCTGCCCGACTGTCCACCTTTGGAGGCAGTTGGGGGAAGATTATCACTGTACCCAAAAGCCTGGCAAAGTATAACACAAGACAAATGGGTACTTTCTATCATATCCGAAGGCTACAAAATCCCCTTCTTTCGCACTCCACTCTTTTCCAACAAATCCCTTCCAGATGTTCCACCCAATCTAAGGGATCAAGCAGTTCAAGAAATTTCAAAACTGCTAAGAAAAAGAGCCATCCAGTCAGTCCCAGCAGACCAACAAGGATCCAGAACTTACTCAAGGTTCTTTTTGGTACCAAAAAAGACAGGGGACTGGAGACCCATTCTGGATCTCAGCAGACTAAACAGGTCTGTTCAAAGAACGAAGTTCTGGATGGTCACGCTACAGTCCATTTTACCCTTTCTGGGTCAGGACAATTGGATGTGCTTCATAGATCTTCAGGACACGTACTACCATATCAAAATGCACAGATGCTCCAGAAGATTCCTCTGCTTCCAGCTGGGAGCCAGTCATTATCAGTTCAGAGTGCTGCCCTTTGGTCTCACCACAACCCCCAGGGTGTTCACCAAATGTCTGGCAGTAGTCACCGCTCACTTGAGACGGCAAGGATTCCAGGTGTTTCCATATTTAGACAACTGGCTCCTTACTGCAACCACTAGGCATCACCTGCTGCTAGCCAGAGACTACACCATCCAAACGTGCTCCACTCTAGGCATCACAATAAATTTCGAAAAGTCTGCATTGTCGCCTTGTCAATCTATCACCTTTATAGGTGCAAATTTAAACACAAAGGACATGTCAGCGACTCTCCCAGTAGACAGTGTTAGCCATTCGACGACATGTGCAGGTCTTATTAGGTTGCAAAAAGATTCAGGCCAGATTTGTCCTAAAAACATTGGGTCTCATGGCAGCAACTATAATACTAGTCCCCCTTGCACGTTTTCACATGAGGATTCTTCAGTGGATGTTGTTCACACAATGGTCCTTCCAGCAACTCCCAATGTCTCACATGATAATGATCACACAGTCATGCAAAAACCAACTTGTTTGGTGGATGGTTTCCACATCATTACACCAGGGCAGACCATTCATTCTTCCTCCTCCAGTAGCTACGGTGACCATGGATGCCTTCCTGATTGGGTGGGGGGGGGGGCATTTTCAGGGCAGAACAGTCCAAGGCACCTGGCAGCCTCACGAGTACCATCTGCATATCAATGTCTTGGAGATGAGAGCCGTGCTTTTAGCATTGCAAGCTCTTCAGAACTCTCTTCCCACCGGGACCATTGCAATTCAAACAGACAATATGTCAGTGGTATGATACATCAACAAGCAGGGCGGAACCAAGTCATACCCCTTATGTCGAGAAGCACCCAGACTTTGGCAATGGGCGATCTCTTCCCAACAGTTTCTGATAGCAGCGCACATCCCTGGGAAGTCCAATGTTATAGCAGACAGGCTGAGCAGAGCAATCCTCATGCCTCACTGGTTGTCTCTCAATCAGACTGTGGCGGACAAAATCTTCTGCAAATGGGGTCAGCCTTGCTGCGACCTTTTTGCCACCCCCTTCAACAGCAAGTTCGACAATTTCTTCTCTCTCCTTCCTCTCCCCGGACACCTCCCCAGAGACGTTCTAGTTTACAATTGGCCCCAGGGACTTCTTTATGCATTCCCTCCATTTCCCCTGATTCCCAAACTAATTCAGAAAGCTACCACATTGGGATGCAAGATGATCCTCATCGCCCCTTACTGGCCTCGACAAATTTGGTTCCCTTTCCTGCATCATCACCTTCTGGAGCAGCCCTGGACCCAATTCCAGAACTCCTGATCCATCAATCGGGTGGGCTGCACCAATCTCTTCAATCTCTCCAGCTCACTGCTTGGTTTCTCCACTTCCGACCTTAGCCAGGCTTCCCAACATCTCCCATTTGGTGCGTGAAATCATCTTATCCTCGCATAAGTCGACCACTAGGAAAACTTATGCTAGCAAGTGGAAACGTTTTTCCTTATGGGCACAGAACAGGAATATAGATCCCTTTTCAGCCCCTGTGCACCATATTTTAGAATTTCTAGCAGAACTTTTTCAAACAGGATCATCTTTTGCCACGATTAGAGTTCAGCTAGCTGCAATTTCAAACTTTCATACGGGCATATCTGATCCCAGCATCATGTCCCATAAGCTTTGTAAAGCCTTTCTTAAAGGGACCACTCTACTCAGGCCCCCAGTAAGAGATCTCCTGCCAACGTGGGATCTGAATTTGATTTTAGCTTCCCTGATACTGCCCCCCTTTGAACTGGCAGCTTCCTGTTCCTTGAAGTTTCTTTCTTGGAAAACCCTTCTTCTGGTCACAGTTACGTTGGCCAGAAGAGTTTCTGAACTTCAGGCTCTTTGTGTTCGTCCTCCTTACCTAGTTTTTCACAATGATAGAGTTTCTCTTTGGACTAACCCTTCCTTTCTTCCAAAGGTTACTTCTGATTATAATTTGAATCAGTCCATTGAGCTACCTGTGTTCTTTCCAAATTATTCCAACAAGGCAGAATACAAGTTACATCAGCTGGACGTCCATAGACAATTACGCTTTTACTTGCATAGAACCAAGCAAATCAGAAAATCAGACCAGTTGTTCCTGTCTTACGCTGAGGGAAAACAAGGCATATTGGTGTCAAAAGTAACCTTTTCTAGGTGGTTGACTTCTACTATTACTTTTATATATCAGTTAAGAAATAAAGAGCTTCCTGCTAAACCGAAAGGTCACTCCACCAGAGCTCTAGCTACTTCTGTGGCTTTTCAGGCCAGATTGCCAATGGAAACTATTTGTGCAGCAGCTACATGGGCTAATCCACATACCTTCATTTCACATTATAAGCTGGATGTGGCTTCCAGAAGCAGAGCTGATTTTGGTTCCACTGTTCTGAAGAGTCTGTTCCGATGAGCCACCCAGGATTGAGGTGCTAGGGACACTGTCCCAACCAGCAAGAATGAAGGTGAGATAGACAACTTAACATTAAGAAGTTATGTACCTACCATAACGTTCCATGTTAGTTGTCTTCTTCTCGCCTTCTTTCTTGCGTCCCACCCTCCATCCCCCTATCCTAGTACACCGAGAAGAGTTCCTTAGGTTTGTTGATCACTGGCTGAGTCTTCTCTGGCTATTACTTCTGGCTGTCAGTCTCTCCAGTAGGTTCCTGTATCCTTCTAAATTTACTGTATTATTATAATTGTTATTATTATGTCTGTAGTTAGGTTACCAAACGAGATCTGGGTATCTAGCGCCAGGCACCATGGGATATAGGGGGGGGCCTCGAGCCAGTAAGCAGCTCTTGAGCTTTTGAAGATGGCTTGCTCCGAACCCAACCAGCAAGAAAGAAGGCGAGAAGAAGACAACTAACATGGAACATTATGGTAGGTACATAACTTCTTATAATTCTTTATATACCTTAAAATATCACTTCCTATTTTAACTAATTCTGTTTCCTAATGTAGTTTATTACTACATCTATCTCTTTCTCTCATTATCCTCTGCCTTTCATTACAGCAAGGATGTCAGTAGGTTACTAAACTCCTTATATAGACACACTCCTTGTTAGTACCAGCATGACATTACTAAAAACAGATGCCTGCATTTTAGCATATTAATCAAGAGCTTCTCTCACCTTTGCCACAGTTTTGACACAGTTCCTGACAACTAGAAAATAGCCAGACTTGCTCCTTTCCCAAACATTTGGATTAAACTGTCCTTTGAAATTGAAGTGGGATGCAGCCAATCAACTGTACCCGAGGCTGACGGCCTGAATACCATAGCCTTCAATTTTCACCTTCAGTATGGCAGCATTCTGAGTTTGTAGCACTAAAAAAATAAGGAGTTTTACCTTTGTGGCAATATGGGGGCAATGTGATCAGCAGTGTATGTGTGTGTTGGGGGGGGTGACTAATGAATGAGTCAAAGAGGTAAACTGTGGCAGTTCTGAGGTTGGAAGAAGTAAAGGGAACCCAGCAATGCCAACTTGTACCCAGTATGTTTATAAGCTATGTTTAATTGTTCTGCTTTCCAGCATAGATTCTCATATTCTTTTTCAGTGCTTATGAATACATTTTACTAAGAATATGAATACCTGCAAAAACACGTCTAGAGATATTATTTACCAAACAGACAGGTACATCATATGAGAGTTCCATGAACCATGGTAGGGTATTTCATTAACCAACAGATTTGTTTTCTAGGCATCTTAATTGAAAGAATGATTTGGTATATCTCCACTTGCCCACCCTTACCCACAATGGCATTGTTTTTTTAAATGATTAAAATGAGTAGGGACAGGTATATCTCACATAGGATACCACTGCTTTGGAACAGACTCTCCATCCACATAAAACAAAGTTCATCCCTGCCCATTTTCAAATGTAACTTAGATCTATAGATGGGAAACAGAAAATTTACCCCAGGACCGACCCCTGAACTACTAATAGACAGTGGCAGTTCTTAAATGCTTTATCCCGTGCATGGGTCCCCTCAAAGTAACTATGGTATGATCCTAGTTATTCTCATTAGAAGTGATGTTTATTGACCATGGCATGGGTAATCTATAACCAAATGGGGTAGGTTATTTCAAGCACAAAAAGATAAACTGGCTAGGCTTATAATGGTCCCCAAGGGCAGTTAGCTGTACGTACTAATGAACCTATGATTAAGCCCTCTTATTACATATTGTTAAGTCTCCATGTTCATCTGTGAAGTACATTCTTTGTTTCTAATTAAGATTGGTTAAAGCTCATCCCTTTATGTAAACAAACTCTGCTGTTTCGGCAAAGACTGCATCTAGGACACTTCATCTCCTAAACGATAAATACTCTTTTGTACTGATGCTTTTTCTTGGAAGTATTTTTTTTTTGTATTGAAGTTTCTGAATCATTTTAAGCTGTTTAGACTTATTGCTGAGTATAGATCATCCTGGTAAAACCATTCCAGCTGTTCATCCATTTACTTCCAACAAGAGTACCCTTCTCACCGTCTCCAAAACCTGTACCTGCTAAGGCACTGTGACGTTTGATGACACTGTACTGAAACTGCATAATGTGATATCATCTGCAATGTACAGCTTCTCTTTCTACCTTTAAATTTAAAACACTCTCCATGGAGTTATGTAAAGATAATCATTTAGAGTTTGATTTTTTCACAGATATTATGTGACTTTCACCTACCTGTTTACATCAACAGGCTCAGTTGACTTCAGTCCATCTATATATGATTCTTCTCAGTAATCAAAATGGAGGTGAAGATCTTACTTCTAGCTGCCTACACTGGAACTATATACAGCTGGCCAGGGCACTGTGATATTGACCAACTGGTTTACCTGCAGTTACATTTTTCAGTCACTCTTCTCAGCAACTTAACTTGAAAAATTGTTAAACTGCTCCTCAGTGAGGTGCTCTGTTGCATTGATATTTTATAGTTTCTTTGTTGCTCATCTATCTGCATTATAAACTGCTGTCCACATAGTTTTGGTTTTGAGCCCAATGTGTGACCATTATTGGCAGAAGCTGAAAAAATATACTTTTAATCTTATCATGAAGTTCTACAAAACCTAAAATTGGCAGCAAAACAATAATTACTTATTACTAATTTTATTTATTTATTTTTGGTTAATCCTGAATGCTGTCATATCAGCTGACATCACAAGACCTTGTTTTCTTGGAAAGCAACTTTTTCTCCATAATGCACTGTGAGGGCACAAGTGGTACGATTAATTGTCCTAGTCTTTCTACCAAATCATAATTCCATTTAGCTAGAATGGAAGTTGTGAGAAATACTGTTAAGTCTAAGAATCCTCAGAAATGTTTCTGGGTCACCTCCCAAAATACTCATCTACAGATGGTTGAGGTGAAACTTGTCAAGTGTCAGTTGCCTAAAGAAGAAGATGCAGAGTAACAATGTCAATTATTGTTTTCAATAGGAAATCATTGTTTGTGCAAGTTCAAAGTGTGCACTGGCAATGATTTCCTTCTTTTGGCACATTTCTCCCTTCTTTGATTTGGTGCAATCATGGAGTTGATAGGTGTAAGTTCATGGACTATGGCGGCTTTCCTTGCAAAAAAAAAGCTTAAAGTTAACTTTTGTTTCCCCTTCTGTGTTTTATGCATTATTTTTTTTTTCATTTCTGATGTTTGGGTTTGTTCAGTTTGGTGATTTATAGTAGAACGTCCCAACTTAGATATTTATACCTAGTGAGTTTATCAGTTAATAAATAATAACAAATTAAATAGGCAGTCTTAAAAGGCTGGACACAACCATAAGTTCATTACTTTCTAGGGAAAACAGGTTGTTAGAGCAACATGTGGATGTCAGATCTTCCCCTCTGATCACACTGTAAGTATATGTAAGTGTGGGTAGGGAAAGGTGATGGCAGTGTCCTACACAGGTATGTAAGATGTGCCTTAGTGGATGGAGCGAGACAATACTGTTCCAGAAGTTCTGCTGTTAAGTGAGCTATGCACAGTCATTCTGCTGTTGCACCAGTTACTCTTATTCTCCCTGTTGTCAGCCTCATGTGCAAACCATTGTAACAATCTTATGCACACTTAAAAAAAAAGCACAGCTGCGTGTAGTGGTTAAGGGCTGGCATAATGGTTAAGGTCTTTGCCTCCCAAGCACAAGCTATAAGGTTCATTCCTGACCTCCTTTCTGGAGTTTGCATGTTCTCTCTAAATATCTGTGGGGTTCCCCCAACCTCTTGAAAACATGCTAAGGATTTCCATCTCAAACTCACCTAAGAATGGAGCTGTGGGCAGCAGCACAGACTCTAGATAGTGCTTTATAGGGGCAAGAGTTGAAAAGACCAACCATTTTGGGCATCTTCTGTGGTGTGCAGTATCTTCAAAGAGAGGAGAACACAGATCACAGACTGCACACTGTGGAAGAGCTAGCCACTCAATGGTTAAAATAAGACTTCAGATGATTTGATGGTGTTGACTATCGTTGCCAAAAATGGGCATGGGTTTTGTGATAAGTGAGTTGAGGACCTGGCCTACTCCAACCTATGTCAGGGACCCATGTTAACAATGGGAGAGTGTGTGTGTCCCTATTGGCCAGTGTGTGCCTGGCATAATGCCCAGTAACCCTGGGTCAGTATAAGCTACTGGATAGCTGGTGTACAGTTGCCCAGTTTGGGTTACCTGGGATAGCTCTGTTGAGTGAAAGATGGACGTAAAACCAATCAATCTGCCAAACATAAACTAAGAATTGCTACACTCAGTGTAGGTATATTAAAGGGATGAGGCTTGGAAGTAGATGACATGATGGTAAAGAGGAGGCTGGACATTCTCTGCATCCAGGAGACAAGATGGAAGAGCAGTGCAGCAAAGCCACTTGGTTTGGAATCCAGAGTCTATTACTCAGGCTAGAAATGGTGTGGGAGTAGTGGTGAGGGAGAGGCTTCAAAAGACAGTGAGGGATGTCATCAGAGTTAGTGACAGACACATGACAGTCAGACTGCAGTGTAATGATAGGGCAGTATTCATAGTCTCAACCTATGCCCCACAGCAGGTTTGTGACAGTGAGGAATATAGTGCATTCAGACAACAGTTGTAGGACTTACTAGATAAAGCAGGACAACAGGAATTGGTGTTGATAATGGGTGACCTGAATGCACATATTGGGACAGACAGAACAGGATATGAGGACTGCCTTGGTCCACATGGGTGAAGTAACTGGAATAAAGAAGGAGAGGCCATTATGGAATTCTGTCTGGCAAATGGTTTGATGGTAGCCAGCTCATGGTTCAGAAAGAGAGACAGTCACAAGATCACATACAAAACAGGCCAATGTGCAACACAGGTAGACTTCCTCCTGGTAACAAAAGGGCACTAGGGTAGAATCAGTGATTGCAAAGTCATCCCCAGTGAAACAGTCAGCCCACAACATAAACCACTTTTTACCACAATAAGATGCAAGCAGTAATAAGAAAGCTCTAAGGTCAACAAAGATCAGGCTGAAGACACAGACACTGACTGGAGAGAAAGCACAACATTTCAAGCAATTACTCAGGGCTCTAGCACCTCAGGAAGAAGAGGAAATCCATGGAGTTGAAGAAGAATGGCAGCGCCTCAAAACAACATGTGTAAGGGCTACAGAACACATATGTGGTCGAGTCAGGTATGGAAATAATGTACATAAGGAAGCTGCTGGTGGAATGAAGTCCAGGAAGTCATCAAAAGAAAGAGGGAGTGCAGGAAAAAGTGGGAGATAGAAATGACAGACTAGGCTAGGAAGGAGTACTGGTTGGCTAACAAAGAGGCTAACAGAAGAGTTGCAATAGCAAAGGATAAGGCATCAGAGGCACTTTACCAACTTCTGGAAAGTGACTCAGTAGAAGGCACAAAGAAACTCTATCAGGTTGCAAGGCAAAGAGAAAGGTAAAGAAGATAGTCAGATACCTTTCGTAAGGGATGCTGGCAACGACCTGCTCACCAGTCCACAGGACAGCAAAGGTAGATGGAATGAGTACTTCCAAAGGCTTCTGGATTAAGATAACACCACTGAAGCTGTACTACCCCAGACACCACCTACAGTGAGAGAAGAGGAGGAGCCTAACCGAGAAGAAGTAAGAACAGCAATAAGGAAAATGAAGTCATGGAAAGCAGCAGGCTCAGATGAGATCACAGCAGATATGAACAAGATGTTGAGTGAGACAGGACAGAAATGGCTCCTGAGGGTACTCATAGCAGGATGGAGAGAAAGGTGTATCCCAGATATCTAGAAAATAAGCATACTAGACCCAGTGTTCAAGAACAAAGGGGACATTCACAACTGTGGGCAGTACAGAGGTATCAAACTCCTATCTCATTGTATGAGAGTTCTGGAGAGGGTGATTGATAAATGAATATGCAGAATGGTAGAAAGCAAGATGAGAGATGAGCTATATGGATTCAGATAAAGATGCAGCAAAACTGAACCGATGTTTGCAGTGAGACAGGCATATGTTTAGGAAAACAGAAGACAATCTGGTGAAGAAGATTTGGGACAGAAATGAAGAAGGCAAGAGGAAACAAGAGCTTCCAGCACAGAGGTGGATGGATTGTGCTAAACCTGAGACAGTCAAGCATGGGAAAAAGGGGGCTGATCATGATGATGATGTTGATGATGGTGTGTAGTGCACTTTGTTGGCTAATACAAATAATACTTTTGTTATCTTTCATATTGTACTGCACACAATTATAAGTTGTTTCAGATTATGTGTGTGCAAATGGAAACTTCTGCAGCTTATATCATACAGAAAGTAAAACACATCTGCTAGTTTACACCAGCAAGCACCCATCTAAAAGCAGGGCAAATAGTGAACAAGAAATAATTTATTGCAAAGGCAAGAACATAATATCCCGTATAAGAATGTGCATCTGACAGCAGATTGAGGAAATAAGATCTAGTGACCTGATAAAGTAGATGCTTAAGATAGTGTTCTTGGTCTTGGCAGTTAGATAATAATCTATATGTTCAATACTATGAGGATTCACTTTTCAGCACGTTTGTGTTACTGGAAATTCATTTGTTATAACTGTGGCTCATAATATTTGGAAAAGGTATTTGTAAACAGTATTATAGACTGAAATGCTTGTCTTTCGGCTTTTCCCTGTTACAGGTCACAACAGCAAAACTCCGGTCCGCTAATGATTGGCAGTGACATTTTTATGGTGCCGAGTTGCTAGCCTGATGCCCAACCTTCAAAGAAGGCACACCCATTCACGCACGCACATACCTGCATGTCTTTAAACGTCACTCGACCGGGGGGAGGAGATGTAGACTCCACACAAACAACAATCATAGACTGAAATGCTTATTAACCTAAACAGGCTGTCTCTCAAAATAATACCAAGTAAAGCAAAATAAAATGGGAGCATGAATAGTATTATATCTAGTATTATATGCATAAATTTGACAATAAGACATTACCAATTGCCAGATACTACTGCTTAAAGGAAACTTGTAAATCTCTGAGATAAAACACACACTCCGTGCATTGCATTAAAATTTGAGCTGTTACCTGCTGTGATTGACAGCTCACAGCAGGAGACTTGACTAATGTACTCTTTCCTTGTTCTACCTTTACTTTCTGTATGGATAGTGGAAGTACCAGACAGCTGTGACATCACAGCATGTGTGGGTTTTTAGGATGGTCATATTGATGTCAGTTTGGGGAGGGAATTGACCAGAAAACTAACTGTATTCATTGGCCTTGATGACATCAATGAATTGGAGACTTTTCCAGGCTGAGATTAAAGTTTTTTGAAAGTGAAACCACCATAGTACAGGAAGGTACTGTTCTAGTGGAGAGAAACAGTCAATTTAAAATATTTTAAATTATGTGTTCTTTATTCATAGCAAGGACAATAAATAGGGAGATAAAGGACAGAGAAGTTAAGCATTTAATAACAGAATCCCATTGTGGTCCTTTAATTATAACACTGGTATATTTAAGTTGCAGGGAGTGTGGGGGGTGCAGGGGGGCTTGCCCCCTGCAAAAACATTGTTTTACTTAGTTTTTTTTTTCTGCACCACTTTGTAGTTTTGAGATTCCAAAATCTCGATGTTTTGAGTTCAATGTATCAAAACTCGAGACTTTGGGCTTTCGAAATTACAAAGTGGACCCATATATATATATATATATATATATATATATATATATATATATATATATACACACACACACACACACACACACACACACACACACATATATAGATATAGATATCTGTGTATGTGTGTGTGTGTGTGTGTGTGTGTGTGTGTGTGTGTGTGTGTGTGTGCTCGAACATGTACACGTGTGAGAGTGTGTATTAAACTGTCCCTCAGGAATAGTGTAATAAGTGTCTGAGTTTTAGCTTTATTTGTTCCCCTTCTTTAAACATGGTATGTAAATTTATTTCTGTTCTGATAACAGGGTGATCCAACTGAACAGGGCCTCATTTGCAAAAGAGATATATGAAAAAAAGCTTCACAGGTATACAAGACAATATGACATGCAGCATATACTGTGCCAAAAACAAATAAACAAAAAGTATATCATTTATAAAATAGATTTAAACTTGATAATGAGGTAAACAGGAGTCACCGTCACTGTGCAGTAGAGGGTTCCAGAACTATGTCCCAGTGGATGGGAGGGGCTTAGATGAACCATTTAGTGCACAGAAGCTGCTATGTTTTCCTAAGATACAGACTTCAGGATCTGTCCATTCTGTGACTGGCTTCTTTTCTTTGTACCACCTTTACAAATACATTCGTACTGCATTGCATTTTAAAGAGAAAGAGTAATGGTTTCATTATGCAAGGAATTTGGATTTACCTTTCAATAGATAATCAGCCTACAGGACATAAAGTGTACATGAGTGCTTTAAGGAAAGAGTTTAAAAAGGCATTATACACACATAAGTATATGTGCCTTTATACTGAAAAGGAGGAGTAGAGGTTTAATAAAAAAATAGCAAATAGTAACCAAAAGAGATTGAGGCAAAGGGAAAGATTTAATGAGAAAAAGTGAAAGATGACTGAATGGTTGATGGGTGATACAGCTTGGGTAACATGGGTGAATTGACTGGGGTATCATTATTAAATGAGTAAGTCATAGCAGCAGTTATTACTGAGGCAAAGCTATCAGATGGAGGGAATGCAATATGAGCACCTGAGTTGTGCAGCGTTCAGTAGGAATAGACTGGGGAATGTGGGTAGACGTGCATGCAAAGGATGCTGCTGAATTTTCAACAAACAGGACTACAGAAGGTAGGCAAGTGGGTAGTAAAAATGGTTTTGTGTTAGAGTTTCTTAAAATTTTGAAAAGTTAATCCACTTGTGCTGAATGCTCTATACAACAGTGAAATAACGGAAATCACACTAAGGACATGACTTAGGTTGGCAGGCTTTTTAACAAACTAAATATTGTTGCTGAGATTGTATTTCATTAAAAAGAATGAAGTTTATTTTAATAAAGGCACCATAATGAACTCCTTTCATTTTCAAAATGTGTAAATTCTAACCTTAAAAGACCACAAATGAGAAGTTGTATATTAAACAGGTTTACATATAATTCAGAGGACATTAGGTATTCATTTTGCTTCCTGGATCGCCACATCTACCAGCTGCAGCTTATTCCTCTTTAACTACCAGGCTCATCAGCTCAAGCAAAAGTCAATGGTAAATCTGACCTTCATGATCTACAGTGAGAAGCACTACTCTTAGTATTCAGATTTGGGGGCTTTGCTGTAGATATATCCTTTGCCTAACAACAGTCAAAGTTGTGCACTGTTGACACACTATTTTTGGGGCTTTGTCTTTCAGAATTGACATAACCATATCTTTTCAAACAGTTTAAGCAAGTCATCTTTAAAATATCACATCACTCGTCTTTTAGCCATTACTAGAAAAGTTATTACAAACAAACTGGAAAAATGGAATAGCTCCATTTATGGAGTTTATAAATATTGCAAACAAAGTATGTCAGAATGAATTGATCACTATCAAGATAAGAACAAATAAGATCACCTCTGAATATAATAATTGATTAAAACTGAATGTGATGTTTTTTGTGTGTGATTGTTTCTTCTTTTATATGTTGTATTAATGTATTAAATTTAAACAAAAATCTTAAAAATAAGAATATATCACATCACCCCATTAAAACAAACAACATTTTTGTTTGCATTACAAAATCAGGGAAAGTGTTCAAAGACAGTAACTTTGTTAATACAATTTAAAATTTTAAATGTGGTGATCATATTTAAAGAGGCACAAGTCCATAAACATTTGAACTTCAACATTCATTACCATTACTTTGACTTTCATGTATTGTGTACATAGACAAATGTTCATCATTCATACCATTTCTGTCTTCCTTAATACTCTGACATCTCCTGTCACAGTTTGTCTATACAACCCACTATAGTGTTTCTTTTTCTGTTATATTTATTATGTCATATTTGCTCTCAATTCAACTTGCACTCTTATATACTCTTGCAAAATTAGTAAGCTTTTTAAACTCTGTGTATCTTCCATGTACCTGGGCACTGTTCTCTTGTAGAAATTGTGATCCATAGTATCTGCAGACTAATGTGAATGAATTTAGAGGGGCTGTTAAAGGTAGTTGTATTTAGAAACAATCTGTCAACTAACATTACAAAGTTTTAAAGCAGGTTTTTCTACACAATGTATTGTTTCACTGGTATTTTACATTTTCATTGACCTTCTGTCATCATATACGTGTGTGTGTGTGTGTGTGTGTGTGTGTGTGTGTGTGTGTGTGTGTGTGTGTGTGTGTGTGTGTGTGTGTGTGTGTGTGTGTGTGTGTGTGTGTGTGTGTGTGTGTGTGTATTATGGCCCTCAAATCAAATAACAGCTGGGGATTCTTTATTTTCTACGTATGTTGCTAAGTCATGGAATGCTCTCCCGTCAGCCTTAACTCTTGAATCCTCTCGTACAGCTTTCAAAAAGCTGGTAAGTCACTCTTATTGGATCACTGGACCTGTCTCTGCTCATCCCCTGGCTGATCCTGCTTTCTCCTCTCTTACCCTGCCAATAACATTATTTACCTACCTTCAACTACCCTACTATTTGATACTAATCTTTACCATGTTAACTAGCCAGGAAATGTACCCAAGACTCTTTTATGTATTCTGACATATCCTAATCTGGCTTATACTGTAGAATGAACCTAACTGTTATTAATGAAGAACTTATCTCAATTTATGTTAGTATTTCAATGTATGTAACTACATCATGTATATCTGAAACTCAATGCATGTTCACTATGTACTGATGTTGTTTGTGTGCCATATCTTGTTATATGCATACTGATGCTATTTGTGTGCCTCATCTTGTTATATGTATGCCTACTTACTTGTCAATTGGTGGAACTTTTCTCCCCGGGCCTCCGCTGAAAATGAATACGTATCCAGTCAGACTTTCCCTGTTAACAAATGTAAAATAATAAATAATACATATAGGTTCATAGGTTCATACTAGGCTATCTGCCCTAGGGCATTTATAAGCCTAGCCAGAGTGTGTTTGGCTTTCGCCACCCATTTTAAAATAATTTTGCTATGCCCTTTTTCGAGGTTAGTATACTGTGCCTCTGTCTAACAGTGACACAGAAGTGATACCCGGGGAAAACCTACGATCTCCCATCCACTCATCAAGATTCCTCTTGAAGAGAGTCAATGAGGGACTCTGCCTAACCTGGACTGGGATTTTATTCCAGAGTGAAGGGAGCCTCTGGGTTATGAATCTGTCCCTCCAGCATGTCCTATTTATTTCAGTGCTGAGGTTCAAGTCTCGAGCGTAGCTCGATGGGATTTGGATTTTCTGAGGTGCAGCATGTCCATTAATTCCGGGTTGGACATGGCTTTATACGTCAGGCACAAATCGCCTCTGAGCAGGCGGTATGCCACTGAGTAGAGCTGGAGTTTCTTTAACCGGGCAGCATATGGCATCTGTTTGAGCCCTTTGATCCTCTTGGTGAGGTACTTTTGGGGTCTTTCCAGTTGCTGCAGGTGTCTGGTAAGGTACATCCCAAAGGGCATTGTACTCAATTATGGGCCTGATGAGGGATGAGTAAAGAGGCATGATGACCTCCCCTGATCTAGATGTGAATCCCTTCATGATTATGTGGGCTATATAAAATGTTTTTCTAACCACTTTGGCCACGTGGTTGTCAAATGAGAGATTGCTATCAACTTGGGTCCCCAGGTCCCTAATTACTTCTTCTGTACTTAATGGATTACCACCTATGTGGTAATTTGTGGGCATTTTGTTTTTGCCAAAGGGGATGACTATACACTTTTTGGCGTTTAGCTTGAGGCCATGGCTCTGGCACCAGTTGTCTGTTTCTATGAGGCCCTTTTGGAGGATGCTTGTGTCGGCTGGAGTGTCGATTATGGCGCCCAGTTTGCAGTCATCTGCAAACTTGGTCAGCCACAGTCCTTCCATGTTGGCCTGTACCTCCGAGAAATATATACCGAACAAGAGAGGTCCCAGGACTGAGCCTTGTGGGACGCCACTTGTAACTGGTTTGGAGTCTGACATGGCTCCAGGAATTCTAACCATGTGTATATATATGGTTTGTGAAAGTAGTCAGTTTGGAGACACACTGAAAAAATATGTATTATGTGCCAGCATTGCAGTAACTGCTCATTACTAATTTTTATTTATTTTTTTCTAACCCTGAATGCCCTCTTGGAAGCAGACATGCTGACATTATTTTGCTTTCTCGGAAAGTTGCTTCTTGCCCATAATGTAATTTGGGACCCGGTTTCTGAAAGTAGAGTGCCCTAGTTTGTCTTGTTAGATCACCGTCCCATTCACTTGGAAAGGAAGTAGTGAGGAATACTGTCATGTTTGAGAATCCTCAGTAAAAATGACAGTGCCTCTTTTGCAGTTATTCTTATATATTTGTTTCCCACATACATGTTAAACCATCTGTGAAAAATTTGTACAAATGGATTAAGAAATAAATGAATAGCACAGCCTTTATAAAAAGTGTTACTTTCTGAGTTTCAGACCCTGTCTTCATTCACTGGGTCAGTCAGAGTGCCTTGTTTCCTGTCTTGCTGAGGTCAGCTTATTGATGAAGTTGATCTTAGTGGTTGTCAGGTTTATTCACATTCAGACTACAGAATGTTTAATGGGTTTATAACCCCAATGAAGGCAAAGACTGCAGCATTACATGACACCACAAAGGCAGGGAGTTGTGAATTTTGAGCCTGAATAGCTTTATGACCTTGGGGTATGGAATAACAATAAAAGAGCTGCAGGTACTTTTCTGTATGTTTTCCTTGGCAAGAGACTTTCAGATGTAATAGGCAAAATGATGCAAGAGCAAGGAGAAAAATTCCTAAAGGAAGTATCATGAAATATCATTCAGTCGAAACATGGTATGCACTGAGACCGTTAACTAGGACTGAAATGCCACACAGGTGGCGAAACTGCTAAGTCATACTTTTAATATGTGAAAATATATGCATCGTTTTCTAGGTCAGGAAATACACTCTACGGGAAGAAATGTGGTTAAGTACAGTTGTCCTTTAAAAGATAATTAATCAAACATTTTGTACTTTTCACCTCAGTAGAGGAAACAACACTGGTTGTCTGAGTCAACTTTTTATAACTGAAAAAAACATACTCAAGTCTTCCAGAATTATTTTATCTCATAAAATATATACTAATTTGTGTTGATTCCAAAATAATACTGCATGTATGCAAACTGAGAGGATTCAAGAGAAAAGCAAGAGAAAAATAAAAATCACACACTAAAGGAATAGTAATCTAATGATAATTTAATAATTGTTCATGTCTGTTTGATCAGAAACACAATATTGTTTTCTGCATATCTAGTTAATATGATAGGTTCAATAAATAAATTCATTATGTAATACAGGATTGATACTTTTAATGATTGCAGGTGCTTTGGCATAGCTGTTGATATAAACAATCTTTAAATATCTATTTTAAGTAATTAGTAATTTGGAGACATCTCTGAAAGAAGAGAAAAGAAATGGAGATTTATATAGCAAAAAAGGTTGGGGCAGATAAAACAAACTGTGTGTCTCTGTTTCATGTGTGCCTTTTCAATTTAAAGCTGTGGCAAACAGATCAAACATATACAAAAAATTATCAGACTGTAAAGGGTGCCTCTACTCCATACAATATCCAACCCCAAAACTGTGAGTCATGAGACTATGTATCAAGTTTGACACATTGCACAAAGGATGGTGATGGAACATGAATATGTGTTCGGTTTGCATCAACATTTACAATGAGCACCTTCATTGCTTTACAGTTATTAAGAAAAAAAATCCACTTTTATTATCTGAAATATGAAAATTGTACGTTTGACCATTACTGCATCTTCCAGTCACTACAGAGATTCCAGATTCCACATTTTTTGTGTGTCTTTATACCGAGCATTAAGTAAAACAAGCCAGCACTAGTAAAAACAGTAATATAAAAATAAATACAATGCTTTTTAAATCAGTGATCTAACCTAAAATTGTTCTACAGAAGCATTTGTTTACCATTACACAGCTTATCAAGGTTCCAGAATTTTGGCATTCCTGGGAAAAATGAAAAAAAAAACAGTGGCTTTAACTATGAATTAATTAAATCAAGGTATTGCCTGAGGGGACGGATTAAATTTATTTGCAGCAGGCTGACTGACAGAATAGTAGGGTATGCGTGCATTAAAGACAGTTAGTCAATGAGATAAAAACGTAGTATAAAAAGGGATGCATTAACTTTCAGATAACCACTAGAGAGAGGGAAACATTCACCCCATAAAAGCAGAATAAATAAATTATAACTAAGTATAATTGTTATGCCAAGCAATTGATGAATGGGCATACTGTAGCACAGCAATTAGGTGAATACGGTAGCACTAGTTAAAAGATTTTGATTATTTGTAATAGAAAAATGTGGATAAGAGAACCAAGCAAGTGACCAAGTGTAAAGTGTAGTACATTATAAGTAATAAAAAGTACTTAATCATTTTCATACTAAAGGAGCAACAATAACAAAATACATTTTAGAATGCATAACATTACAGCCGGTAAATACAGACACCAGACACATGAATGGGGTATGTTATATGTTGGGGGTGGTAGGAGGAGTGGATGATAAAATCATGCTGCTAGAGTGCTGTTGACTATATGAAGAGTGTGTTTTTTGGTCAGTGGGAAGGGATATCTACGCAGATCATATAAACCAATAAATCCCATATGTATGGCATTTCTTCTATGTGGTCATTTAGGACTGCATTAATATTCTACACAGCAAAGATACAATATATGCATCATAATCTGATATGTTTTAGTGCAGTTATGCTTATTTTGGTGGGGTGTGTAACCTTTGAGTCTGTCACTAGTTAAAGTACTTTCTCTGTTTTTTTTAGCACCCATTCTAATAGCGTGTGGCGCCTTTTATTTGTTCACTCTTCATTCTTTGAATCATCTTTGTCTCTGTATATTGAGTTTACAGTTTTGTAACCTATTTTCCTTACCGTTACCTGTTGTAGTCTACAAAGTCAAGGATAGTTTCTGAAGTTAAATAAAGCTCAGAAATGCCGCTCTCCTTACTTTGCTTAAACATGATTCTGAAATAACTTGTATCTTTAGCACTTTGTCTATGGAGGACAATTTGCTTCCTGGCTAGTATCCTTTCTTTTTTCTGGTGCAATATATGTATACTGTTTCATGTTCTTCTTGAGCTGCACTTCTAAAAGAAAATATTTCAGATGGTACATTATTCTTTGGTTGAGAATGCACATCTGCAAATGTAGCATTTGTATATGACAATACCTCATACAGCTGATAAATCTGGTCTCCATGTACATGTAATAGCAGTGCTTTTAATCTTGAATCTGTTTATATGAATGATGCAGTGGCATAATTGTTAAACCATCACTCCATTTTTCCATAATTGAGCTAAGGTATGTGGCACATTCACAGTTCAAATGGATAGGCTTTCAGGACACTACATATTACAGTATAGTCTCTGCCTTTGATATTGCCTGCCTTTTTTCTTAAATTTATGGTTCATACAATCCACTATGCACTTCTTTTTCTTCTGCTTTGGCTTTGTAAACTTACTCTAAGAAAAATAAAACTATCCTTTTTAGTGATTGTCTGAAGTTCATTTCTGTTGCTGTTGATTTTAAGATCAAAATGGACTAATGGCTTAAAAAATGAACTTTACATGACCTTTACCCTACTCAAAATAACTTAGCCCTTTTAGCCTTGCTGCCTGTTTTATGTTTTCTTTATAGTCCTTTGCTGCTTTTTACTGTCCTGTATGAATTTGTTTTCTTGAAGATTTGACAAGATGAAACATTTGTTGCATGCTAGACTCAACAGAGAAATAGCAGACTTATGGGAGAAGCCTGATGTGGACAGTCCAGCTTGTTTTCCCTGCCTGCTTTTGCTTACTCTTTTACCTCTCAACTGCACAGATTTTTGCAGCATGTCCAGATTTTTTTCCTCAAGTATTTGGTCTGTTTGTCATAAAATATGTGGTTTTCTGGAAAATCACAGAGGATTGAAGTCACTAAATAACGACCAAATAATGACATATATTTGAGTTTCAGACTTAAGAAAATATATGCAAACACAAATCCTGTTACTCTAGCAGCTTTCTAAGTTTATAAGAACAATATTTAAAACGTGTCCCTATTTTTGTGCTTTTGCTCCCCCCCCCCTATTGTTTTAGGCTTTGTCCACTTTTCTTGCATTAAGAAGTTGATAGGTATGTCAGTGGTTTTAAAATTGAACACCTATCCCCTACCATTATTAGTTTATTTGTATTTGTGTACAGAGGTAGTGCAGTGATCTCAATGAACCATTTGCAAGAACAACTGGGGGAATAAGATCACATAAGCAATGAACAAAACATATTTACAGATACAAGGATATGCTATAAAACATACATATTTAAAGATGCAAAAATGTGCTACAACATTTAACTCAAGAAGCAGTTTATAAAGTCAAAACATGGATGGAAAAATAAAATTATGCTCAGCAGAGCTTTTTCAATACTGTATGACTGAGATGGGTTATGCTACAGGGATAGCAGTATACACAGAGAGGTATGAAGACATTAAAAGAGGCAAGTGAGAATAGTTGCAGGAAAAGATACCATTGGGAGAAGACAGAAAAATGGAGAGAGAGACAGACATGTAGAAGAAGGGAAAAGGAGTGGAACAGAGAGAAGTGTGAGAGATGCAAAGAGAAGGGAGGGAGCTCGGGTAAATGAGAGGTTGTAAGTGAGGTGATGACAAGATGAGACAAGGAAGGATGAAACAGGGATAAAGGGCTGTGATAGAGCTCAAAGATTCATGTAATATGACCTGTGTGAGTGCAGCTACACTTTGAGTGAAAAGGTGCTCCTTGAGCTATTGTCTGAAGTCCAAGTACATTTGGACATCTCTGATTGAGAGTGAAATGGAGTCCCATAATTTAGGTACTAGGATGGAGAATTCATGGTCAATGCAATGAAGAATAGCTTTTCGAGTTAGTAAAGTTGGTTGAGATTGAGAGATATCCCTGAGATTATATTTGGGGGGTTTGGTTAAAAGTTTAAGGAAAAGATGTCTCAGGAGAAAAGGTTTTGCAAATTAGTGATCCTGCTAGGAGGTTGATTCTCAAATGTACTGGGAGAATTTAGCTTTGGCAAGAGTTATGCAGTGGTGTTCATTAATGACAGAGTTAGTAATGAACCAGCAGCTTTTATTGGAGATAGTTTGCAAGGTGGTGGCATTTTTCTTCGAGGTTGTAGCTATTATGAATAGTCCATATTCAAGTTGAGATAAAAGTATTCCTCTGCCAGTGGCAGCTTTGGCTGGCTTGGAAGAAGAAGTGATAACTTGTTTGCCCAGAACAGTATTATTTATTTATTTTACAATTGTTAGTACACAAGTAGTGTGTTGATCTTTTTACGTGTGTTTTGGCATTTGAAGAATATGGTAGTTTCTATGGTGGTATTGTTAACAATTTTAATATTAAAAAGAAGCTGGGTGCTTTGGCTATTTTTGCTTGGTTCCAAAGAGCATTGCTTATTGTTTCTGAGGGAATGAGTCGAGGATGCAGAGGTCATCTTGGAGCTGAGTTTGTATAACAGAGTGAGATTTATTTGACCTGTAGATGACCATGTCATCTGCATAAAGAATTTGAGGTACCTGTGAGTGATCAGATGGGAGTTTGTTGATAAAGATGGAAAATAGCAGAGGAGCTAAAGTGGAACCCCGTGGGACTGCTTTCATAAGAGCTATTTCAGAGGTTTTGGTGCCTACTTTCACCTTGAAATCTCTGTAGTAAGCAAATCTACAAACCAAGGTTTTGCATCATCACTAATGCCTACTCAGTTAATTTTGTCAAATACTAAGTTAGGATCAATTAGATAAAAGGCTTTTGTGAGGTCAGTAAAGTCAGCTACTGCCAGGTTTCCTTTGTTCATATTGGATAGAATGCCATCTCTGAGGGAATGAATAGCTGTTAATGGTGCTGCGTCCAGACCAGAATTCATGTTGTTTACTGGATAGAAGATGGTATTGATGTAAATAAGCAGTAATTTGGCTGTAGATTATTGTTTATAGTATTTTACCTAAAATGGGAAGTATTGCGATAGGATATAGTATTGTGAATCAGTAGCTGGCTTGGGTAGTTTTGGAGTAGGAGTGACAATAGCTATTTTCCATATCTGAGACATAATCTTATTAGTTAAGCAGAGGTTGTGTATATGAGTGAGCGGGTTGAATATGAAGTCCTTACAAAGGTGAATGAACCAAGGGGCTAGGTTATCTGAGTCTGGGGCAATATCTACCTGTATTTGGTCCATTTGCGTTTCTTTTGGTTCTAATCTTTTTGAAGTTGAATAGAGGAATGTAAAGGCAGAGGGGCTGTGGGTGTGGTAGATTTGTTTTGTTGTTGCTGATAATGTCTGGGAGGTTGCTGACCTCATTGAGGAAGTCAGCACATGAGAATTTGTTTGTGGTGGTATTACAGGGGTCCAAGGGAGTGGAGTTGTGTTAAGCTCTATGATCAGTTAACAAGTTGATTTTTCTCTAGAATCTTTTGGGTTTGACTAAAAGTGAGATATTTTTAGTCATTTTTCTTCTATCCATTCTTGTTTCTTAGATCTGCCCTCCAGTAATAGGCCCAATTTATTCCATTTTCATTTCTCTTACTTCAATCCCTTCTTTTATTTTTGTACCTTGTCTCTGCAGTACGTACTTATCCAGTCTCTCCTACAAGCTCTTGCCAGTTCAGCCCTATTAACTTTGGTTCAAAGCTACTCTCTTCTCACTTCACTTCTTCTCTCTACTTTCTACTCATTATCTGTCTTCATGCTTCATTTGTTTCCCCATAATTTGCTGATTCTTACTTCTTCTTATTTTTACTTACACTGCAGTGTCCTCTCTTCTATCTGAACTTCCTCTGGTGTTTCATTCTGCCTGTCCATTATCTGATTAGTTTGGACATTAAAAAGTATGCACACACTCATATGTATACATCTATATCTATCTATCTATATACATATATATATATATATATATATATATATATATATATATATATATATATATATAAACACTACATAATCTCAAAAGTTTGAAATACCGAATTTCAAACTTTTGAGACCATATAGCCGAAACCCCAAACTACCAAAAGATCAAGTGTGAATTTCAAAATCCTGACTATCAGGAGTTTGAAATTCACGCTTCTGGTGTTGCGGTATGGTTGAAGGGCAGGTAAGTATTTCTGTTTAACTGTGTTGGTTAGAGGTTTAGTTTGTAAGTGTGTGTTGTGAGTGTGATGTGTGTGTGCAAGGGGGATGTCGGCATGTGGTTGTATATTCATGTGTTTGTCTGGATAGTGCGACCTTGGAGTTAGAATATATATTAAGTAGGGGGTGGGGACTTGTCTGTAGGTTAGGTTTGTGTGTTTGTGTTTTGGGGAAGGTGTGTGTGTATGTGTCTGTGTGTGCTGTATGTTTTGTGTAGTTTTCGGTAGTTTGAATTTCGCAGTTTTGTTTTTTTGGTATTGTAGTGTTTCGGGTGTTTGGTCTCGGGATTTTGGGTGTCGGTAGAGTGAGTGTTAAGTATTTAGTAGTGGTTCCATAGATATATATATATTTTATGTATATATATATATATATATATAATATATATATATATATATAATATATATGTGTGTGTATATACAGATATACATTTCAATCTATAAAGCACAGTTTTTGGCTCACCATTTTCCAAAAGATGAATTTTGAAAATGTTGAGCCACCCCCCCCCCCCAAAAAAAAAAAAACAAGCCCATTGTTGCACCACAGTGGAAAAAAAATGGAAACATTTTCAAAAAGCACACAGCCAGTTCACACAACACACTGCATTGATACTTTCTGTGACAATTAACTTTCAAAATAAAACTTCTCATAAGACAACCTATTGAGGACTCATAATGTATGTGTGTGTGGATATATATATATATATATGTATGTGTGTGTGTATACATATATATATATATATATATATATATATATATATACACACACACACACACACACACACACACACACACACACACACACACACAGTCACGCATACAGACACACAGTCACTGAATAGTAATGTAATATATTTGAAACATTTTTTGGTATGACATTGCTACTGTATTCTAGCCATTGTTTTCATCCTGCTTACTGTATTTATTAATTTCTACTTTTGTATACTGCATTGTACTGGGCTTTTACCCATGGGCTTCCACCAAAAAAATGAGCTCTGCCCAGCGGACCTTCTGAGTTAACAAAATAAATAAATAAGATGGCTGGTACATATAATACGTGTGACATTAGTCTGAGCTTTCAATATTCAGGATACTGTTGCTTTTGTTTCTTCTGGCATTTACTGAAAGTAAATAAGTTGAGGAGAGCTCTCAGTCACCATACTCCACCCTGGTGGGGGGTGGGTAGATTAACATAAAACCTTTCAGCCTCTCCTTTGTTAGTGGGCCATCCGTTGTGCCTGTTCATGTCTCAAGAGCTCAGACCACTTTTGCCAATGAATGTACTGCTTCATCACTCCTGGGTGAATAGGAAGGAATTTTAAATACATATCAAGAAATCCCTTCAATAATATAAAAGGGGAGGGAGATGCTAATATTTTGCTATTAACTGGCTTTTATAGTTTTTTTTTTTACTTTTTATTTGATTTATTCAGTAAAATCATTATAACACAACAATCTTCTAATAACAAGTAAAAACTAGATACGGAGTCCATAACAGAAAACATGTTATATAAAATTATTAAAACCTTTCCAATAGATCTTTAAGTTTTAACCATGACATTTGTTTATGAGTAATATTTGATGTTCTAGCATGAACTGTTTGTATTTTCCTATTAATGTACATGTTTGCTAGACAAATAAATTCTGAAAAAGAGAATTTATAGTTGATATACTTTTATAGTTTTCTGATATAAGACTCAAAATAGTTTTGTGAGAATAATTAAATATTTGTAACAGAGATTTATTCCATATATATAAAGAAACAGTATTAAAAATGTGTTTTGAAAATGTTGCCCTTTTGATGATGCTGATATATTTTGACATGCTCTGTACCTTTTATTTATGACGTCTAGCTACAGGTGTGGGATACTGCAGGACAAGAACGTTTCAAGACAATAACCCAGAGTTACTATCGTAGTGCTCATGGTGCTATTATCGCATATGACATCACCAGTCGTAGAACCTTTGAATCGCTTCCACACTGGATTGATGAAGTGGAACGATATGGAGCTGCCAATGTTATTCTTATGTTAATAGGTATGTCACATTCCCTTTCATTTGTTCTGTGACTGAATTGTTGTAAGATGACAGTACTGTTTAGCAGTGTGATGATGATTTACCAAAGGTTAAGTTATTAGTAGTATGTCTTTAGTTCTTGATATTTATTTATTTATTGAATAACTAGACAAGTGAACTGGGTCTTGTTGGGCCCTCTTCAGCCATGTCCTTAACTAGAAGGGCAATGATGGCATAAAATATGTATGGCCAATTTAATGTATCCAATTAACCAGCACAATTTTGAGATGAAAGCAGAGAACCTCAAGAAAACCCATGCAGGCACAAAGAAAATTTGCAAACATGAAAGAAAAAAAAATGCTATTTCAACATGCAGATCAAAGTGCTATGAGTGCTACAATCTGGATAGATTTGAAGGAAGATTTGAAACAGCTCAAAGGGAAAAAGTATGCACATGTATATGTATAGACATAAGTATGGCCGAGTGCCGGTGCACATACAGAGCAAGAAGATGGTCAAATGGAGTCCTAGGCAAGGTAGTGGATCAGACCCTCCCCCCAGCAATTCCAGTGTCCCATCACTTGTCTCTCTCTCTCTATTTACCATAAACAGTATTCAAAGATGTGAATGTGCATATTATTTTGTTCTTTACTTTTACAGTGATTAGAGATGTATATTTAATTTCAAACATTTATTTCACATTTTATAGCACAAACACTGATAGCTATTTGCTAATCAAAAACAGTTGCACACTGAAATCAGACTTAGCATGAGAAACATAAAACCTTGAAGATCATACTCATTAAAAATGCTCACGTTCATTGAAAATGCACCTGGCCAGTGGTCGACTAAGTGTACCTTGGTCCATAGGCTGAACATTTCAATCATAAAAGGCCACATTTATGGCCACTAAATCAATCATACATCACATGCCTGATTGTGATAAAAATGGCTACAATAAAGTATTTCAATTTGCTTTTTGTAAATCGCCCAGAGGTTCCAAGAAGTCCGTCGTACTAGTGGCATTCTGGCTATTTTCAGCCATTTTCAGACCTCACCTGCCCACCTAAAAGCCTGCTCTCCAGGTAGTCTACTTTCCACCCCCTATAGTGCCACACAAAGTGAAAATTGCATCTGTCCTATGAACTGAGAAGACAGACAACAAAGTATGTATCTACTGCATCCTGCCTTCCACAAATAAGCTATAAAGTTTTTTTTTTTTGTTAACTTTTAAGTAATATAGGAACAAAACAAAAAACAAAATGGGCTCTCTCCTGCTCGTCCAGTATGACTGCTGCTAAGGCCTCCTACCCTAGTTTTTCTAATCCTTAGGTACTTCTGTCTAGACTTCACTCCATTTGTTTTGTTTTTTTTTAGTTTTTTTGAACCAAAGTAACTCCATAGAATCTTTCAACTTGAGATCGTAGTGTACAAATAATTTTGTCAGCCACTATACTTACTTGTTTGTTTTTTTCAGTGCTTGCACAAAGATTTCCTTTGGCTCTGCCGACTTGAGCTCTTTCCTCCTCCCCCTTTCCTTCAGTAACCCATCCCACTCCACCATAGGTTCATAGGTTCATACTAGGCTATCTGCCCTAGGGCATTTATAAGCCTAGCCAGAGTGTGTTTGGCTTTCGCCACCCATTTTAAATTAATTTTGCTATGCGTTTTTTGAGGTTAGTATACTGTCCCTCTGTCTAACAGTGACACAGAAGTGATACCCGGGGTAAACCTACGATCTCCCATCCACTCATCAAGATTCCTCTTGAAGAGAGTCAATGTGGGACTCTGCCTAACCTGGACTGGGATTTTATTCCAGAGTGAAGGGAGCCTCTGGGTTATGAATCTGTCCCTCCAGCATGTCCTATTTATTTCAGTGCTGAGGTTCAAGTCTCTCGAGCACGTAGCTCGATGGGATTTGGATTTTCTGAGGTGCAGCATGTCCATTAATTCTGGGTTGGACATGGCTTTATACATCAAGCACAGATCGCCTCTGAGCAGGCGGTATGCCACTGAGTAGAGCTGGAGTTTCTTTAACCGGGCAGCATATGGCATCTGTTTGAGTCCTTTGATCCTCTTGGTGAGGTACTTTTGTGGTCTTTCCAGTTGCTGCAGGTGTCTGGTAAGGTACATCCCAAAAGGGGCATTGTACTCAATTATGGGCCTGATGAGGGATGAGTAAAGAGGTACGATGACCTCCCCTGATCTAGATGTGAATCCCTTCTTGATTAGGTGGGCTATATAAAATGTTTTTCTAACCACTTTGGCCACGTGGTTGTCAAATGAGAGACTGCTATCAACTTGGGTCCCCAGGTCCCTAATGACTTCTTCTGTACTTAATGGATTACCACCTATGTGGTAATTTGTGGGCACTTTGTTTTTGCCAAAGGGGATGACTATACACTTTTTGGCGTTTAGCTTGAGGCCATGGCTCTGGCACCAGTTGTCTGTTTCTATGAGGCCCTTTTGAAGGATGCTTGTGTCGGCTGGGGAGTTGATTATGGCACCCAGTTTGCAGTCATCTGCGAACTTGGTCAGCCACAGTCCTTCTGTGTTGGCCTGTACCACCGAGAAATATATACTGAACAAGAGAGGTCCCAGGACTGAGCCTTGTGGGACGCCACTTGTAACTGGTTTGGAGTCTGACATGACTCCAGCAATTCTAACCATGTGGGTTCTGTCCTTGAGCCAGTTTGCAACCCATCTAGTGACATAGGGGTTTATATTTAAGCTGGTGAGCTTATCTATAATGCCCGAGTGGGGTATTGTATCGAAGGCTTTTGCGAGGTCCAGGTAGGCTGTGTGGACCACCTTCCCCTCGTCAATGGCCTTGGTGACTGTTTCAAAGAAATCGACCAGGTTTAAGAGGCAGGATCTGCCCTTAACAAAGCCGAACTGGGCAGGATCCAGTGTCTGTAGGTCCCCAATACCTTTATTTATGAGGTCCATGATGATCCTTTCCATAGCTTTGCAGACCAAGCTAGTCAGGCTTATGGGGCGATAGTTTCCAGGATCCGTTGAGGCACCACCTTTGTGGAGAAGGACCACTGTTGCTGTATGCCACTCTTTGGGTACATATCCTGTAGTAAGGCTAAGACTGAACAGTAGTTTTATGTTTGGGTTTAGCTCTTCTTGGAGTTCATGTAGGACGCAGACCGGGACACATCTGGTCCCATTGATGCTGTGTTTTTTGCTTTGGAGAGGGCAGCTCTTACCTGAGCATCTGAGATGTCAGGGGGGCAGCACTCTGTTGGGATAGATATTTGCCCTTTTGGTGGGGAGAGGGGGAGAAGTTTGCACTGAACCTGTCAGCTAGGATGTTGGCAATGTCTGTGGGCTCGGTGTATTTTTTGTCATTTTGGACTAATTCTGAGCATATCTGGGAATTCCCACCCAGGTTCCTAACATAACTAAAGAAAGCCTTGTGATTATCCTTAGTGTCCTGTGCAATTTTTCTCTCGAAGCTGGCCTTAGACGATTTTATGAGTGCCCGTAGTTTTTTGCTAATACTGATCAGAGATGCCTTCCCTTTTTGGGATTTTGCTCTATCATGTAGTAGCTTCCTCCTTCTATTGTATAGTTTGTTTATGGCTGGGGTCCACCAGACAGGACGTCTGCCTTTGGAGGATTGGGTCTTGGTTTTATTTGGGATTGCATGATCCATGCATTCCTGAAGGTGTTCATAGAATGCTTTATAAAGGATTCTGCGGTCTGGGCCGTATTTTCCACAGGCCCGGGGGCTTTGAAGGATTTTGCCTCGGTTTTGAGGCATGTGAAGTTTTTCACTGTGGTTTTCTGGGCAGGGGGTGGGGTCGGGATGTGAATATCCAGTAAGATTAGTTTATGGTCTGATCTTACCAGTGAGGGATACACTTCTGGTCTGGAGCATAGTGTCCCCATGTTGGTGATGATCAGGTCCAGTATGTTTTCCCCTCTTGTGGGAGTGGTAACAAGTTGTTCCATAGCATTTGAGCTTATAAATTCTAGGAACCTTTGGGCTAGGGTGTTGGAGCTAGAGTAATGCTCCCAGTCTATGTTTGGGTAGTTGAAGTCGCCCGATATAATGGTGTTTGGAGAGACCTTCATATTTTCCAGTATAGTTTTCAAAAAGGGCTGACGCCATTTCTAAACAGTCCCTTAACAGTCCGTCATACTCGTGGCATTCTGTGTGAGTTTCAAATGTATTTATGTTACTTTATCCTGTATATTGTTATTTAGTCATGAGAAGAAACTGCTATTTAAACCATGTAAAGCAAATCACTAGAGCCTGTTTTACTACTTAGGACTGAATACTTGACTGTATTCCTATTTCTTGACTATAATTGCTTACGACGATTCTTTTTTTAAACTGCTGAAGTGAGTTTTTTTTTCCTTTGGACAATAAATGGCGTCCTTGCTTGCTAAAAAGGAAATTTAGCTTATGTAGTGAATAGCAGTGTTCTCGCTCACTACATAACATTATAAGTGTAATGTACTGGAATGAACAGGATTATAAGATTATCTAATTTATAAGAACTGCTGAGTGAACTTATTTGGATAATTTGCAACATACCGTACTTGAATGGTAGTGCTTCCTCTCGTATAGCGAGCTATGCATCTAATAGTGTACAAAAGGAACGTTTAAAACACCTGAATATGTTGTAGCTTTATTTGTTCTGTGTTGTGAAACCATGTGTGCTGCAGTTTACTTTTTTTTCTAAAGAAAGCTGCTGGTTCCAGTTATACTTAAATGTTTGTGTCACATTTCAGTTAAATGCAGTTGTACTGTTGTTGCTATAGCCAAGACCTGTACCTAGATATTTTTGTTTTCTAACATTTTGGCCCTCATTTTACTCTCTTCCACATATTTTCATTTCCCTAGCTATTTTCAGCCATTTTCAGACCTCGCCTGCCCACTTAAAGCCTGTTCTCCAGGTGGTCTACTTTTCATCCCCTATAGTGCCACACAAAATAAAAATCGCAGCTGTCCTATGAACTGAAAAGGCAGACAACAAAGTATGTATCTACTGCATCCTGCCTTCCACAAATAAGCTGTAAAGGGTTTTTTTGTTAACTTTTAAGTAATATAGGAACAAAATAAAAAAAAAAAAACAAATCAAAATGGGCTCTCTCCTGCTCGTCCAGTATGACTGCTGCTAAGGCCTCCTACCCTAGTTTTTCTAATCCTCAGGTACTTCTGTCTAGACTTCCCTCCATTTGTTTTTTTATTTTTTTTTTTTAACCAAAGTATTTCCATAGAATCTTTCAACTGGAGATTGTAGTGAACATTTTTTGTCAGCCACTATACTTACTTGATTGTTTTTCTCAGTGCTTGCATGCAGGTTTCTTCCCACTCCATTCATCTTTTGCTTCACTTGAGCTCACTCCGCTCCCCAACCCTACCCCCATTCCCATCCACCCCTACATCAATTACATTTATACTTCCATACACCCCATCCCTTATTACCTAATTCTCACTTCATTTCCTTTCCCCTAAACCCAACATCCTAACTACCAACCCACCCCATACCCCCTACATTTACATATCCCTCACCTCAAACTCCAAAATCTATACCTACAACACACCCATCTCAGTCTCTTGCCTGTGCTAATACTATGTCTCTTCCCCACTCCTCTCCATACCAACTAACACTCTCTCTAATATTAATAATACTGACAAACCTAATATTCCTAAAATCACCTTATCTATCTCCGAAGACTACACCAGTCACCAATGTACACTCTGCAACACTAACCTCCTATTCTGACATATCTTCTAGCCTCATTCAACATAACCCTATCTTTCTCTTAAAACCTAAATACTTTTCTTATAGCCACTCAATCCCATTCACATTAGCATACAAACATCAGTCTAATGTGGCACGCAAATGACCTTGGCTAACTCCCCCTATCACTAAACTTTTTCTCTTCCTATGTGGAGATATTCACTCAAACCTAGGACACAATCCTACTACCCCCAACAGCAATAATTCCCATAGATCACTACAATTCACCAATATCAACCTCCAAAGCATTAGGAATAAAATTCCTGAATTCCATGCCTGGATATCCCAGACTAAACCAGACATACTTGCCAGTACTGAAACCTGGCTAAAACCATATATCAAAGGACCCAAATTCCTTCCACCTGGTTACTCCTGCCTCAGAGCAGACAGACCCTGCAAAAAGGAGGAGGAATTGCCCTATTCTTTCCACATAGCCTCTCCATTACCCCCTACTCATCTCTAATACTCCAATTCTCAAATGCTGAAATACTAATCGCTTTCCTAAACCTAAATAACAACAAAAGCATATGTATTACAACATTATACCTACCCCCAGGAAATAATACCCCACTTCTAGAAGAAATCATAGCTTGGTTCTCCTCAAAAATTAACAACGAAACAATCATACTTGGTGATGTGAATATAAATTGGCCCAGTCAGGTAGATAGCTCCTTACCCCCCAACATCAACCTCTACAACTTTATCCAAGTAATCACAAATATAACCAGACACGCTAAAAACAATAGCAGTGGCTCAATCATAGACTGGATCCTAGTTTCTGACCCCAACAAGTTCTCCAAAACAGGTACCCTTCCCTGCAATATCAGTGACCTCCACCCAGCCTATGGCATACGAGAGACTTCCCAACTGCCAAACCAACTTCATTATATACTACGGTGAACCCATACTAATTTCAACCAAGACACTTTTAATGACCATCTAAAATCTATTAACTGGAACATACTAAAGACCCTTCCTCTAGATGAAGCAGTTGAATTTTTTAATTCAACCTTCCTAAAAGTCCTAAACTACCATGCTCCTCTGCACCGCAAAAGAGTAAAAACAAAAAACTGCATCTGGCTCTCTAAAAGCACCAAGCAGGCCATGGTCATAAGAGACAAAGCCTGGAAAAAATGACATACAACTACTAATCTCTCTGACCTCCAACAGTACAGACACTTTTGCAACAAAGTTAAACGTCTAGTCATCAATGACAAAAAAATCATTATATTAAATTGCAGCATAATTTCAAACAAAACCCAAAACAATTCTGGGCCTCAATATCCACACTATTAAACCCTGGTTCAAAAAGTAATCCCTGTCCACACCATGAATAAACGTTGTACTCCCTATTTTGTTATGAAGAAATAAATTACATGTGTTTTATTGACATTTTTGTATGAACTACATTGTACTGTATAATGATTACTAGCATCGTACTATAAGATTCAGCCAGATTTAGCACATTTTAAATAAAAGAGCATTTATGAGAGCATAAGAAATAACCACCTGATAACATATGCTAGGTCAATATGCACAATCTCTGCAAAAGTAAAAGTCATCTGAATAATTCCACATTAAAGAGAAGTATTGCTAATGTAAATGCTGCTGTCAAACAACTTTGCATTTCAGTGCTTCACTTACAAATTCAGTGCCTGCTGCCCTTGAAGAATAAATTACCTAAGATGCATTCAAATAATGTTGTGCTGGTAATATTGTCATAACATTTCCTGAACTAGGTTAGTTTTCATTAGAGTATAGCTGGCAAATGACAACAGGGTCATAGTTACTTGGCATGTAGTCCAGGAGACTATTAAGAAGTTTAGCCCAAATTCTCAATTGCTCCAAAGCACTATCTGGTTAAGTTACTTGCTTAATGTCACACAGTAGGTAAATGAAGGTGGAAAAATTGAAACTGCACTCTTGCCACAGAAAGCAGCTCATTAACAAGTTGAAGCTTTAATCTTCGGCAATAATTGCCAGAGTAGTTTTTAACTAAATGTAAAAATACTGTACAATTTGATCTTGTCGAGAAAACTGTATCTCAGTAATTTGCAACAATGACTCACCAAGAGGATCAAAGGGCTCAAACAGATGCCATATGCTGCCCGGTTAAAGAAACTCCAGCTCTACTCAGTGGCATACCGCCTGTTCAGAGGCGATCTGTGCCTGACGTATAAAGCCATGTCCAACCCGGAATTAATGGACATGCTGCACCTCAGAAAATCCAAATCTCATCGAGCTACACGCTCGAGAGACTTGAACCTCAGCACTGAAATAAATAGGACATGCTGGAGGGACAGATTCATAACCCAGAGGCTCCCTTCACTCTGGAATAAAATCCCAGTCCAGGTTAGGCAGAGTCCCTCATTGACTCTCTTCAAGAGGAATCTTGATGAGTGGATGGGAGATCGTAGGTTTACCCCGGGTATCACTTCTGTGTCACTGTTAGACAGAGGCACAGTATACTAACCTCAAAAAAGGGCATAGCAAAATTAATTTAAAATGGGTGGCGAAAGCCAAACACATTCTGGCTAGGCTTATAAATGCCCTAGGGCAGATAGCCTAGTATGAACCTATGAACCTATAATGGATGCTGAAGCTCATACTGTCCTGATCATTACTGCAAAAATACAGAGGATATCACCTGATAAATGTCAAACCCTTTGTTGTTGCTGAACCCTTTACTGTTACTGAAGGCTGTAAAGAAGGTACTGAAAATATATACTACTAAAATGTAACATGGTCAGACTATATTACACAATCCAGGCATATAAATAGATTAACTAATTCTTTAGTGCAATGAATAAAGCAAAACAATTATGGATAATTTAACACCTGCAACAGCTTTTGTTCAAAAACCCAGAAGTCATACAAAAATCAGAATTACTGCATATAGCTGTTTTGGGGGGGAAATGGGTCTTACATGCTTACAGGACACTTAGCTTTCATTTTTAATCTCTCTATGTCTTTTCTGTCATCAAGAATAGCTATCCTTTCTGGCATCACTCAGTAAGTACAGAGCTGACCTACTAGAATGGCTAATTATGCTGTATTGTTAAAGAATAACCGTAACCTCCGCTGTCAACAGAGACAGGTTGGTGGACAAATAGGGTCCTATGCAGGGGTAATGAATCAGGCCACCACCACCCATACCAATATCCCATTACTTGGCCCTCCCTCCCTCCCCAGTTAACATAAACACAGTTCAAACCTATCAGTATACATATTATTTTCTTCTTCACTTTTACAATTTTTCTAGGAATATGGATTTCATTTAAAACTATTATTTCAAATGAAACAAAAAACTAACAGCCATTTTATAAACAGAACAAAACACTGTCACATTGAAAACAGACAAAGCATGAGAAACAGCACACTTCTGTTTCCTCGAGCCTCACATTTTGTGAAAATGTATTTGGCAGCCCATTAAACTACAAGAGATGTACTAAGATTCATGCTCAAATAATATATAGTGAAGTACCAATTAATGTCTGTGTGAAGAATGCAGGAATTCAAAAGACAAATGTATAAAGCATTTGTTAACAGCCTGGGACAGCCCACTGGACATGTGTCCCTTTTGAGGAGTAACCAAGGAGTACTGTCTGGTGAAGTAACTTTACAGAGTCACAGAAGACAAATAAAGGCTGAAAGAATCAAACCATTAACTACATGAAACAGCTGTTTAACAGCTCATAACCTTACTCATCTGCACTAAGTGCTAGACAAACTGTTGTAGCTCAAACAATGCATTTCTCACACATGCCTACAAACAAACAAGCCGAATTATATATAATTATAGTTAAAATATTAACATTAACTCACAGACTTCATGCTGTCCAATTTATTCACACCTAAATAATAAACACACTGACAACATTAAGAAAACCAAGGATCACATTAAAAAACATGGCTCATGTGATAATACTTCTGTTTACTAAGATCTGTTTCCTTCCTTTACACCACAGCTTTTCTAGTTGATAGGTACTAGTTACACAACTTGTAGTCCATGGTGCCATTGAGGAATATAGCCCAAATTTCCAGCTGCCTCAAAGCATTGTCTGGTTTAGGAATTTACTCAGTGACAGGGCATGCATATGAAGCAAAACCAGGGATGTTCTGCAAAAGTGGAGACAAATAAAAGCAGATGACTATAAACCAATTAAAAGGTTATCGGAACAGGTTTTGCATCAACGTGTGTGTGTGTGTGTGTGTGTGTGTGTGTGTGTGTGTGTGTGTGTGTGTGTGTGTGTGTGTGTGTGAAAGAGGTAGGTAGGTAGCATACTTCTCAACTGTCTAGATTTTTGCAGAATGTCCAGATTTTTGCCCCATATTTTTTGGTCTGTTCCTCATAAAAAGGGCTGAAATTTCAGACTTCATATCCTGGCAATGACTTATCAGCATTTCTCACTTAGTATACTCTAACTCTATGGTCACATTATGTATCTATATCTTTTTCAATTGGTGAGATTACTTTGTTGGCATACAACACTCAAATAGCGATTGTTTTAGTTGGTTCCTTATAAATAATGTTTTTTATTTCTGCCTTAGCGATCCCAAAATAATTCTCCTATTTTCCCTGGTCCCCAAGTATTAAAAGGTTGAAAACCACTGGTGTAGAGGATTAAGACTCTTGTCTTCTATAGCCAAGGCACAAGTAAATTAACTATACTGTCCACACACACACACACACACACACACACACACACACACACACACACACACACACACACACACACACTGCACTGTTTAAAAGAAGCACTCATAACTCACACATTCCTTGGCACTGTTTAAAAGAAATGCAGAAATTATTATTATTACCTCACACACCAAGATTAATGCTGGCTAATGCTCATATTGAAAAAAACACATGCCAGCTGGCTGTTCTCACAAACATGAAGAATAATGCTGACTGCTGCATTGTTTAAAAGAAACGCTCATACTCACCCTGTTCTGCTGCTCGGACTGAAAAGACAAATACTGGCTGCCTGTTCTGAAAAACACAAAGAGTAATGCTGGCTGCTGCAATGTTTAAAAGAAATACTTGTACCTCCCCTGTTCTGCTGGTCATACTGAAAAGACAAATGCTGGTTACACGGTTTAAAACAAAAGAAAAGCCCTTACCTTTCCTGCTGTCCCAAAGAGTCACACACACAAAATGTTATCTGTTTGTTCTGCTGCAAAATGAAATCTTCAGTCCTCATTCCAGTTCCAAATTGCTGTGTGTGTGTGTGTGTGTGTGTGTGTGTGTGTGTGTGTGTGTGTGTGTGTGTGTGTGTGTGTGTGTGTGCGTGTGTGCGTGTGTGCGTGTGTGCGTGTGTGTGTGCGTGTGTGTCCTTCCTGCCATCTCATTGGCTGAAAGCATTCATGCTGGGCAGACAGGAAACCCCAAAGCTGCAGTACTGAATATCAATATCAAGCAAAGAATAAAGAAAAACTATTTTTAATTTTAATGTCATGGCTGGGCCCACAAGCAGCAATGGGCCCTAGGCAGCTGCCCAGGTCTCCTAGTGCTGGATTCGTCCTTGCACACATAATTGTGTGGTTAATTCATAACTAATGGTTTAGAGGCACTCAAAATGCTGATAAAATTACCAGATTCACAAACCATATTTCCTGATGCATACAAAAGCTTATACGGCCACAATGAGCTGTTTGTAACTTTTCGGTTATTTCAACTCCCAACAAGAAGCATGGCCAAGTCACCTGGCTCTCTGTGCAGGTCACCAAACTGGTGTCTCCTTGAATTCCAAGTACAAGTACTGCACTCCCAAACCACTGGCATTTGCTGATCACAATCCCAATAGTTTACACCCAGGGCAGCTGCCCCACTTTGCCATGTCCTAGTTATGGCTTTCTACATGATGACAGGATGCAGTTGCTGTTACTTTAAGAACTGTTTAAAGAACAATATTGGATATTCAAGGGATCCACACCTCTCATCTGTGCAGATTTTCACAGAATGTCCAGATTTTTGCCTCATAATTTTGGTCTGTTCCTCATAAAATTTCGATTTTCTAGGAAATCATTGAGGGTTAAAGCCAAAAAATAATGACAGACGTCTGAGTTTCAGACTTTGTGTTCTTAAAAAAACTCATGCTAAAACAAAATCTGTTATTCTATCAACTTTCTAAGTTTGTAAGAGCAACATTTAAAAATTGTCCCTGTTTTTGGGCTTCTGTCCCCCCATTATAAATGGCTTTGTCCAGATTTCTTGCTCTTGGAGGTTGAGAGGTATGAAGGGATCCATTGTTAAAAAGAAAGGAAAAAAACAAACTAGGTTAGATAGACAGTAACATATGTATCATACGGTGACATTTTTACGTATAGTCAGTATGTGAGAAAGCATTACACTGATGAACACATACAATTTCCTTTAATAAAAAGCCAAAATTTTACACACTGGTTGCTAAATTTGATACCAAATGTTCTTGCATTTAGTTTTGGACCAGGTATTTTATTTTTATTTATTTTACATTTGTTAACCGGGGGTGTCTGACTGAGCCGAAAGGGCCCTTTTTCAGCAGAGGCCCGGGGAGAAAAAGCTCCAAGAGAAAAATTACAGACACATTTAGTTATTTAGACATGATCAGTATACACACAAATTACAAGAGACATGTTTTTACAGTGGTATGCGGCACATAAACAGTTACAGTGGAGAGAAACAAAAAAATATTCATTTTAAAAATAAAGGTAATTAATAGATTTGTGGTGTACAGCTGAAATTTGGAACATGGGTAGAATACATACATAGTACACAGGTACAGTACATACATTGCTGATTAGCCAGTGTTTGTGAGTAAGATTGAAAACTATTATCAAGTGCTCTAGATTTAGTATGTATATGTTATCCGCTTTCACTAGCCTGGGGAGCAATCATGGCACTGCCAACTTTGCTTGAGATGTTGCTTGATGAGGTCTTTAAAGGAGGCTTTGGATGATGTGTTTTGAATGCTAGTAGGGACAGAGTTCCATTTTTTAGCCACTGAACTACTATATAGTACATCTCCAAAGCTATTGTAGCTGTTGGTGACTTCTAGTAGTAGTTTGCTTGATGATATAAGAGGCCTTTTAGCTGAGTGATGTTGTCCTAGGTTTTTGAGGGCAGAACACTTATTGGGGAGGTAATAGATAGAATGACAGAGGCAGAGCTGATTATAGGTTAGGAGGTTGGGCAGTTCAAGCCAGTGGAGCTGTCTCAAAGCAGTACAGTGATGAGTTCTATATGAGAAATTTGCAGCAAAGCGGGCAATTCTGTTACAGCAGGCTTCCATTTTGCTTAGTTCAGTTTTGTTTTAGATTAGTCAGAATGGGAGATGCATAGAGTAGGGTGGACAGAAGTTGGGAGTGAGCAATGGCTGATCTTGTGTTGTTGGTAAGAAATGGTTTGATACGGTAGAGTGACCCCAGTTTGGCATGTACTTTTTTAATAGTTAAGTTGAGATGACTATCAAATTTTAGGTGGGAGTTTTTGGTTATTCCCAATAGCTTAGCCTGTGCCACTGGAGCAACTGGAGTAGCATTTGTGGAGTAGATAGTGAATTGACTGTTAGTGTTTTGTTAGAACTGGTTATAATCATAAGCTGAGTTTTCTTTGGACTGAGGATAAGTTGGGCTTTGGTAAGGTAGTTTTCAATGTCAGAGAATGCTAGTTGAGTTGTTTGCAGGACGGTGGGAATGTTTTGTACAGCACAGATTAAGGTAGTGTCATCTGCATACTGAATTATAGATGCATGCTGTGTGGAGGTATGGAGGTCATTTGTGAAGACTGTGAATAGTAGTGGTCCTAAGACAGAACCCTGTGGGACTCCTATAGTTATGGGCAGCTGAGGAGAGAGAGAATTTTCCCATTTCACAGCTTGGTACCTGTCAGTTAAGTAGCTTTGGAACCAGGTAAGAGTGGAATTTGATAGATGATATTGGTTTAGTTTGTTTAGCAGGATTTGGTGTGAGACTGTGTCAAATGCTTTGGACATATCCAAAAAAAGAGTTGACACTTGTAGGCTTTCATTTTTGAGACGGTTTACTGTGTCTGTGAAGCAGAGGTGGCTGTAGTGGTACTATGGGCCGGTCTGAAACCATGCTGAGTAGGTGACAGGATGTTGCTGTCTAGGAGATAGTTTAGCATCTGGGTATGGATGCATTTTTCTAGGATTTTGGCCGGGGGGAGAGTAAAGCAATGGGTCTGTAGTTATTAAGTTCAGTGGAGGTCCCGCCTTTATGTATGGGTGTAACATAGGATATTTTCCAGAGTTTGGGCACATAGTTTTCAACAATTAATCTGTTTATGAGAGTGGAGACTGGGATAGCAATAGCATCTGCTGTGAGTTTCAAGAAATATCTGGGGAGTAGGTTGGCTGCTGTTGATGAGGTTTTTAGTTTGGAGAGCATGCTTTTGATTGAAGTGGTGGAAACTGTTTTGAGGGTAAAGCTTGTATTAGTGTTATTTGTGTTGGGGGGGGATAGTGAGGAAGGAACTGTCCTGTGATACTAAGGATAGAATTGAGTTCACAAAGTGGGAGTTGGATTGTGTTTGATGGGAACTTTAGTGTCAGGGTGGTTGGTTTGGGGGTAGCCTTTTGGGTGGATTTTAGTAGCTGGTTTACATTTTTCCAAAATTTTTGCAGGTTGTGTTGGTATTTAGTTTGTAATGTTGTGTAGTAGGATTTTTTGTCCAGCCTAATGCATTTTTTTGCACGGTCGCGCAGTTCTTGGTACTTAGTTAGGCTTTGTGTTTCTTTGTTTTTTTGATAGTAAAGCCAGGCAGTGTCGCTGGACTTGAGGATTTGTTTCGTTTCTTTACTGAGCCAGGGGTTTGTAGAGGTTCTAATCTTGATTTTGCGCAATGGAGCGACAGTGTCTAGGTGTTGTAGAAATGTTTTGTTGAAATATGCTAGAGCCTGGTCAAGTGGGAGGGTTTTTAGGGGGGTCCAGTCACAGTTACAGAGTAAAGTGTTGAGAACCTCAGGAGAGAATTTTTTTGTGTTTCTAGTGGATATATAGTTAGTGGTTTTGCATAGGCTTGTTCTACTAAGTATAAAGTATATTATGTTGTGGTCACTTAAGGTGTCTGGGAGACTGCCTGTGTGAGGATACAATGTGGGGTTGTTAGTTAGGACCCAGTCAAGGATGGATTCCCTTTTAGATTTTTTATCACATCTAGTTGGAATTTGGACTAGCTGCTGGTAGCCATGGAGATTTATTAGATTACTAGGTGGTTCTGATATACAGGTGAACCAATCTAGGTTGAAGTCCCCCAGAATAAGGGTTTCTTGTGAGTATGTGGAAGAACACCAGGATAAGAAGTCTTCAAGGCTAGCAGGTGTATTACTAGGTGTAATATAGATCACAGTTGTGGTGATGTCCTTTTTAGGGTGAAGTTGAAGTTGTGAGATAAGTATGTCCCAATTATTGGGGGAGGGGTGGGAGTTTGGTAATTGATAGACAGTTAAGTTGGACTTGTACAGTAAGGCAGTTCCACCCCCTTTACGAAGTGGTCTGTCTTGTCTAATGATATTGTAGCTGGTAGGGAGAACTTCTGAGTTAGCTATGTTTTTATTTAGCCAGGTTTCTGTTAAAGCAACTACGTCTGGGCGTAGTGTGCTATTGTGGCCTGGAGTTCAGGTATTTTATTTTTGATACTTCTAATATTAATATTTAGCATTAAAAGATGGTTGGTTTTGCTGCTGTTGTTGATTTGCCCAGGGATGAAGAAAGTGGGGGTGTTATGTTCTGACATTTGTGTTGGAGCAGTTTGTGTTGGACAGGATGGATTTGGGCTTGGGTTGGGGTGGATATCCCCACTTATGGTGAGCCTGGAGTTAAAATGGTTATACAGATGCTGGAGTTTAGTGACAAGTGTGAGAAAGTATTGTGTTTTTTTTGGAGTAGGAATGAGAGCATATGTGTTTAGTTCTGGATTGGTCTGTTATGTAGTTCTTGAATAATTGTGGGCAGATATTATTATAATGTGTGGTGTCTATATACGAGAGTGCATAATGCAGTGTTGTGCTACTGAGTTTAGGGATATTGCTAGAGTGATAACTTGTGGTATTGTAAAGAATTATGAGAAGACAGACTAGACTTAGCTGTGTGATAGTCATGGTTATAAAGTTTAAGTTGTTTCTAGGTGGGGGGTCTGAATAGGAATTATAGGGGTTGCACTATCCACGGTAGTGGTGCTGCGGTAGCATTGTTGCCTCACAGTAAGACGTTGTCCCGTTTGATTCTCAGCTAGAGCGTCTTCTGAGTGGAGGCATGCGTAAATGAGCGTGCCTTCGTTGAAGGCTGTACGTCAGGGCTGGTAACTCGGCACGTAAAAATCCACTACCGAACATTAGCGGACTGGAGTTCCGCTGTGGCGACCCCTAACCGGGATAAGCCGAAAGACACAACAACTACATGTGGATGGGGAAGTAGTGTGGGTGATGTAAAAAATGCCTAGTGGGAATGACAGTGATTGGGAGTATTCTGTGTGGAGCAAGTTGGTGTGGTATAATGTGATATGACTTGAGGAGCTGTGATTGGTGGAGGTGATGTGAGGGTGAGCTGTGGTTGTGGCTATGATTACTATAAATGTAGAGGTAGTGGGGGTGGGAGGGAATAGGGGGCAGGGCAGGGGAGCGGAGAGAGCCCGAGCGTTAGCAAGGGCGAATGGAGAGGGGCAGAGCCAACCAAGACAAGAGAAAAAAGTAAATATTACTTTACAAATCTGAACACTTTAAACACATTCCTGAGGTCTAATGGTACCAGGCTGAGTAGGAATTCTGAAGCTGTAAGATTAGACTTTTCTCCAGTGAAGACAGACAGGTAAAATAAAAAAAAGATATACAGAAACAGAAGTACTCATCAAGGAATACGTTAATCATGTGTTTAATAACTGAAGGCAATGAATGGTATCACAGTGAAATACAGGTAATGTTACCTCTGTCTTTGACTACTTAATGAAAACTAATGCACTAACTAAAACATACTGCACTGTTTAAAAGAAGCACTCATAACTCACACATCCCTCAGCACTGTTTAAAATTAGTTATGGCTGGGACCCAAGCCGCAATGGGCCCTAGGCAGCTGCCTAGGTCACCTAGTCCTGGATCTGGCCTTGCACACATAATTGTGTGGTTTATGCAGAACTAACAATTCAGAGGCACTCACAAATGCTGATAAAATATCCAGATTCACAAACCATATTTCCTGATATATATATATATATATATATATATATATATATATAAAGCCACAACGAGCTGTCTGTAACTTTTCAAGTATTTCTGCCAACAAGAAACATGGCTAAGTCACCTGGCTCCCTGTGCATGTCACCAAATTGGTGTCCCCTTGAATTCCAATACAAGTACTGCACTCCCAAACCACTGGCACTCGCTGATCATAATCCCAACAGCTTGCACCCAGGGCAATGGGAATGCTTCTGGGAAATCATTGAGGATGGAAGTAAAAAAATAATGACAGACACTTGAGTTTCAGACTTCATGTTCTTCAAAAAACTTATGCTAAAACACAATTTGTTATTCTATCAACTTTCTAAGTTTGTAAGTGTCCCTATAGTGGGGCTCCTGTCCCCTCATTATACATGACTTTGTCCAGATTTCTTGTTCTTAGAGATTGAGAAGTATGAAGGGATCCATTGTTAAGAAGAAAGAAAAAAAACTTCTAGTGAGATTAGATAGATGGTGAAATATAATTATAGGGTAACATTTTTTCCATATAGTCAGTATTTAATAAAAACCCAAAATGTTATACACTGGTTTCTAAATTATATACCAAATGTTCTTGCATTTAGTTTTGGGTTAGGTACCAGGATAAGTAGGTATTCTAAAGCTGTAAGATTAGGCTTTTCCCCAGTAAAGAGAGACAGGTAGAATAAAGAAAAGATCTACAGAAACAGAAATACTCATCAAGGAAAGAGTTAATCATGTGTTTAATACCTGCAGGCAATGAATGGCATCACAGTGAGATGCAGGTAATGTTACCTCTTTCTTTGACTACTTAATGAAAACTACTGCTTTGTCTTTTGAGCTCAGAATTTGCAATCTCCTGTCAAGTATTTCAAAAGAAGGCAAATATGTCACACAGATCACAGGATAAACCTGATTCACAATTTGGTCACCATAATCAAAGGTAACATCTGATACCAGCTTCTGTTTAATGTGCAGACAGTATTGTAAGCATAGAGTGCAAGCATATTATGTAACCAATGAAACTAATAGCTATTGAAATACAATATGTAAAGTATGGGTGTTGCTCAATTTAAAGCATGAGGTACGGCAGACAATTAAAATCATTTCTCTTCTTGGAATTAGACCCAGACATTTAATGCTGATGAAAGACCACCACTGGTTTATCATGTCTGCCTGAGTGTTGTAGTCAGCCCTTCTGCTGTTGACAGTTTTCTACCCTCACCCCATCTCTTATTTCCTTTATCCTAGACACCACTGAACTCCCTTCAGAGAAGTTCAAGAGCTAATGAGACCTTTTTCCCCACACTGGAAACATTTAATCTGCTGTCCAGCATAATAAAATGTATTCTGCTGCGCTCCCACATAAAAAAACACTTAATGCCCTAATCTTCTGCCAGTGAGGGCAGTTGCACCCCCCCCCCCTCCCGAGGCTGCAGTCCAAACACTATGTCATCAACAACTTTTCCAGGACCAGCCAGCCCAATGCAGAAAGAACACAGCCAAGTCTAAAAGTACTAATTCACTCCAAAAATGAACTGTGGTAGTGAGAATATATGGCTTGGCCAATGAAATTACCACAAAGTTCTTCCACAGAGAAGAATCTTGCACACTATAATGTTTAATCAAAAAAGGATCCTGCTTCTGTGGCACTTCAGAACAAATGCCCTAAATCCTTTCACCCGCAATGTGAATAAATACTCATTCTGCATACATCGCACTGATCAGGGATCACTGTGGAAAAATGGACAATTTCACCACACAAAAAGTGTTCCAGGCTGAAGTTTTTGACTTCTTTCATAATATGCCAAGTAAGACCCTCAGATCCCCTTCTCTGCCTATCTCCTTTCTGCCACATGCAAGGTGGTTCTGTCAGAAAAATCTATAATGCAACCTGCTTTTCATTTTTTTTATCTAATAATAAACTTCATGCCCAGCCAGCCTACTGAGTATTGAGTTATAATGAAAGCCTTCTTTGATTTACAATGTGGCTTTTAAGGTCCTGTATAATAAAAACTATTCAGATGCTGAGCTGAATGGTTAGAAACAGCTGCCTGTCCACTGATCCACATGTTCTGCCTACAGGAGTACCCCTTTTCAATTGCAGATGTCAAAACTATATCTAAACCATACTGTTACATGTAAGATGACACAAGCCAACTCTATAATGAAGCAAGCAAAACACAATACAGCTATGCATCACCACGTATATGCATTGTAAAATTACAGTAGCTGCAGCATCATGCATGTACCAGCTTGTTATGTTACAGGTGAACTGAGAGGGTATTATGAATTGGAGAAATACTAGCTCCTCTACCCGTGGAGATCCACCTAAGGCAGTAACTGTATTTTAAGACATCAGCTGTTGCAGAGTTGCCACACAAACAAACTGGAGTATTGTTGCTATGTAAAGACTACTCTGAGCAAGATATTTAAATAACTACATTGGAAATAGTAACCCTGGCTTTGAATAAATTCTGAAAAGCAATTTTATTAGTGATTTCATACACCCAGTTTTTTCAAGATGCAGCTCCAAAATCAATACTCTGGAGCATTTCTCCCCGGGCCTCCGCTGAAAACAGGCTCTGTGGAATCTAGTCGGACTTTCCCGGTCAACAAATGATAAATAAATAAATAAATAAATAAATAAATAAATAAAATAAATAATACTCTTGACTAGTTCAGTCATCAGAGGCTAGCAACTCTATCACTTCTAATATTACAGTGCATGAATTACATTAGAAAGATCTGACAAGCATTTTTAAAGAAGTGAAAAAAGTCAGTTAAACTACAGAGTGAATTTCACTGTATTTCTTATTATATCCACAGTACAAGTTATCTGGTAGTTTAGTCTGGTGGTTAGCACATAAGCTGCTTCCTGTAGTAAAAGGGTACAGCGTTTGCTTCCTTCCACCTCCTGAAGTGCTTCTGAGAAGAACTCTTGTGGGTAGTGGGCTTTCTGCTTCCTGCAGTCAAGGGTACAAGGTTTGATTACTTCCACCTCCATTTATCCACTGTGTTAATCTGAGCAAGTCACCTGCCCAGACAGTAATCCTGAGATTCCCCTGAAAAGAGAAACTTGTCTCTAATGGCCTTACCCATTTAACAAATGTATACATAAAAGTACAAATAAAGGTATAACTGTCAAATTCATCACTTGCCTCCTAAGTACACAAGTACAGTGGCAAACAAAGTACACCGTGAAACAGAACTTCTGTCTTCCTTCTCCTCCAGTAACATTCTTCTTTCCTCACAGTCAACCACTGCACATTTTTCAATCTGCTTCCTCAGAACACACATGTGAATGGTTATAATGTCAGTTGAGCATATGATAAGCATTGGTTTCAACTGCTTAGCCTTCAGAATTGGCAGTACAAGCAGTGATTGGACTGTTTGCCTAATTAAATCTCCAGGAAGCTAGTTTCTGTCTCTGATTCAGACCCAGCATGGGCTGAACCAATGAGACTGCATAAAATGGGGCAGTCAAAATTCAAAGTGTAACAGTGGAGCAGCTTCTGCAGTTAAATTTTAAATTGGAGCACTCTCCAAAAAGTGGCGCAGTTCATGGATGTTCCACTCTTAACACCCATGAATGTAAATCTACTGTTATGACTAATGCTTTGTGTTACATCCCTATCTCACACTTAGAAAGGCATTTCTGTACAGATGAAAACCATTATTGCTTGCCACTATTTTCTAGAAGTCTCAAAACATGGCTCCAATACTCAAATATCTGCCATTACCTTCTCATCTGAAGGTGGCACTTATCTCACTCTGGGATGCTACAACTCATTTTAGGATGTCATGTATCTCCAGTGGTAATGCCCATCATACCCAGGATGACACATTGTCACTCCTAGGATGATACCCTATTTCAGGACAGTGCCTTCCTCAATCTAGGGATGATACCTCATTTTTTCGTGCATTTTAACTGAGCAAAACCACTAGCCACAGCTGCTTCTATTCAGTGGTGACCTAGATGTACACTCTATTTAAGTGACTTGCTCTGAGTAATGCAGCAGACAAATGGAGATTGGGGGCTGAAACCTAGGACTCTAGGATGAAACTCCTTAGGAACCTGGTGAAACATAATGCAGGTAGATGCAGGAGTGATGCCCTGCAGGCAGTATTTTAGTCCATATCATTCTAAATCCTTAAATATTGACTGCACACAGTAGTTTACAATGCTGCAACAAATGTCATTCACATTTGCATTTGGGCTTATTGCAGTTCCACATTGCTGTTGCCTGTTACTATTGTCACTTTGCGGTGTACACTTTATATGATAACACCTATCTCCTTACTTTCTTATTACTGATTACTCTACTTTGGTTTTGTTATTAACTTAACACTATAAGCCCACCTTTGTCACATTAATTTATTATGCATATTATATACATTTCATATATGGTATAGCTTAGCTTTTACTCCTATGGGACATGTCTGCAAATGGCCTGTGTTTTAGCTAGTGCACATACCTAATTATTGAAAAACAGTAAATAAGCTGGTGAGTCTCCGGAATGGATTACTGATGGAGGTGAATTATACCAAAACTTTAGGTACCTATAAGTGAAGGCTGGACATAAAAGTTAGCGTTAAAAGAGTGTGAGTTACTTTGCTCAAAAATGCTATGAGTTAGCAGGGGCTTCCAAGATGGCACTGAGCAACAGTTTGATTTCAACTCCTCCAGTGTGAAAACAGAAACTGAAGAAAAGGACCATTAAAAGTCTGAGTAAAATTTAGTCATTGGCTAGTACTTAAACTACCTGGATGGCAGCAAAGAAGACATTTGGGGAACCTGAAAGAAAATCAACCAGAAAAAGTGAACAGAAAACTCTGGCTAGGAAGAATCTTGCAGCCATTCAGCAAAAAAGCAGTTCAAGTTTCAGCTTTGGTACAGGAGATGGCATTCAATCATTTAGAGGAAAAAATAATCAAATATATTCTGATGTGTAAAATAAATGAAATATTAAAGAAATATATCAACTCATATAACAAAAGGCTAGAGAAAATAGAATAAACTTTAACTAGATAGTCATATAAGCTAATAAAATTGCAAAACCCAGAGTCTTAAATAAAGAAAAGGCTAGATAAGCATGAAGCTTCTCAAGAAGAGCTGTTTCAAAAAAAAATAGCAGTTAGTAGAAAGAGCACATAGGGAAAACATGAAGTTTTCTGTTGTACCAGAGCTGAAGGACTATACAGTGTTAATTTTATGAAGGTATAAGTAAGCAACTGGACTGGTGTTTCACAGCATAGTTTGTTAACTGAAAGGGCACATCATGAGTATACTGCAAACTTCCAAACTCTTCCACCTCTCACCAACGTAAAACACTAGTTACACAAACCACCGCTTGCTTTACCATAAAGGGTGAATCCTCACAATTAAACCACAATGGGTTGAAGAAACAGCAACACCGTCCACTGGAATCAAACGTATTTAATACGACAACACAAAGAACACAAAGCAGGATTGAGCGCGCTTTCTTCTTGTCACCAAGACTTCATTAGAATCCAATACACACTGCTTCCCACACCATTAAATACTATTCAACCATTGAATAATTAATTAATTAGTTAATTGATTACCACTTAGATTACATTTATATTAAAAACATATATATATGTGTATATTTCATTTACTTACAACAACAACACTTAATATCCAACCTAAGAAAACACATTATTACTCTATTAAAATGCATATATATATTACATATATTAAAAATATACAACTATATAATGTATAATGAAAACAAAGTAAAGCTGAAGGAAACAATATATTTTTTCAAAATTTGGGGTTATTGGCTAAGAGTTTTAGTGCTGGCTTAATGGAAAGATAATCATTCATCCCACTAGAACCACAGGTGTCCAGCCTAAGCTGCCACATCAATTCCCTGTATTCAAGTAGGGACTGCCAGTCACCTCCCCTAACTCCCACCTTAACTTCTTCCAAAACCCAAAATTTTATATTAGCATTTCTACAAGTCTGGGTATGCCTATATAGTGCATTATTATCATTCCCTCTATTAATATCCCTCATATGTTCATAAATTCGTTGTTTTAACCTACGTTCAGTCTTACCAACATAATATTTTTCACATGTTAAACAATATGCCAAATAAACTACCCCTTTAGTTTGACAGGTGTAATACCCTTTACTTCTTAATTTTCTACCTAGTCCACTTAGTACAAGTTCTTTTTCCCCTGATATAAATGAACACTGCCCACATCTCCCACATTTATGTGTCCCCATTTTTTGCTGTGCTCCACTTGGATTAAGTACCTTTTTATATTCAAACAGCTTTTTAAAATTAGTATTTTTCCTATAACTAAATTTCAAAGTCTGCTTAAAATATTCTATACCTGTATTTAACTTCGAAAACATAATCCAAATCTCATTAATACCTTTCTGTATCCAGTTTATTCCCTTGTAGTAAGTAAGTGTTAACCTAGGTAGTTCATTCCCTTTATTTGTTTCATTATTACCTTTCCTAAAATCTCTTCCACCTCTTCCATTATTATTTATTGAATTAATCAGGAGTGGTGGGAAATCACTTTCCCTCCTCTTCAAAATTTCCTTTTTAACATTTTTTACAAGTTTAGATGGATATCCTCTTTCCAAAAATAATTTTTCAATAGTTTTCATTTCCTCCACACACTTATCATCTTCACTTGTCATGCGTGATGCCCTGATCATCTGACCCTTAATAATATTTCTTCTCAGAAAAAATGGGTGATCACTCTCAAAGTGCACATATGAGTTAGAGAAGCACCCTTTCCTAAAAACCCTTGACTCATAACAGTTCTTAGTCTCATTTTTTATGATTGTAACATCCAAATAATTAACTTTTATGGTATCGTGTTGAGATGTAAATCTTAGAAAGTTAGTGGTTGTATGCAGATATTCAAGAAATTCCTCTATCTTGTCTTGGGTACCACTCCAGACAATAAAAATATCGTCCAGGAAATGAAAATATTTTATGATATAATCCCAGTAACTGGATTTGAATAAATATTCAAGCTCCCAATAGAGCATTATTATGTTGGCATATATGGGGGCACAAGATGACCCCATTGCCACCCCCCCCATTTGATGGTATATATCCCCTTGAAAATATATAAAGTTATTCTTTAACACTAATTCCATGCTCTCAAGAACCAATCTATAATCATTACTACTCAAAAAACCAAATTCAGTTAACATATGTTCAAACCATAATAGACCTGTGTCATGTGGTATAACCGAAAATAGGTCTACCACATCTACTGTTAAAAAAATATAATTTTCATGGTATACCACTGTATTAAATTTGGTAAGAAAATCCCAAGAATCAATGAGAATGTGTGGATAGTATTTATAAAATTCTTTTAGTTTTTTATCCACATAAATGGCTAAAGTCTGTGTCTTTGAACACTGGGATGTTACAATCGGCCTCAGGGGAGGGTTATTTACATCCTTGTGAATTTTAGGGATGCCGAAAATCTCTGGAATTACCGGCTTGCTTACTTTTAAATAGTTATATAACTCCAAATCAATACTTCCTTGTAGTAAATTATCTTCTAAATAATAGTCAATTTTCCTATAACATATATTCAATTCATTTCTTGAAGCTATCTGATATCTATCTCCTGAATGTAGTATTTCCAGCATCCTACGTGTATAATCCCACACATCCATCAAGACAACCCCTCCCCCTTTATCAGGCTTCATGATTCTTATCTTTTCATTATTTTGTAACATCCTTAACACTTCAACCTCTTCTTTCTCTAAATTACTATATTCCTTAACCTCATTTTTGTGTTTAAAACCTTCCTTCACCATATTAATAACCTGTGTCTCAAAATGGTAAATATCTTGTTGTAAAGGAGGGTTAAACAGACTTCTTCTTCTAAATTTATCTACCAACTCATTCTCTTCTTTCTTAAACATGGATTTTAGATTTAACTTTCTTGCAAATAACTTTATATCCAACAAAATTTGCTCAATATTGGGTTTTTTGACAGGTATAAAGGAAAATCCCTTTGTAAATAAACCAAAAAATCCCGTAGTAACTTCAATTTCTGTGAAGTTGTAAATAAAGAAGTTCCCTTCAGTACTAATATTACAATTCCTTTGGAAACTAGTAACTTCCGTATTTACATCTTCCCACTGTTCTTCCACTATCCCTCCCTGGGAATCCACTATTTCTTCCATATTGGCTGAATTATTGTCAATATCATAGACAATATTGTTGTTATTATTAATGGTTCCCACCGGGAATGTTTCTTCAATATTATCCATAATCACAGTACCAGGACTATCTAAAAATGTAGTCCGTAATTCTATCTGTATGCGTTTCCTCCATATTGTTTCATCTGGTGGTATTTCCCTGTTATTTCTGCATATGAGGAGGGTCTGCCCTGTTTCTTTAGTCTCTCCGACCTCCGCGGACCTTCCTCTCCTTCCCCTAAAGGGTCAAAATGATCTAGTTCATTATTGCCTATTAAACTATTCTGTTCACCTTCATAATCGTTGTATAAGGGCTGAGCATCATGAAAAAATACCTTATCGTTACCAGAATTATGTTGGTATTCAAATGACCTTCCCCCACCCCTACCCACGGGGGAACGAATTCCATGAAAGTATGATTTCTTGGGATATTTAATAGGGTTTACATAGGCCCTTCCATCTTTGTAGTCCCTTAGATCACGTTCAAGCTTCCCCAGTTTTCTTTTATAATTCTTATTCACATTAAAATCAACTTCATGTAATACTTTACAATACATGTTTTTATACTCACATACTTTAAAAAGCATATCATTACTAATAGCATGCTGTAATTTATCTATATTCTTTTTACTAATTTTCAAAATTTCTGCATTGCTATTAATCATGGCTTTTAATATTGCAATACCACAATCATTTAAAATATCCGAAACTATTTTGAATAAATGTTCATTCCCCCTGATGTTGTTGGGGTACTTATTTAATCTTAGTCCCTTCGGTACAATATTCTTCTCAACGCATTGCGTGAGGTACCAGTTATCAAGACAAACATTCCGATATTTAAAAAGTTCAATTTCAAGTTGCTTACATTTGTCCTTGAAAGTGCTATTGTCCTTATGTATTTCGTCTGCTTCCTTTAACGACCAGGAAAAAGATTTGTCCAACCATTCGTCAAATGTAATGTTGTTATACGATTCAAACACCTTATTCCCTTCCAAAGAGTTCGTGGATTTAGTTGCCTTCGCCCGTAATACATTCCCGGAGCGTTCTCCATTACTGCTACTCGCCACACCATTGTCCTCATCCGGCGCAGTGCGTGTCGTCATCACTGGTCTCCGGTTTACCTCACCGTTACCTTGGCCACAGGGAATGGAGTCATCAAGATCTAACGGTTGCTCCCCAATACCGTTACTTTGCGAATGTTGCTGTATAAGCTTAATCAACTGATACTGCAAACTGCAAACTGATACTGCAAACAGTATACTGCAAACTTGCCAATGAAAAAAGCAATCAAGACCTTTAATAGTAAATATGCAATCATACTAGAGGAAAGATTTGATCCTTTCAAAACTATGGTAGTAAAGAAAAGTATTACATTTGGAAATAACAGAGTGTTTGTGAAAAGTGATTATTCACGGTACAACAGACTGAACAGAAACAAGTTTATCCCAGCAATCAGAGGATATCAAGAGGTAGGTGTAAGATTCAAGATGCTATATCTAGCTGTCTTCAGAATATTTTTCCAGAGGATCAAAAATAATTTTGATGCAGAACAAGATAAGGATGAAATTAAAAGTTTATCCAATAAAAATGAGCCAGCAAGCAGAAGGATACTCTGCTTCTCATTTTTCTGACAACAAAACTCATAGGGAGACTTTCCCAGTGAATCAATGTCCAGTTTTCCAAATTAAAATGGTTGAGAGGCAGACAAGCACAAAAGAGTTTACTAAAAAAATCAGACCTAACTTGGACTTGAACCAAAATCTGGTGATGTGAGATTAAGATGATGCAGAAGAATTCCAGCAGCACTGAAATTCATAAACAAATGGAAGGTATAAAATATCAATCACATTTGTGAAATATGGCTTTGCAAGGAAAAATGGTTAAGAGACTGGAATTTTGCTGACATTTTTAAGCTTGTGGGTGGACTGTATAAAATATACCCTAGTTTATGCCATTAATGTTTAGAAAGACACTAAAGGGAAAACTGTAAGTAAAACAATGTTCTTATTATTTGTCTAAAACATTTCATGATGTGCCAGGGGTACTTTAAATGGTGGGCTTATTTCAGTGATTGTATATGTTATTGTTATTAAAGTACTTTTTCTTAGATACAAGAGATATATAAGCTTTTACACTGTAAAAATATAATAAACAAGGCTGGACCAAAGCAAGCTTAAGTTAATATAATGTGATCTTCAGCTGCTGGGGTATGGCAGGGTTTGTAAATGTGTCCTGATCATATTATATGCAAAATTAAGATAACTATTCCCTTGTTTTTACAAGAGTAGATGGATTGATGTCTTTGGCTTGAGCTATAGACATTTAGGCTTGACAAACAAGACAAAATGATGAACGGTATGGAAAATGCTAAGTTTCTTGAATCAGCAAAGTTATTGGCTTTTTTTCACTAGCACATGCACTCAGTGGGGACATGAAGTCTGCAGTTGAAGGCACATTGCCAGAAGTCTGTACATTGTGTTCTGAAGAAAACGTACAAAGTTGTAAGCTGTTTTTTTTCCCCTCATTGCTGACCACTTTTACTTGTAGACAGGCAGTCTTCAGCTGCAAACAGTTAATCTTGCTAGTTTTCAGCACTGTTTGCTTAGGGAAATGCAATATTTAAATGATACCATGGCAAACAATTCAGTGAAAAGTAAAGTAAGTCTGAAATTGGGGGAAGTGGATAAGAAATAGCCTCCTCAGTAGCCTTAATACTTTAATGCATTTAATAGAAGAGTGCACAATTTTGTTTTATTTAAAGGTAGCTAATGCACTTTTTTCTTAGGGCTAAATATTAATGTTTTCTGAAAGCATTCAAGTTTTTTACACATCTGGGAGGGGAAGAGAGATAAGAAAGCTATGTATAATCAGTGTAAGTGGGGATACAGGCTGTAACATGTGCTTTAAGCATGTGTAACCTTCATTTTAGATTAGGTAATGCCTAATTTATTTCTTCCTTTATTGAAAATGTACATAATTTTATGTTTTTGTTCTTGGTTAACAGGGGATGGGGAATTTCTGAAGATGCATTTAGTTTGTTGTTTGAGGAGTTTCATTAAAGCAAAAAGTCATGAAAAATGTGACTTGCATTCAAATGGAGATGAGAAGAAACAGCTGTATAAAATATAAGCCTGTTGTGCATGAAAAACAAAAGTTGGAAATATGCATTCGAAAGAAATGACATATATAATACGAGGAAGCAATACCTTTCCATCATAATGCCTACTCTGTCCAGATTATTGTGGAATGTAAATGGCTTTACTGGTATATACAAAAAGGAAATAGTATTGAATTATATTAAGAAATGTGGGGTGAAAATAATGTTGCAGGAGACATATTTAGACAGAAATGAAGAAATGAATTTCACAAAGAAAGTATTTCTGAATGGATATTCAGCAGAATATTAATGATAAGAGAAAAGCGGAGTAATAATACTAACAGCTAGAGGGACTCCAATATTGATAGAAGAGGGAAAATACATTAATGATAGATTTGTGGTAGTAAGGGGCTATTAGCAAGGAAGGAGGATTACATTGCCTTTTAATTGTATTCCACCAAAAAATGTAATTATTGAGCTTAAGACATTTTTGAAGAAATAATCATCTTTCAGAGGATCTACTTCACATGACTGAAAACTGAAAATACTGAAATTCATTTTACTCAGACCACAATACCTAACTTTCAAAATACTGAAAACTTACTTGCCTGAGTATTATTGCATTGAAAGCTTAAAATACTGAATTTTAAGCCATAGACATGCACACTTAAATACCAACAACAAACTCTTTCCAAAACATAAAAACTACTTACAAACCCCCTTAACAGAAACCTGACGATATACCACCAAACTAGGTGGGGGAGCTATGCCCCCACACCCCACATGCCCCCTAACTATATATACTAACTCCAGGATCATACTACAGTGGGGAAAAGGGCATATATCTTTTACTTACCTTACAGTACTGTACACACTGCCAGTACTTCTGGGAGCATACAAAACATCCATTGTATTAGTTTTGATACTTCCCATAAAAATATAAAGAGACATACCCACATTTAAAAACACTACAACACTACTTTCACAAGCTACTATCAGTTTTTTGACAGATGGCACTTTAAGTTACAGTATTTATTTTTTTATCGCAAGCAAGTCACAGGTGAAGGGAAGCCCACATCACGTCTATGGCTTAAAATTCAATATTTTGACATTCAGCATTGTAAGCTTTCAGTATAATAAATAATACTGAGTCAAATGAGTTTTCAGCATTTTGAAAATTAGGTATTCTGATCTCAGTAAAATGAATTTCAGTATTTTGACTTTTCAGTCATGTGAAGTAGATCCCTTTCAGCAAGGAATATTATTTATAGGTGGGGACTGGAATGTGATTTGCAATAGTCAAGATGTATCAAGAGGACATGAAAATATAACAAAAGAGGGTAGATTTCTGAATAAATTTATGAAAAATATTTGGTGTGGAATACGTGAATTCAGCAGTAGGAACCTACACATAATTTACAAATTATCCCCCAAGGTACAATAACTTGGCTAGACTGGATAGAAATTAGATTTCACAGGAGCATATGCGTTTAATTGAGATCTTTGATACAATAACTGTTTTAGATCGTGCACCGATAAAAACTATGATAAACATACAGGGTAATGAAGTGAAAATAAGACACTAGCATTTTCCTACTTACCTGTTGTATATGAGATGAATTTAAGGATTGGGTAGTGGAAATTATTTGAAAGTTATTAAGAAAGATAGAAATTTCTTCAGAAGGGATTTCTATTGAGTGGGATAAAATGAAACCAGAGATTAAAATTGAGTAGAAATAAACGTGAAATAGAATTATTTAGAGGGGTTGTCAAAGAAGTATTGCAGAATAAGGGGAATCTTACAGAACAAGAGGAGAAGCTACTGCAGAATGCTAAAGAGAAAATAAGGGAGTATTTGGATAATATGCAGGAGTTAAAAAATTGCTGTTAAGCAACTATTTTTCATAACTCCACAGCACAAAAATGTTTAGCATAACAACATATGTGATGAAAATAGAGAAGGGTGTCTCCAGACTTGAGGGTCCTATGACAACAAAAATAACCAGAGATCATATGGAGATAATAGAGATATTTCAGAAATTTCATGAGAATTTGTATAAAGCAGGGGAATGTGGAAACCAAGAAGATGCACAAATTGGAAATATTTATGAAATAATTATTAGGCCAAAGTTAGAGGAAGGTGAGGCTCAACAACTAATAGTCAAGAGAGAAGGAGATGAGATAAAACAGTGATGTATAATCAATCTACATGGAAGTCCCCATGAAAAGATGGTATTCCTGTGGACATTTAAAAGTTAGGAGGGAAGAAAATTATAAAGATCTGGAAGGATATGTTTAATAGTATTTTAAAAGCATTTTGAAAGAAAGCTTTGGTGGTTGTATTACCCAAAGAAGGAAAAGACAAATCACATTCAGCTTCACATAGACCATGACTGTAAAGTGTTTATGTCTATCCTAGCTAAGAGAATGGCTAAGGTGTTGCCAAAATTGACAGATAAGCATCAATGTGTTTTTTTAGTAGAAAGGAGGCAACATTTGGAAACATTGATAGAGCAATGATGATCCAGAGGGAAGCAGAATGTACCTCTGTTATTGGTGGGTCTTGATGCAGATAAAGCATTCAATAGAGTAAGCTGGGATTTTATGAGTAAGGCAGTAGAAGCATATGCATTCCATGACACAGTCAAAGGGTTAATTAGGAGGACATATGAAGGGTAAGAGGCAAGAATTAAGGTAGGAAAGCTACTCACTGATAAGCTGCATTTGAAAAGATTAACCAGGCAGGGAAGTCTTCATTCTGCTTTGTTATTTGCTTTATATTTAGAGCCATTGGCAAAGAAAATGAGAGACTCAGAAATTCAGGATATAATTGATGTGGTAACCAAGAAAAGTTGGTTTTATTTTTCAGATGATATTATTTTGTACTTGATAAATTCAGAAAATGTTGGTGCTGTGGAACATTTTGAGGCAGTTTCAAGTCTCTTTAGGATATAAAATTAATGATGATAAAACAAAGGCTATAGTGGTAAATTATTTACCCATGCATGAATTGGTTCAGCAACATCCACATTTATGGGGACATGATAAGATGAAGTATTTAGGTATATGGATTAAAAAGGATTCTATTATGGCAGCTAAGGATATGTGAGAAGAGACTAAACAAGATGATACAAAAGCTGAGAAACTGGAAACTCTTGTTTATGGATATGGATAGTAAGATACAAGCAGTGAATATGTTTTAGTTCCTTCATTTTTATATACAGGTCAGATATATTTTATAAACCAGAGAAAAAGTAGTGGATAATAATTTATAAAGAGTTGAATTAATTTATTTAGGAATGGAAGAGGATGAGAGTTAAGTGGGATAAATTGAATCTTCCCATAGAACAAGGTGGTTTAGGATTACCTAATTTTGTGGATATTTTAGGGCTATGCAGACAAAAGCAAAATGTTATAAATCAAAATGGAAAGGGTGGATAATGAAATGAGTGTTTCAAGAACTAAGGAGAAATAAGGATTTTGAATGCTGATCCCTAAGGAGAATAACAACCATACAGAATATTACATGCATAAACTCAAAGAAAGTATTCTCAGAACAAAGTCATCACAGAAATGAAGAAAGGCAATTTTCCAATAGGGATGACTGCAAGTAGGGGTGCAGAAATTAGGAAAGAGGGGGCAGGAATTTACTGTAGAAAACTGGCAAAGGAACCCAAGTATTGGGATCAAATAACTAGATAGAAAGAAAGGTAATAAACTGGGATGAAGCCAAGCAAAGTTTATACTGCGAGTTAGGATTACTTTCTATACTAGGGATTGATATCAGAGTATAGGCAAAGAGAAAGGGACAGGGGCATTCTAAGTGAAAGACCAGTTCTGGTAGAGGTTTTAGTCAAGTCTAGAAAGGAAGCTGCTGTTAAAAGGGATAATTAGTAGGTCATATGAAATATTGCATGATAACTATATACCAATCAATCAGAGGAGGTCAGAAAAGATTGGGAAGAGAGACTCGAAAATGAGCTTACAAAGGATGAATGGAAAGACATACGTATGCAACAAAGCCCAGAAGGTTTAGGATATTTGCTTGAGTATATGCATAGATATTTTTATTTCCAAAACAGACTTCAAATAATTTTTCCTCAGATAGATAGCAAGTGCTGGAGGTGAGATGGGAAAGAAAGTGATAACTGGGAACATGCTTTGGGGAATGCAGTGAGTTGGCAGGTTTCAATCCTACCCTACAGAGTACTCCATTAGAAATGTTGGGGTAGCAAATAATCAAATGATTTTAATTAAGGAAATTGTTCTTTTATGCTAGGACACGGGATCTTAATTGCCAAGAGATGGTAAGACATTATTAAGTTTTAATGCTATTGGCTGTCAAAAACAATTACTAGAAAATGGAAATCAAACGCTAAACTGACTGTAGTTGAAGTATTGAATATTGTTAAAAATATAAAAGAACTGGAAGTGAGATTTTTTTTAAAAAAAGGAAAGGAGCAAATTTCATAGAAATAAATGGAATTTGTAGGAACAATACATACAGAATAAAGTTCAGGAGGATGAATAAGGTTTAAATGAAGGAAAGGACTGGACAATTTATGTGATGTTGGAGTGAATAATAGCCGTTATAAAGAAAGAAAACCTATATGCAATGTATAATGAATGAAAAAAAAACAATGTTATGGTTTGTTTTTTTATTAATATATGTGTGACTATGTCTTAATTAATAATTTAATAAAGATGTTTAAAAAGATTGCAAGTTATGTGCTTTATATTGTAGGTCAAGTTTTTTCTACGTAAAGAAATAGAATGTATAGCAGAACAGAGTATTACCCACCGCTCCATACCCTGCTTAAATGGAGGCTTGCCTTTATTTATTTAATATTTGTTTACCAAGTAAATGAACTACTGTAGTACCCATTTTAAGCCAAGACCTGGACTAATGCAAGCCCAAAACATTTGAAGTTCACAGGGCAATAGCAATAACATGGATTAATTATTTTACAGTTGTATAAAGTATAAGTGGAAGCATCAACATGGAAATATCAAAACACTGATTAAAGAAATAGTAAATATCAATGAGACAACTTACCTAACATGCTAGGAAAGCAGGTGGATACATAACTGGCACTGGATGTTTAAGACAGCTAACAGCTATAATGCTGAGAATATTTAGCTAGTACTCAAAGTTGCAACTATGTTATATTACAGTCAATAACACTTTTTCATCATGCATATTGAAAAAAAATAATGAGAAACTCAATTATGCTTTATTGAGAAGCACAGCTCTGCAGATTTGGCAGATGACCCATTATGTTGAGAAGTACTCAGGTTGCAACTATGTTATATTACAGTCTCTAAGACTTTTACATCATATGTATTGAAAAAAAAACAAAGTCAATTACGCCTCATTGAAAAGCACAACACTGCAGATAAACCAGCTAATTAGTGTCAGTGAATTTTCCCTGCACCTATTTACAATGCACATCTTCTAAATACCTCCAACTGTATAGTCCCAGTACCTGTCTCCAATGCATGCTTTCTGTAAACCTCCTATTGTACACAGTTCCTGCACCTATCTACAAGGTAAGTTTGCTAAACACTTTCTATAGTGCACAGTTCCTGCAGTTGTATACAGTGCACATCACTGAAACACCTTCTGTAGTGCACTGTCACTGCACCTACCTACAATGCACTCTGCCTAAATACATTCAGTTCTGTATGGTACCTGTGCATATCTTCTAAACACCTCCTACGGTGCACTGTCCCTATACCTATTTATAATGCATGTCTTCTAAACATGATCCATAGAGCACAGTCCCTGCACCTTTCTACAATGCATATTTTCTAAGCACCTCCTGTAGCTCATGGTCCCTACACCTCCCTGCAATGCATGTCTTCTAAATACCATTTATACAGCACTTGTCTAAGCACCTCTTGTAGTGCATGGTCCCTGCACCTATCTACAATACATGTCTTTTAAATATATCCTGTAGTGTATGGACCCTGCATCTGTTTACAATTCATGTCTACTAGACATCTCCTATAGTGCATTGTCTCTACAATATATGTCTTTTAAACACATTTTATAGTGTATAGTCCCTTCTCCTATCTACAATGCATATTTTCTAACCATCTCCTATAGTGCACGGTCCCTGCATCTGTTTATAATGCATGTCTTCTAAGTACCTTTGCCAGTACATGGACCCTGCACCTGTCTATAATCCATGCCTTCTAAAGATCTTCTATAGTGCATAGTCCCAGCGGCTATCTATAATGCATGTCTTTTAAACACTATCTATAGGACATAGTCCCTGCTCCTTTCTACAATACATGTCTTCTAAATACATCCTGTAGTGCATGGACCCTGCACCTACCTATGATTCATGTATTTAAAATACCTCCTATAGTGTAAGGTCTCTGCAACTAGCTACAATGTGTGTCTTCTAACCACCACCTGTAATGCATGGTCCATGCACCTATCTATGCAGCATATCTTCAAAATACCTCATGCAGTGCAAATTACTGGCACCTATCTACAATGCATGCTGTCTAAACACTTCCTGTAGTGCACTGTCCCTGCCTCTCACTACAATGCATGTTGTCTTAACACCTTTTATATTATACTGTTATTGTACCTCTCTATAATGCATGTAATCTAAACACCTCATGTAGTGTATAGTCTTTGTAAATATCCAATAATATAGCTCTTCAACAACACCTGATGTAGTATATATCTCCTAAATAGATGTCCTATGAGTCATTGCTGTGTTTTTCGATGACTGTGTTTTCTGGGAAGATTTTCCATCACAGAGAGTTTCACTGCAACATGCTGTATTGTTTCAGCCAGCGGGGCACTATTCTGTATTTTCCCCTTTCTTCTGTGTGACCATGGAGTTGGAATGCATAATATTTTGTGTGTGTGGGGAAGAGGCTTCACCCCCAACATGGGAGTGGGGGGAGGGGCTTGCCATTATTCAAAAAAAAAAATTCTGCTTTTAGAGGTTTTTTTGGCCCACCATTTTCCAGATTAAATTTTTGGTAAACTGTGAGCTGAATAAAAAAAATGTCACTATTCCATTGGTAACCAACACCTCCAGTGGTGCATGTTTCCTAAGTACGTCCTGCAATATGTGTCCTACGGAGTTTTTTTATTTCTATTTGATACATTTCAGATATGTATTTTATACTCTTCCACAATATCTTTCTTCTTTCTTTTTATTTTTAGACAGGATTTAGTTCCAGAGATAACAGCCCCAACATGTACATTTTTACTACAACACAGCATGGTTTATTGAACTTTGTTCATTTTAAACTGCAATCTGTTAATAAGTGTCCTTTCCATTATGTTGATTTCTTGATAATTAGGTAACAAATGTGATTTGACTGAGAAACGAGAAGTATTATTTGAAGATGCCTGCACATTAGCAGAGAAACACAAGCTGTTGGCTGTTCTGGAAACTTCAGCAAAAGAGTCACAGAACATTGAGGAAGCTTTTTTGTTAATGGCCAAAGAGCTTATGGCAAGAAACAGCCTCCATTTCTATGCAGAAAACCCACGGAGTAGCCTCAGCCTGGATTCTAGGCCTGTTAATGTGACTATGGAAAAAGAAAACAACAACATCTGCTCATGTTAACAGCAATCTGGACAGTTGTATCATTGCAGAAGGCCAGCAAGTAACTGGTTCTAGACTGACTAGGTAAACAATAGATTCAGTAACTGTAATAAAAACATATGATGCAAAATAGTAAAAATTTGTACTCTTATATTTACTAGTCACTGATCTCAGAGTAAATATGCTTATTGCAAACTTGTTTTTGCAAATTGAGTTAATAATGTGAATCTGGTTTCTTAAGGTATGTGTTTTTTATAGAATGACAGAGAAATATATACAGAGACTATATACTTTACAGTACAGAAAAATGAAATGCCCTTTGTGGTCAGAAGCAGATCTGTCTGATCGTTAACCATATGGTTACAGCAGTAAAGATGTAGCAACATAAACAGTCTTTTTTTGTCTTTGCAAAGATTGGTGTTTACCTTTAGTAAGATAACATAGCTCAGTGGCAAAAGTGTCTGACAACACACTCTCAGGTATGGGTTTGAATCATGTTATTTCGTGTTTGTGTACTGTACGTATAACTTTAATGGCTCTGTCTGGTTAATACAATCAAAATAAATAAAGTGCTGTGGTCCAGAAAGAGAACACAGTTAAATTACAAGGGAAAGATTAATTGTTTACTTTTTCTAGTGCGCGCGCGTGCGTGTGTGTGTGTGTGTGCATGTGTGCGTGTATATATATATATATATATATATATATATATATATTTTTTTTTTTTTTTTTTTTTTTTTTTTTTTTTTGGAACAGTTCACACTGAGTGTTAGTGTTTCAGAATCCAGCCCATAAAATGTGATACCATTCTTTGCTACTGTTGCATCTTCCTGCTATAGCAATCTCTCTGGGGTTATAAGAACATTAATTTGGTAAAATGCATCAGAAGTTTAATTTATTTATTCAAAGATGAACAAATATTGACTATGCAGACAAATATATACTTTGCTGTCGAGTAACTTTTATGTTCTATTACTAGTTTTAAGAGAGCAATTTTTGTGTTTTTACAAGCTCTTAGAATTTCCCTGGTCACTATTTTATTAGTATGCTATGAACAAAATACAGCAGCAATGAGTAATACAGCCAGACAGAGAAAGTGTTGTTTTCATTCTACTCACAATACAGTCTTTATATTAAAATAATTATACTTATATATGTGTGCACACAACAGTAACTGACTTTGCATATATGATGTTCATCATTACGTCACTGTTGCAGCAGCATATAGCTATATGGGAGCATTCTGCCAAAGACTGGATGTCCAATCAGTATATGAAAGCTTTTGGGTACCCTTCACATGCAGTCTACATCTATGGAAGCTTGTGGACATGCTGACATAAAATCAGAAATATGGGCAGCAAAATTCAGAACATTCTTGCTTTTGAAATTTTCAGTCCTTGCTGCATCTTCAGTGGAGTGGTGACTGGCCTGTTCTATTTCTTGGGCAGATAAGTACCCCTCTGGGGATTTTCCTTTCATTTTTGCTTTTTAATTTTTCATTAGTCCATCAAATTTTATTACATTATAGACATCCCTCATGTGTGGTGCCTTCCCTTTTCCAGCAGTAGTCCACCATCTTTATTCACCTATTCTGCTCTCTATTATCTTCATTTTCTATCTGTACATGATGAAAAAACTTAGAACTTCTGGTTACAAGCTTGTAGCATATTGTCATGTGACGATAAAGTTCTAGATACTGTTTCCAATTTAATTTTCTTGCTGTAGTTTTATCTTATACTTTAACCCTCCATATTCTCCTCAAATTTCAAAATCCATAGCTATTTACAAATAGAAATTTACTTGCATTTTTGTCTGCCTATAAGCTATTTATAAACCAATAAATAATTAGGAAAGACCATCCTTTTATATGCAATCAAAGTAAGAACAAGACAATCTCCTGTTTCTTGAACAGTGACAGAGACAACAAATAGGATATAATAAAGGTCCACTTATGTTCCAAACAAAATCTGTCATTAGTTTTTATCATGTATTTATTTTCATAGCTTTTCTCTAATAAGTTTTGCCTTTAAAAAAAAAGCCAAGGTGGAAATTTTTGCAGCCATTTCTCCATCCCAACATTTTCATCCCATTTTTCCTGCATCCTAATTTCTTCAACTGTTTGCACTATCTCTGTTATGATTAGGCTTGCTTCCTTTCTTCCATTATGTTATTATAGCTTTTTTGCAGCTATCATAGTTATCAGCAGTAAATGTTTTCTCTTTATAAATGATCTCTGTCCCCCAAGACTCTTAAAAATAATTTACCTTTGTTAGTGTTACCTCTGCTCCCCCAGTCCTCTCTGAAATTTCCCATATGCCCTAAGATGCCTTGAAGTGCCCTGCAAAACCAAAAAAAAAAACATGCTGCCAGTCTCCACAATTCCTCTGCCTATATTCCCAGCACTCCTCTCCTATTCCAGGCAACATTTTCACTAATTTCTACAGAACATAAAAATATTTGTTAAACTTTCCTTCCATTATTGTGAGAAAGTTATTGTTATTATATACTTATATCTATGAAAAAGTGTCTGCATAGCAGGCAGATTCTGTACAAAGATTTCAAATATTCTTACACAGCTTGCTTGTTTTGTTTAGAGAAGTCACATGACACCAACTACTCTTAGAAGTAGGCTCCGCTCCCTAAACATTTAACTGGAAAACAAATGGCTTAAGGCCCTAATAAAATTGGCTTTGGATTCCAGTGCTAGTACCTCAGACATCCCCCCTCTGGTTCTAAAGAAACAGAAAATGGGTAGAGAGGGGACAGAAGGGGCTTTGCTTTCATCCTCCTCCCCACCCCAGGCAGACGTATATCTATCTATGAGAAGGGAGAACCATGCATTGTGATGTCCACAGGGTCTGGCATCCTTCAAATGCTGGTGACGGAACTGGTACTGAAGCCCACATTCCCAATTCAGTTTGTATTTCATCTTCGAACACTCCAAAGATGAAAAGCCAAAAAAAAAAAAAAACAAAGACTGTTACAACTCTTTCAGCTCCATCTCTTGGAGAATCTAAAGAGAATGGTACTCCTTTGCTAAAGGTCTTTTTAACATATTTCAGTTTTTGCAATCTGCTTCTTCTTCTCCTTTTCAAAAAAGTAAGAGTTCTCCATCTTCATCTGGCACTGAATCACAGTCTGACATAGAAGGGGCTGGTTTGGATTATGTCTCCCAGATGTCTTCCTTGTAAGAAACTAAAGTCTAGAGAAAATATTATTCAAATTCTACAGGAAATTGCTTTTTCAGTCACCATTGGTAGAATGAAGGATCTCTTACAGTGGGAAGAAAGGTAGGACCCAAAAAGTTACTATGATTTTTTTTCAGGCAGATACCCTAACTCTTTAGCCATTCTTCATGTAACAGGTGCCTGCAGCATGTACTTTGCCTGATAGTCAACCCCCTGCACCCAACAACTATAGCAGGCTTTATAAAGTGCCACAGACCCATAAGATCCTTTTTCTGTAATCCTTTGGCTTATCCATCTGTCATTTCCTTAGCCAAGGAAACTGGATCCAAACAACCTACTGATTCAAATTCTACACCTTTGCATAAGGATGGGAGAGTCTTTGGTTTGGGAAGAAAGTTTACACTTCCTCTACACTGGGTCTATATCATAAGATCGAAGAATGAAAATGTCGACTTACCTTTGGTCGACATGGAAATGTTGAAGCTGCAGTTTATCGAATGCCCAAATCACCGATTTCTTTCCAAGGAAAAGAAATCAGTTGGCTGTTCTGTTACATCTGCCCTTTCCCTGACTATAGTGCAATCTCGGAGTTAGAATATTTAGTTAGGGGGTGTAGGGGGGTGGGTGAAGCCCCCCACTTAAATGTGTTTATTTTTATGTGATGTTAGTTGCTGGCCTACCGATTTCTTTCCCTTGGAAAAAAATCGGTGATTTGGCCATTCGATAAACTGCAGATTTGAGATTTTTGTGTCAGTTAAAGGTAAATCGACATTTTTATTCTTTGATCTTATGCTAGAGATCCCTCTACACTTACTTTTAGGACTGTTAAATGTCAAACTCTTATGGTGAAGTATTTGTTTGTATCCTTTGCTACATGAACAAGGCAGAATTTATCATCTTCAGTCATTAAATCCAACCTGCTCAGTATGATCTCTTCTTTAACACAGGTCACTAGGCATTCTTTAAATTATAAATATGATGCTCTGATACAGTAGCCCGAGTAGTTGCTACTGGGTCAGTTATGTGTAAGTATGGATCGTTTAAGTATCAGAATATGTCTAAAGATGTCAAGGTGCACATTTTTAATGTTCCACTAGACAAGGAAGTACTACTTGGCATTTCTTCTGACATGGAACTCATTCAAGGAATCAAACAAATTTTTCAGTCTTCCATTCCTCAGTATAATAGAAATTAACCTTCCAGTCCTGGGCCATTCTACAGAAAACATTTTAAACAAACCCAACCCAATTCTGTGAAGCAACAGTAGAACAAAAAGTAACTTGGCAACTCAAAGAGAAAAGGTGGTTCTGCCCAAGATCAAGGGTAGCCCAAGGAATATGCCTGGGTATCTTCCTCTCTCAAACTCCTCCATTTCCCACTCTGGCCATCCTGTAAACCTTACATGCAGTCTTTCTTCCTCTCTCTTCAATCAAAGCACATCAGACTCCTGGGAGTTGAAAATTATCTAAAATGGATACAAGTAGCAATGTGAATCTCTTCCATCAATCATTTCTAATATGCTATCTCAAAGAGTAATAAAACCTGTGCCAGAGTCTCATGACGGGAAAGGATTTTATTAAAGAATTTTCTTTGTGACCACAAACACTGCAATTTGGAGACTTGTACCAGACTTATCTTTCTTAAACCTTTATATAAAAGTTCCAAAATTCGAAATGCTGTCCATACAATCTCTTTCCTGTGATTCCCCATCAATGCTTTTGGGTGACTCTGGACTTTAAAAAGATGCATATCAACACATCCCCCTTCACAGAAACTACAGGTGCTTTTTTTAAGTTTTCTGTTTTTGATTCACATTTTCAATTCTCGTCTTTCCCTTTTGTTTTTTTTTTTGTTTTGTTTTTTTTCCATGGCTTCAAGGGTATTCACAAAGTGGATAGCACAAGTAATTATTTTTAGCAAACTGCAAGGCATCTACATTTCTCATATTTAGATTGTTGCTTTATTTTTGCTGAGTCTTTTCAAAACTATCAAGAATCTCTGACATTTGTCAAAAGTCTATTCCAAAATCTAGGTTTTCACCTCAGTCTGGAGAAGTCATCTCTTATTCTTTCTCACAAAATCACAGTTCCAGTTTGTCTGCTAGACACATCTCTCATGACAGTTTTCGTTCCTCTAGAAGAGACCACTTTTTATCACAGAGAGTTACTTTTCTCAACAAACAGTAACTACAGCAATGGATTAACTCAGGAGTTTGGGATACATGGCATCCACTATCCTGATATCTCCTCTGGTCAGATTACAGATAAGAAAAATAGAATGGCACCCCCTAACTTTCCAAATCTAGTGCACCACTTGATAAGGAAATAATTAGTTTGATGGGAACACCAAACCTTACTGAATCCAGGCCTTCTAATTTCCTCTCCAGCCTAGTTTTAACTATGGATGTTTCAGACTTTACCTGGGGGCAGTATCTCAGGGAATCAAAGTACAAGGACTTTGGGACTATCATTTCAAGAAAAAAAACAAATAAATGTCAAATAAATGATGACCTTGATAAAGGCATTAAAAATGTTAAACCATTTACAGACAAAAGGACCATGTCAGAATATCACATACAATGCTACAGTGATGTGGTATGTAAACATACAATAGGGAACCTGGTCCTACGCCATATACAGACTAGCCACAATAGCCTGAGAACTTGCAGCGCAACATAATTTATCCCTTCAGGCTACTCACTTTCCATTAGTGCAGAACAATGTGGCAGACACACTGAGCAGATCCAGGACAGGCTCCCAGGAATGGAAGTTAGACCCTAGGGTCTTCAATGAGATAATATGTATGTGGGGAATAACCCAAATAGATCTATTTCTCTCCATTCATAAGAGACAACTGAAGAAATATTTCTTCAAGACATCATGCAGAACGGCATGGAAGACAGATTTTTTTCCTTCACATGGAGTAGAATGTTCCTGAATGCCTTTTCCTCCTTTCCTCGGACAATCAGAGTTCTCTTAAAGATCCATTTTGGTAAGTCTTCTGGCACAGACATTTGGTTCTCTGATTGCATGGATGGCAGCATTTTGATCCATAAAGATCCATTTTGGTAAGTCTTCTGGCACAGACATTTGGTTCTCTGATTGCATGGATGGCAGCATTTTGATCCACCTTAAGACACATTTTCTCTGAGGACATGCAGCAGGTATTAAAGGAGGCTTGAAAACCTGCCAGTAGAAAATCCTATGTGCTAAATGGAAGAGATTTACCTACTGGTTCTGCGTTCCCTCTGTGAATTGTTCAATTTTGGCCTTTCTTACTCATCTATAAAAAAATCACTTTTTCCAACATTTCTGTATGTCCACCTTTAGCTGCACCTCTCATCTTAACTCCAGTTGTACAGTTTTTGAAATGGATTTTGTATTTCCAACAACCAAGAAAACAGGTACATCCTCCATGAGATCAAAACTATATTTTAGATGATGTCATCATCAAGCTGATTTGAAATCCTACACTTGGAAAACTGTTTTACTCTGACATTGGCTGGATGAGTATCCCAGCTGCAGGCTTTGAAAGCAAACCAGCCCTTCCTCATTTTCATAGGGATGGGGTAACTTTAAGAACTAACCTTAATTTTATTCCAAAATGTTTTCTGAGTTTGCCTTAAACCAATTAATTTCTCTTTGTTCTTTCCTGAACATAAAAACAGGAGCAAGAGAATCCTCCATACTCTGGATGACCACAGATAATTCACTTCCCTTATATTTTTTTTTTGGGGGGGGGGTCATGAAAGTTCAAACTTTTGGTGCCCATACATTCGATTTTATACCTGCATTCTCTTAAGCTTTTATGGATATATGCTCCACATGGAAGGCACTCAAAAGCTTTTGTATAATGGCCGGATGTCCAGTCCATGGCAGGATACATCCCAAACAGCAACATGATATTGCACAACAGTGATCTATCTGAATATCTACTATTATGGCAAGTTTATTTATGCAACTGTATTTTCCAGTCTTTTATATTCTAAACAATTACAAAGTATTTGTGTGCAACTGATTATTACTTTGGCAAATAACTTTAAAATTGTAAAGATATTTTATCTTACAATAGTACTTTTTTCAAACAATATTGAAAAATAAGAGGATAATGTGTTGTTTCAGAAGCAGTGTGTTCTCTGTGTTTTGACATTAAATAGTTATTCCCCATGACCCTGAGTAAGGGGAAGTGGGTGTCAGGGTTTGAACAAGTCAGATGAATTATATTATCTGAAATTCATTGAACTCCACAATCATAAAAAAGAAACTATGTTTATAACTGTATTTTAAAGAGATGCTTTGTATGATCAATTTTAATAAATGTTTAAAATAGATCAATGTCTGTCAGATGTGCTATTTAATATTTTTGTGACAGTTCAGTAACTTAAAACTGTGCAAACTGACATGTTATTGCAGTAATTCTATATGTCTGTATGCAAAACTGGAACTAGACAAATAGTCAACAAATGAAAAGAGGTCCATTCACTCATTGCATAAGTGCTTATAGAACTGGGAAATATTTGTTAGCATGAATCCTTGTGTTTTGCCTCTTCCAGTCATGGAGAACTACCATAAAACCCTTCATATTGCAATCTCTGTGTTTGAACATCATATTAGTTTGAGATGTTCATCTTGAAAGATGGCACACAACTCCATGACTTTCCCCATCAGCTTGCTGCTATGTTTGTCTTTTTATGTTGTCTTAGTACACATCCATTCACTTCTTCCAGAACTATGACATAACCCATCTGCTGTATCTCTACTCATTGCCAGGCCTGACATGTTTACAGGTCCAGATGTACCATGTCAGTCATTCCAAGGGGTGCCTATGTAACCCCTTTCTCTAATGCTTCATCTCATGGTCACCACCATGCCACTCTTCTGTCTTAAAGTTCCAAACCTAGGATTCACTCTGTAATCTGTCCTACTCTGCTATTTTTTATTTCTGTTTTTTTTTCCCAGATTCCTTTGCCTTTTGGCACTGTTTGCTGCACATCCACTTTCCTGTAAGTGCACTTATTCATTCAAGCCTTTACTTCTACATTTCAGTATCTTGACTATATTACAGCAATACCTCCTTTGCCCTGCTGTTAGTAGCATCCCAATATATCCAGTAATCAGTCTGTAATACTGAGTGCCTTTCTGCCAGTACTTTGGGGAGCTGTCAATGATAAGAGCTAAGCCTCCTTCCCAAAAAATGTACATTTTTATCATCTACTTGCTGTACCACTGAGCTTTTTGTACACATTTGTGAAATTGTGCACCCTTAGATTATTCTGCCTGGGGCTTTGTTTATTTTAATAATTTCTGGTGCATTCTATACTTTTTCACTGAAGTTGCATAATTGTTGCTTCTTCAGTTACTTAACTCTAACAGTTTATGGGTGTCTCTCTTTCTGCCTTTCATTGTACATAATGAATCAGACATTTTCAATTACCCATTTGTCACCTGTCTGTGTTAGTGCAGTCTTTCATTCTTCATTCATGTTTTCCTTTTTCCTTTCCACAGTAGAAACTATCGAGCAGATATACTTGAATAACTGTTGCCAGAATCATAGCTAGGGTGAGGCAAAAGGGGCAATTGCACCAGGTATAAAGGGTTTGGGGGGCACAATTGGCCACCCTTCATCACTCTTTTACTTTCTCTTTAGTGCAATACTGGCTTTTAAAAGCCGGTATTACATTTGACTTGAGGTGGAACCTGAGTGTTGCAGCACTCCCTGTGTGGTGTAAACTGTAACAACTGTTTGCATCATTTGAAAAAGTGTTTTTTTTTTAACTAAGAGATGAGCACCATAGCACACTATGCAGGCAGGATATAAACTATATAAACTGTTGCATCTGTTTGCTAAATTTGTAGCAAGCAATTCACTACAGATTACTTTTTTTAACTGGTACATGAGCACTGTAGCACTCCACATAGGCAGTGAATAAACTGAGCAGTGTGCTACACATTAAAAGCATTTTTAAAGAGTGGAGTGAAAGGAAGATTGGGGGGGGGGGGCAGGGCACAGAGATGGGACCTGAGAGGCTGAGGCAGAAAGGGGAGGCATGTTTTGCATCTGGCCACCTGGTTTGTGTGCCCGTAGAATGAATAGCATTTTTAATTAGTTTTTCTTGATTTGAAGAATTCATGGGGGGGGGGGTCATGCAGCTAACTGTAATATAATAAGCTAATCTGTAAAATGTAGATATCAGCTTAATACAGTGAAGTGTTTTTTTTTTTTGCTCTTCACTTGTTCACATGAAGAGCTAAAGGGGTGGGAAGCTGGTTTGTGGTACCATCACAGGGTCCTGGTAGAACCAGCTATGTTTCTCACTATTGTTATGCATTAAAATACAATTACAATGAAGTACTCACATGAAGATCTTTGAATATTACTTGGTACACAGTTAAATTGTAAGTGATTGGTTCACTAGCTCTCACCTGTGAGGAGTCTGTATGCCTTGTCAGTTTTTTCTAGTGCACTGCTTTCCTCCCATGTCTCAAAGACTTGCAGTCTTGCAGTAGGTGAGTTAGTGATTCCCAAAACTGCTAATAGAGATGCATGTCTTGTTTGTGCATCTTGCAATAAACAGGCACCCTGTCCATGACTTGTTTCTTGACTTACCTCCATACAGAGGCAGGATAGGCTCCAATGCATCCACACCAATGAACTGTATTATGTGGCTAATCAGAGAATGACTATATGAAGGTACGCAGCTATATATTTATAAATGTGCTCATTAACTGCCAGCAGATATATACTTAAATATAATGCCATAAAATTTGTAGTCATACAGTTATACTCCTTAGCTTTTGTTTGATTAATATGTAGCACACAAAGTGATTATGTAAAAGATATAAAATATGGATATACAAATAAGCATAAATTAATTTTCTACTGATATACATTTAAATATAAATAACTATATACTATTAAACATAAAGAAGTACATTAAGCATGCCCAGGTTTATGTACCATACAGTAGTACTGGTCGCACCACCATCTTGTACACCTTACTTTTCAGCTTCTTTGGCATTCTTCTGTCATAGACTACACCTGACACTCTATACCATTTGGCTACAGTACAGCACCTCTGATTCTAGCTTTGACCTCTTCATTCAGACTTCCCTTCTCCTCAACCACCCCTCCCAGATACTTGAAGCTGTTTACCTGTTCCAATATCTTCCCTTCTATCTCTATTCTCAGCTTCTTCTGATTTCTCCAATTTGCTGCCATTACCACCGTCGTATCTGTGCTTACTTTCATCCCATGTGCCTTGGGTTTTGCATTCCATTCTCCTATACTTTGCTGAGGTTCTTGCTCAGAGTATGTCTGTACTGCCACATCATCTGCACAGAGCAACTGGGACTTCTACTATACTAAGTCCATCTGGCTGATTTCAAGAAACTGGCATCCACAAACCTCCGCATCTGTAGAATATCAACACTTGCCCACTGTAAAAGTCAGAACTAGGCTATAGTTATAGCTTGGCTTCCAGAAAACAGTGTTACCCAATGGCATCTCACCTACTTGGTGGATGATTTAAAACTGCATTGCTTAGACAAGCAACCATAAGCATAATTACATATGGTCAAAACTTTTTCAGATAATACAAGCATATCCATCTGGGAGTGGAATGTGATAGAAAAGAAAATATCTGAGAATAGATAAAGGCCAGCAATACAGCATCATCAAAGCATAGTAAGAAGTATTTTAGACTAAACTATTACTGAAAACTATCTTAGCATCTAGGAGTAAAGTTCAAATCAACTTGCTATTCCTGTTCTAATTTACAACTTTGGTGTGATTGAAAATGGCTCCAAAAATGTATGAGCAGTTTGACAGGATAACAAAGCTGCTTCATGCTTCTCAAATGATATATTAAAAGACAGTGCATGGCAAGATATATCCCTCTGTTTGAGGCAGTATAGACTTCTGTGTAAATGACTATATGTCTAGGTCTACAATCATGGGAATGCATACATATTTGATATCATCAGATCCACAGTGAAAGTTCTAAAACATGAAAAAAGTGACATTTTTGTTCAGATTAACAAAAGCATTTCAGAACGAAGAGTGTTTAGAACTCGAACAATAAGTGAACATTTATCAACAAAAAATGCCAAACGGAGAAGAGAGAGAGAACTAATATGCGCATGACCAGAAAAAGGGCAAAAAAGCTAGAAAGCTCACAATTATAGTGGCAAGGATACAGAACTGCTGAAACAGCCACATGTTGGTCAAGATTTGACATATGAAAGGCTGAGAATTTAATTTAAAGCAAAAGATGAAAGATTAATAATGGCAGCTCAAGACAGTGGGCTCAGTACACACTGGTTTACTAAATTTAGTGAATAATATGGGAGATACGGACAAGTGAGGTTTCTGCAGCATGGAAATAGAAACGGCTACAGATTTTGTTGCAACGTACTCACAGCTGAGGATCTGTATAAGCAATGTCAGTAATGTGGAAAGACCTATACTGGGGATTGTGAGAGGACTACAACATGCAGGTAGATAAGAATTACTGGAAACTTGAAGAAAATTAAGTTATGATCACAAGAGATCTAATATTAACAGTAAAAAAGCAGTAAAAAAAAACTGCAGCAGGAAAAAAAGAAAAGTGACATTTATTATTGAAATATCTACACCTAGTGATTAGTGTCCATTGTACCAAGTCATAAAAAACAGGAAATCAGGATATGCTAGATGAAACTATGCAAAGTGGAATAAAGACATCCATACAGTTCCAATAGTAGTAGGAGCAAGACATATTAAAAAAAAATAAAAAAGCTTTCAAATATGCTTAAATATGCCACCACATGTCATAAATAAATGGCTTCATAGCCACAATCAGCAAGATGCAAACTGCTGACTGAGGTAGGGAAATCATGTAGTCCAGAGACCAGATACTATACATTCCCAGCCTGGAAGGGAAGCCCAGCTATCCTGGATATGGGATGAGGGTTTCCATTCTCTGCATCAGTCAAGTGGAGGTATAAACAACCTTCAAGTATCTGGATGTTGGCCCTCCAAAAGACTTGCCTCAATGAGGGAAGACTAGTTGGGAAGCAGGGCAGGTAAAAAAAGATTTACATTACTTGGTAAACAATTTGGCTAACACATGCATATATATTTTTCTGGAGTGGATACCCTAGCTAAATACCAGTTATTCAACCACACCTTGTTCTAAAAAAAATATTCAAACTCTAAGCGTGAGAAAAGTATTTACCAAGCATGGGGTGGTTATCTGCTGGCTCTAGTACAGGCTGACATGCCAGACTGACACTACAGTCATGAGCATATGAATGCACTACAGTAAGGATGAACTGAAGATAGTGCATGAAGATGTCAGCTTTACAGTGGGAAGATGCTGATATCCTAGGTACATGAACACCCTTTTGGATGGGAGGGCAAAGGATGCTAAGCTCTGAAAAATGAGCTGAACATACAGTAAGACCTTTTTTGGCAAAACTGCCAGTATTCAGCACCACAGCAACAGTGATTCATACAATGAACATCTGATAGAACCACATCAGGAATCCCCAGCCTTGAAAACCTAACTTTAATGTTAAACATAACTGCTAACAATGGCACTACATCTCCCCAGACGCCCAAACTAAACTACTGGGTGTCATAGTTGATAACAACCTGAAGTTTGATGTGCATATCAATCAAACTATCAAAACCATTAATAAAAAACTTGGCTCTTTTTACAGAATCAAACCTTTTCTTACCCCACTTGCTAGAACTGCAATTGCCCATTCCCATCTGCTATCAACTCTTCTCTATGCCTCGCCTCTATTCTCCAACCTAAACAAAACAGATCTTAATAAACCATCATAAACTATCATCCTGCTATAACCACATTGTCGGATTTGCTACTGGCACAGCCTACTGGACACACCACTGTCACAACCTAAATTGCCTAGGATGGCTTGAACTGCCAAGCCTACTGCAGTTCAACCAGCTAATAGTGGCACATAAAGTCCTATACCAACCAGAAAATACACCTGCACTAAAAAATATTATCAGCCCCTACACCAGCAGCCGGCCACTGCGATCATCCACTAGACTCCTAGTTCAAACATACAAATCCAACTACTCAACTGGGGACTCTCTGTTTGCCAACTCTGTTGGAAAAATATGGAAAAGATTCCCAGCTGACTTGACCCTAGAAACCTCACTAACTCAATACAAAAACAAACTCAAAAAATACTTCAAAACTCATTGGTTATATCCTTGCACTAACTCCGACTAGTGACCTCTCTATTTCTTAGGTGCCTTACCTTCAACTACTTCTAACTTTTTTCTACCACTCCATTTCAGGAAGGGTCAATTGTATAACTGCTGCTCAGTGTGTCTTAAACCTGAATGTAATGTTATGTATGTTTAACTTTGAAAATAATGTTATGTTTTGTAAAGTGTTTTATAAGAAGTACTATATGTGCTAAATGCTGGTATTGCTTATGACTGTAGTCTGCTTGAAACAAGCATTTACTAAATGTTCAATGTGTATTATTATCTTGGAGCTTTTCTCCCCGGGCCTCCGCTGAAAATGGACATGTATCCAGTCAGACTATCCCAGTCAACAAATGTAAAATAAAAAATAAATAAATAAAATGATCTTGACATTGCTTCCACAGCTCCACAGCCTCAAGACGCTGCAAGTAGTCCATACAGATCCAGTAAACAACCAGTCAAAAAAAAAAAAAAAAACTTACTCTTCCTACTTTACTCCATTACCTTCTTAAAACTGAACAAAGAATCCTCTTCAATTAAGTTAAAGCCAAATATTACAAAATGAACTGTCTTGAACCTTTTGCTTCATACGCAGCAACATTGTTGGCCAATATAACATACCAGAAGTTTTTTTCTTCACACTTTACAATTCTTATGACTCACATATTCTTAACCCTTTGCTCTTCAACTGATTAGGCAATATATCTACTGTTACCGTGATGCCCCACCACTAGCCCAGTAATCAAGGAGCTTCAGTCCTCACCACTAGCACCAGTGGGGGACGTATATTGGGAGGATGACAAGTACACATGCAGTATTTCTGCATCAAGTGCAAGTTCCTTTAAAGGCACACAGAGACCACAATCAGCCCAGAGCTGGTTTCTCCCTCTTTCTCCAGATCCCCAGTAAGACTCTCCACTGGCACAGCTATAGAGTTGAGATCTCAGCTGAGTAGCCAAGCCAAGACCTCCAGCACCCTCTCTGTCTAACCAGTGCTTCATGTCCCTACCCAAGTAGCTGACACGCACACTCGTTGAGATTTGTTTTAGGCACACACACACACACACACACACACACACACACACACACACACACACACGCACGCACGCACACACACATGCACACACAGGAAAGGCTGGCACAGGTTTACTAGCTATGCCCCCTTCTGCCCAGACTATAAGGTAGTTTTCACTGCCACCAGACAACTCCTTATCAGCTACTTTAAGGCCTTTAACAAAGGGTGTCCAATCTTACTCTGTAATGTTACTGTTAATACAAATGGTAGTGTCACCAAGAGAAAGGCTATTAGGGGTGGTCCACAGTGTCACCAAATAAATATGCAAGTACTCTCAGAACTTAAATATGTCTCAGAAATATCAGTCACAATGAAAGGCTTAAATATATTTAATAATAAATAATAAAAGAACAAGAAAATACTCAGTATATAATCACAGTAACATCAGAGTTCAAAATCACAGGAAATATTTAAAACAACATTGCAGGACAGTCTCAAATAAATAAAGAAAGACATCTAAATTAAGATTTGCTATATTCCTGGCTATATCTATATAATTACTATATCCTAGTTAACGTACTTACAGAGCAAGTAAGGCAGATGTGGTGAGTGGGTCTTCCAGCTGATGTTGTCAGGTCAAAGAAAAAATACAGAATACTCAGTCTCTCTCTCAGAGAGTTCTTATGTTCCAGGTTCCATTGTTAAAATGTGTACATCTAAACAGTTACAATAGTGCAGGTACATTTTTATTCTATTCTATACTGTGGTTACATTTTAAAGCTCAGTATTTTACAGACCCTTTTCAATACACACTTCTGTATCAGCAGTTTGACTGATTGATTGATTTACTGATTTAAAATTTGTTTACCGGGAAAGTCCGACTGTGTCCACATACAGTTCTAATACATTTGTAACACAAACATATGAATCATGCTGATATTCACAAATGACATATAATTATTTACAAAATTCTAGATAGCTGGGCTAGCAGTATCTCCTTTTGTGACAGTTACCATTAAACACTAAATGAGAAGTATGTATGGTATTTCTGTCATAACAGTACTTCTTTAATCAAACTTTCCCTTACTTATCTTGAAGTATATGCACTTCATACACCACAACAATTCTTTGCATCACAAGCAACTGTGAAATTTTGGTCTGACAAACTTAGCATATGTGTTTTATGCATTTCTTTTCCTGGCTCATACCTCACAAACATTCTCTGTGGTCCTACCAGTGCTCTGTATGGTCCACTAAAACCAAGGCTTTTCATATATTCACAGAACTATACTGTGACAAGCATGTCAACATAATTTCCAAGAATTTTTTGAAGACTCTGACTATGCAACTAGCCAACTTTCTTGCAAAGAACTATATCTACTCCATTCAGGATGGCAACCACCAGTAAAGGTGACAAAATCATTTACATTAAAATATTTAAACTCAGGTGCTTTAGTTACTGTTTAAGCATTTCAAATCTCTTGTTCTGCACTCCAGTACTGTTTTGCATTACATTCCAGTAAAATCTCTAGTGGCAAAACTACATCAGACATATGTGGAAAGTTAAATATAAATCATTTACAGAATTCTCACAAGAACCAGTCAGGAGGAGGCATTATACTGTGGTGCTTAACTTCCCACTGTCTGATTACAAGCCTTCAGATTTTAACATACAATGTATATATTGGTTCTGTAATTGATTTTACACTTTGTAGCTACTTCTCATAATGCTTTTACTTAGGCTGACTCCATGTCAACAACTGACAACAGCATCAAGTCTCTCAATTAACTGTGCATCAGACATCTGAAACACTGCCAAATATTGACAAAATTCTAAATGAAAGTTTCAAAAAGCTGTCCCTCCCCAAAAGTCAATTAAAAGTATGTTTAAAACTTTCCTCATTTAAGCTTGATTTTCTAAAACCCCTGTGTTGGATAAAGCAGAGAAAATACTTAACTACTGGTATGGTAGGCACCACTTCAACTTTACAAAGTGGACAACATTCTCCTACAACTGTATTAAGCATTTTCCTGGTTTCACAACAAAAAACATGGTATTGAATCCCTCAATTAACTCCTTAATCACCGCCATACACCTCATGCTACTAAACTTCTTCATTCTCCTCTTTAATTCTAATGAACTTTCCCTGGAACATGCACTATGAACAACACTGCAGCACCTGCCTAAATGATAAACAGGAATTCAACTTTCACACTAAGCTATATGCAATACCTGTGCATTCACAGTGATGATTTTTGATGTGTTAAGTTTCTGATAAATCAAAGTACAAAATTTAAGGGAAAACTTATTATGCCAACCACCTGGAAGTGAATCTTGGATTTCTTATTTTTGTATTCATACGAAATAATTTTTTGTCCTTTAGTTTTTAGATGACCACAATAACTTGCACAACAATGACTCTAGTTTTCGTTACAGACCCAATAATTTAAAATTATATACTCTGCCAGTGTCTAGTCTACATGCCATGCTACTAAATTTTAAGCTTTCTTTAATACCACACTACTCCAGATATCCCAAATGAATCTCATCTTTCGCTTTCTGTACCTTTATCTTGCTTACTACTTTGTGTGCATTTTACATAATGGACACAACTCATTTTTAAGACATTGTTCCAATATAGTATTTTCAAATGAAACATTGTTTCTTTTATTTTACACACTTTTGAAAAATGGAGCTTCTTTCTCTACAACACCATCAGACTTGATTAATTAAAGGATTTCTGTTTGCGCAGAGCCCCACCTCCTGCAATACGTAACCAATCACATGCTTCTTGTACCTGACAAAATTTAACTATTCATTTTTGTTACTTTTAGATATCTCTCTCACGTGCAACTTTAAATACTTCAAATTCTTCTGTGAACTTTTAAATGTGACAAAATAATTCTATTTGCTCTGCACACAATAAAGTACAGTTATGAAAATAAACTTACCATAACAAATTAAAAAGGGAGCACCACTGTTCCCTAGGCTAATAGGAAGTCATCACTATAATTTTTGGGGAGTCCTTCTCTACCCTCAGAAGAACCCTGAATATCAGTGGGAAGAGAGGAAAGTATACAGGAACATTCCAGCCCACTAAATGAGAAGACAGCTGTCTTCCAGGCCTGTTTGCAAAAAATTCCAGAGCAGAAGATAAAACTCTGGGAGACTGATGGCCTGATTCAAAGTAAACTCTGAGACTACTTTGGGCATAAATGAGGGATTTGTTCTTATTCTTATGGAATACCAGAGAGGGTCCACCCACCATGAAAGCTTGCAACTCAGATACATTTCTTGCAGATGTTAGAGCAATAAGAGCAGTGTTCCAATTACTAAACCATATATCTGCCACAAGTTGGTTCAAATGGAGACATGGCTAGTTTTTTTTTTGTTTTGTTTTGTTTTTTTGGCACAAAGTTAAAGTCCAAAGAGGGAGACACCTTCATTCTAGATAGCATCATATGTAAAACCTTTTTCATGAATTGAGAAAAAGGGATGGGGTGGAGTCTTGAGCAGACATGCTGAAATGCCTGCAAGACCCTTGATAGAGGAATAAGATAGGTCAGAGGATAGTAACTTACACAAATATTTGAGAACCAGTGGTACATAATCCATATTAGGGTCCTGGTTATTGTCTAGACACCATCTGGAAAACCTTTTCCACTAGCTGACATATGACTTCCTAGTAGCAGATTTTCTTGCCTCCTTTAGTACCTGCTGTACATCCTAATGAAACAGATGCTTAAAAGGCATCAGAACGGGAGCACCCATTATACTATCAATTATACTAGTCTGAAATTGGGGTAATCTCTGAGGATGTTTGTAACAATTGTCCATGGCCAATTCCATAGGAAAGGAAAAACACTGTTGCCTGGGCCTGAGGGTAGGTGCCACAATAATCTTTGGTCAATTTTTGAAGAATTCCTCTTATTCATGACTGGCAATGCTCATGAGTAGAAAGGGCAGAAATGTATGTTCCCTTCAAATATCTGTAGGAAGTCCTGGAACAGAATCTGGTTAGGTATCTGTTTTGAAAGGAGGTGAACAGATCTATTCGAGTTTCCCCCACAATTACATCAATCCCAGCAATAACCTCTCATGTAATTTCCAATAGAGAGGGTCTTATCCTGGACCTGCTCTGATAGAATGCATGATACTTGAAGGTTCAAAAAAATATTGAAGACTACCTATCAAGTTAATACAGCTAGACAGCACAGATGGAAAGACCTGGCATCTCTTATCTAGTTGAACTGTCACATAACTATGTAATCATTTGCAAGGGTACCTGAGATCCCTGATAAAAAAACAGAGATATAGCATGAATCACAGCCAATATACCTTTGACACTGACATGCTTTGGCCTGCCTGACATGTCTTATAACCTGCAGCTTGTTAGCCTCATCAAGACTGCTCCCTAAGCAAAATATGAGGCATTTGTTAGTACAGATTGTGTTGGGATACCAGGAAAAAAGGTAGATCTGAATTTTGAATTACGTGTGGTCTTCACCCATGAAGTTGCTTCTTGATAAGGACCAAAACAGAATGAAATTCCAGTTGATAATTGTGTTGGGGCCTCATTACACTCAAGAAACTCAATTCTATATGACAGAGTCTCATAAGTCAAGTGACAGTGTTCAGGGTCAAAGACCACCAGGTGACACAGATACCATCATCTTGGGGTCTATTAATCAGAACTTAATCAATGAGAAAGAAAAAACAGGAAAACAAGTTAAGTAAGCAAATAAAGCACCACAACATCAGTCACACAAGTACAATTTATTTTCCCAGTAAAGAGATAGACAAATATCACAACTGAGTATATATGTGCAGAGTTCTACCTTTCTAATTTACATTGTCCAGTAGAAACAAATGCTTATTAGACTTTTCTCAGAGGGTATATTCAGGTGGTGTTGTCCTTTAATTGCTTTATTTCTCTGAATCTTTTTTTAAAGAATACCACTGTTATAGCTCACTTATGTTTTGGAAATCTAAGAGCATAAGTACAGCCTCATTCTATTCTGGTAGCATTTATTTTTAAACACGCTACAGAGCTTCAGCTACCAAAATGTTGCATTTCATTTATCGTATTTATCTAGCTTTTTATATTATATAAATCACTGATTTTATTTGTACTTGGGGAAAAGAAATTAGATTAATACTGTATTTGATATCTAATTATGTTACACAGTAAACAAGAATTATAGGTTAAATATTCATTGGTGTTTACTAGGCTAACGACCACAAGGGCCTTTTTAAGCCTAGCCATGCACCCCAAATCTCTAAAAAGTTCTGATACCCTCGATAAGTGTAAGCATGGGCCTGAGAGATGAACCATTTACAGGTTACCTCTGTCCATTAGAGACATAGGTGCCAAACCAGGGATGAATTTCCAGTTTCCCATCCAATTGTCCAAGTTGCACTTGAATGGGTTAGGGAGGAACTCTGCTTCACATGGATGGGGAGCCTGTTCCATAGATGGGGTAGTGTCTAGGATAGATACCTATCTCTCCAGCATATCCTATTTATATCACAGGCAAGGTTTAAGTCTTGAGAATGAGTAATTCTGGTGCTGTTTGTTATGTGGATATGCAGGAGGTCCATCAGAGTGGGGTCTGACAATGCCCTGTATGCCAGGCATAGATCTCCCCTTAAAAGCCTGTAAGAGACAGAATACAGAGATAGGGCCTTGAGGCGGTCTGCATAGAACATATTACTTATGCCCTGTATTCTTTTATTGAGAACCTCTGTAGACATTCCTGTTGTTGGATATCCCTGGCTCGGTACATACCAAAGGGGGCACTGTACTCAATGATAGGTCTGATGAATGCCGAATACAGTGGAACAATGACTTCCTTGGACTTAGATGCCATACCTTTGTTTATAAGTTGTGCAACATAGAATGATTTCCTCACCACTGTAGACACATGATGATCAAAGGCTAGATTACTATCTATGTGTGTCCCTAAGTCCCTGACTACTGGGACAACTCTAAGAGGTGTGTTGTCAATATGATAGTTACCATGGATGGATGACTTCCCAGAGGATATTATTATGCATTTCTTGGCATTTAGTTTTAGTCCATGACTCTGACACCAGTTGTTTGTCTGTGTCAGCCCCTCCTGGAGAACATTTGTGTCAGTATGAAATTCAATGTCAGCTCTTAATTTGCAATCATCTGCAAATTTGGTCAGCCAGAGACCACTGACATTGGCCTTGACTTCTGAGAAGTAAATGCTAAAAAGGAGTAGTCCAAGGATTGATTCCTGAGGGACTCCACTTGTGACTGGCCTCTTTGTAGAGGTGGACTCCCAATTCTAACTTCCTGGGTCTTGTCTGTGAGCCAGTTGGCTATCCACCGGGTGACATACGGGTTTGTAACTATCCTCTTGAGTTTGTCAATAATACCCGAGTGGGGTACTGTGTCAAATGCCTTGGCCAGGTCAAGGTAGGCAGTGTGAACGACTTTGCCCTCATCCATTGCTTTGGTGATCTTCTTGAAGAAGTCCACCAGGTTCAGTAGGCATGATCTGCCCTTGATGAAACCAAACTGGGTAGGGTCCAGTTTCTGGAGGTTTACTATATCTCTAGTGATCATCTCCATGATAATTCTTTCCATGGTTTTACAAATAAGATTAGTGAGACTTACAGGTCTGTAGATGGCCCACCTTTGTGCATAGGGATAATTGTTGCCTTTCTCCAGTCATGAGGCACGAAGCCTGTTTGGAGGCTACATTTAAATAGTAATTCCAGAGGCCCTAATAGGTCATGTTTCATGCTATTAAGAAGGCATCCTGGGATATTGTCTGGGCCCACTGATGCAGTCTTCTTGGTCTTAGAGAGAGCATTAAGGACCTGTTCCCTAGTGATAGTAGGGGGGCTTATATTTGATGATATTTCCTGAGGGAAGGTTGAAGGGGAGAGAGGGGTAAAGTTGGAGCTGAATTTATCAGCCAGGAGGTTTGCTATATCTTCTGGCTTAGTATAGATGGCTTCATTTACACTGAGCTGTGCACACAGTTGTGTATTGCCTTTGAGGTTGCAGACATAGCTAAAGAATGCTTTGTGGTTGTCCTTGGCCTGGGAGGCCAAACTTACCTCAAATTTGGCTTTGGTAGACTTTTATTTGTCCTCTGAGTTGTTTGTTTAGTTTGATGAGAGTGCTTTTATCCTGCTGGGTGCTGCACCTCCTAATGGAATGCTACTCTTAGAATACTGAGGGATTTCAGCACATATTCATCAGCATTTCACACCAAAGGCACCTAAGTACATCTGCAGTGAACTGATGAATGTGTTGAAATTTACCCTTTATTCTGTAGGGGAGAAAAAGTTTATTAGGATTACAATCAACATCATGGGTTTCATAGTCTTATCCTCCTCTTCTTGAGTTTATTTGTAAAAGAGAATAATTACATTTTTATTATTTTTATCTGATATTGTGTCCCTTTTCATCTATTAGTTACGTTAAATGAATTGTTTTAATTCCCCTCCATTTTAATTTTTTTGATGTGGTCTTTATGAATCCAACCGTTTTTCATGGTTGTTTTTTTGCATGGCTGCACTTTTACAGCCACTAGCCCCACTTTGATGATAATACAGAGCTCTGGACATTTTGAGTCTCATTTGCTTGTGTTGTCATACTGGTGGATAATTACAAGACCTCTCTCTTTTCCCAGATCTCACTTTGTTTATGAGGCTCTAAACTGTGGGCTTGTCAAGCTTTCAAGACTCTCCTCATTGCCCAACTGATTTGGTCTTGGAGGTGGTCCCACAATTTTATTTCATCTAATGGCATCCCGTAAGAGATCCCTCCTCTATGCAAATTCATGAGTCAGCCTGTCACTAACAGAAGGGATTAATCCACACCCCTGCAAAGAAGTTCACATTTTAATCAGAATAATGGGTAGATGTTTTACTCAATCATTCCCATATTCAGTAGTCATCTTCTTTAACCCCTCCTTTAAAGTTCTATTAGCCCTTTCATAGGTTCATAGGAGGTTACTAGGCTAATGGTCACAGAGCCTTTGCAAGCCTAGCCGTGTAATACCGAAGTTCCCTAACCGAGCATTGTTAGATGGTTTGATTGTTTGCAGACCAAATCTATGATCAGCACCACCTGCCCCTGTTCATGAGGGACATAGGTACCACGCCAGGGGTGAATTTATGGTCTCCCATCCAGTTTCCCAGATTGCACTTAAATAGGGTCATGGAGGAGCACCATACCTCTCAACCTGGAAACATCAAAAATCTGGACAAGGCACATGAAAAATAGGTACAAATCTGTACGCTGATTAACATAACATTTGCATACATAATTAAGTAACTCTGCCCACTCCTATGGAATTGTTGGATACCAACTTTCAAACGCAAACTGAAGAACAGACAACCAAAATATGGCACCAGAGTCCTCCTGCAGCCATTCTAATGTCCCATTACCTGGCTATTTCACCCCATTTACAATAAACACTAATATGTGCATACTTTTTTACTTCTACAATGCTTATCTGGATTTTTTTTACATTTTATAGCACAATTCACAAATACTAATAGATATCTGCTAAACAAAGCAACAGTGTCTCACAATGAAAATAGACTTGGCATTAAAACGTCTCTGCTCTCTAAACTCACATTCATTGAAACAGCATTAAAACCCACATCACATCCAAAGAAAATGCATCTGTCCAGTGGTGGATAAAGATTACCTTTGGGTTATTTTCAAATCATAGGCCCCTGGCTTGCACACAAAACAAGAAGCATACATGTGTTCTTTGATACACCTTCCTGACTTTATTAAATTATATTCCTTGTATAATGCAGCACACTTGTTAGACTTAGGTTACAGCATATTTTAAAATGTATTGTTTGAACATTTTTCCAGTAGGCAGTGAAACAAATGCATGAACCAATAATGACAAAACTGCCAGTAGTGTAAGCCATGGGCATCTTGCACAGCTTTGCGCATTTATTTTCAATTTCAGTTTTTTTTCTGGGGGGGGGGGGCGCAAAAGGTCAAAAACCAGGACACATTTTAAACATTGCTTGTATTTTTGGAAAGTTGGTAGAATAAAATGCGTCACCACCATGCATTTCACTGCCAAGTTTTTAACCAAGGACCCTGTGCACTACAATCAGAGCAACATACCACTATGCCATATCAGCAGTTTCTAGAAAGGCAGCAAGACTGAAACTTAAATTGCTATCATTTAGTGAATTCAGATCTTAGTTCTCACCATAGCTGCCAGCTTCTTAGCACAAAACACTGGACAAAGCCAATAATGGGGGACAGGGGGGAATACAGAATTAAGTTCTCACTTCTCACCATAGCTCTCAACATCTTAGCCCAAAAAGCCTGGACAAAGCCAATAATGAGGGTATACAGCCCCAAAATAGGGACAAATTTCAAATACTGATCTTATAAACTTAGAAAATTGCTAGGATAAAAAGGTTTTGTGTTACCATTTATTTTCTGAAGAATATGAAGTCTGAAATTCAAATGCCTGTCATTATTTAGTGGATGCAATCCTTCAGTGATTTGCCATTGCCACAAAAATCCTGAAAAGCACAGATTTAATGAGGAATAGAACAAAAATATTTGGCATAAATTCACAAGTGGTGGTAGCTAAGGACTTTAGGCTCTTTTTACCTGTACACAAGGTACAGGGTTTGAGCCGAAGTACCTGTAGCCACCAGGTGTATTGAGTTTAGGGCATATACACACACATGCACAACAATTAAGAGCTCTTTTATCAACTGATCCTTCAACCAGGTTCAATTTAAACCAACAGTGTTTTTAAAATGAGAAAAAAATGACATTATCCACTTTGAGTCAGTTCCATTTCACATCAGAAAGTCAGTTCAGTGAGCTCAGTGCTTCTCACATGTGCACATCCATTTGTTTTGGGGCTCTGATGGATGACTATCAGCCTTCTTCTCTCCTCTGGTATTTGCTGCAGGACCAGTGGTGGCGAACTGCAAGGTAGATTCCGCTCTTCCTGTTTGCACAGCTTGCCAAATGAGCAGCAGTAATTATAAGAAAGCCTACACAATAGTTATTTCACCACATAACTGTATCGACAGATATGAGAGGAACTTGCCAGATTGATTAGTTGCAAAGTTGCTCTTGCAATAGCCTTGGACTTCTGAAGATGAAAATAAATTCTAGCCCTCAGCTTATACTAGTCAAATAATAAATATGTAGCTTGCAGTTTCAGCTTCATAATACTGGGCTTCACAAATGCTACTAAAATGACATTTTGATATATCTTTACTATTTTACAATGTACTTGTATTCCCTCTCTATCCAAGCAAAAATCTGTCCTTGTAAACCAAAGTCTTCTAACTACACATGCAAAAAAATAAACTTTTCACAGCACCACCTCATCCAAAGATATTATTCTGAATCTTTTATTATCAAGTTTCATTTCCAAACATTTTTGATATGCTAAAACAACACATGCTTCTGAGGGACAGCTGCTTGATGCAGGACAAAAGGAAACTACTTATTTTATAATCTACTTCAGAATTTTGCCTGTGGGGATTTTCATAATGTTACCTGCAAAGGATCTATAATTATTAAGTGCTACACAGTACAACTAAAACCAATGGTGCAAGGCTACACTTATAAAATCAGCATAATACTGGTGGTAGCATCCATGATCTCGTGTTTACATAATTAGGAAAAAAACAACAAAATCCTGCTGCTTGCAGACATTACACAGTACAACCAAAACTAATGGTGCATGGCTAAACTTAAAAAAAAAAAACAGTATAATACTACTGGCTGTAGCATCCATGATTGATCTCGTATTTATGTAATTAGAAAAAAAGAAATGACAATTTCGGCTCCAACAAAATCCTGCTGCTCGCAGTCGCAAATATTACACAGTAGTACAAGCAAAGCCCAGTATAATACTAGTACTGGCTGTAGCATCCATGATTGATCTCGTATTTATGTAATTAGAAAAAAAGAAATGATTCAGCTCCAACAAAATCCTGCTGCTCGCAGTTGCAAACATTACACAGTAGTATAACACAACAACCAAAACCAATGATGCATGGCTACACTTAGAAATAATACTGGTTGTAGCATCTATGATCTCTTATTTATATAATTAAAAAAAAAAGAAATGATTCGGTCCAACAAAATTCTGCTGCTCGCAGTCGCAAACATTACACAGTAGTACAACACAACAACCAAAACCAATGATGCATGGCTACACTTATAAATAATACTGGTTGTAGCATCTATGACCTCATATTTATATAATTAAAAAAAAAAGAAATGATTCGGTCCTGCAGAATTCAGCTAAAATACCTGGTTTCCATATGCTTGCCTTGGCTAAATACCCGAGCGAAAAAGCAGCTGTAGTGTACATGTATTTCCTTCAGTAAAAAGAAGCAGCAGAATGGCAGATGTTTCCTACAGTAGAAAGCAAGCTTGAAGAAAGTGGTTTCGGCGCTAAATAACAAAAGTTATTTGTTTCCACGCTTGCAGCTAGCTCAATTCCTTAAATTGAAAAGCAGACATTTCCGCGCTCAGCCAGCTCAGTTGCGACAGGCTGACGGAGCTGACGTCATTGCGCACGTGATGACGTCAGCTCGAAAGCGCGAAAGATAATTTAAAAAATAAAAAATCGGGAATGAAGGGGTGCCACTCGGGAATCGTGGCACCCCATTATTTGGACCCCAAAACTCGGTAAAAACTGAGTAATTCGGTACAGTTGGGAGGTCTGAGGAGCACTGCTTAATGTGAATTGGGAGCTTATTCCAGAGTAGTGGCAGTCTCTGGGAGAAATATCTCTCTCTCCAACATATTTTGTTTGAGTCACAGGTTAGGTTGAGATCTCTGGAGTGAGTGATTCTTGTCCCATTTGATTTGCAGGTGTGCATTATTTCCATTAGGGCAGCATCAGAGACTGCTCTGTAGGCCAGGCACGGATTTCCTCTCAGCAGCCTGTAGGGCACAGAGTACAGCAACAGAGCTTTCAGTCTTTCCATGTAGGTCATGTGTTGGAGTCCCAAAATTCTCTTGATTAGGAATTTCTGTGGTCTCTCCAGCTGCTGCAGGTGTTGGATGAGGTACATGCAAAAAGAAAGGTTGTACTCTATTAGTGGTTTGATGAGGATGGAGTACAGAGGAGTTATAACATCCTTTGTCTTGGATGCGAAGCCCTTACTTATGAGGTGTGCAATGTAAAAGGCTTTCCTTACCACTATGGACACATGGTGATCAAAGTTTAGACTGCTATCAACTTGTGTTCCTAACTCATGCACCACTGGATTTGAGCTTAGGGGGGGTATTGCTTATATTGTAATTAGCAGAGGCTACCTCTTAGCCAAAAGGGGCAATGACACACTTTTTTGCATTTAGTTGTAGACTGTGGCTTTGCCACCAGTCAGTTGTCTGTGTTAACCCCTCCTGTAATATGGCAATATCTTTAGGGGACTCAGTGATTGCTCCCAGTTTGCAGTCATCTCTGAACTTGTTAAGCCACAGGACATATACTTTCACCTAGACTTCCAAGATACATATTCCAAACAGTAGAGGGCCCAGTACATAACCTAGTGGTAGCCTACTGGTAACTGTTCTACTGGTGGAGGTGGAATCCCCAACTTTGATAGTATGGGTTCTTTTGGTGAGCCAGTTGTTTACCCATCTATTGACGTATTGTTTAAACCACAGTTTTTAATCTCTCCAAATATTTTGGGTTTCTAATACCATAACAGGAATGGACCCCATTCCTAAGTCAAAATATGATTAAAGTTCATGAAATTAGTATTGTTTCAATCTTGTTTCAATCTTTGAGGTCAGCCAGAAGTGCTCTTTGCAGCACCCACAATGTGCCCAGTAATGACTCTTTCTGCAATTTGCATGGAGTTACACATATCAGTAACATATCTAAATATAATTGTAGATTCTTTTTTATAAAACCTGCTTCTACTACTATTATTGGAACTATCTGGGTATCTTTCTTCCACATTGCTCTCATTTCTACCTGCAAATCCTGATATTTTTTTACTTTGTGTCTCTCTGTATGCTAGACACTGTAGTCACTAGGTGTAGCAATTTCAATGATCAATGCTACTTTTGTCATGGATGACTATATCTGTTTTTCTCGCATATATCTTTTGAACCATTGGTAATGGGTGTTCCCATGTGATGTAGACTGCATTATTTTCTATGATGCTTTGTGGCTCGTGTTACCAATATTTTTCAGCTACTTCAGTATTATAATGTTTGCACAATCCCCAGTGCAAGTCTTGCCATAGTATTATGTCTTTCAGTCTACAGTCCTTCTGCCATTAGTATGTCACAACCAGCAACAAGGTGTGCAATTGTTTCCAATTCTGTTTTACAAACCTATATTTATCTGTTTCTCCCACATGTTCAATAGACTTTGTAAACCAACGTGTATGTAGTCCACTATCTTGGGCCGCCAATATTATCCTTTGGTTTGAATTTGCCTCTCCTTAACCATTCCTGTGTTTGATCCTGCTCAACATGAAGTTGATCCAGGAGTTTTCTATACTTGCAACTATATTTATGCATTTTCCACATTTCTTGCTTTTTCATCTGATCCTTCACCTTATATTCTTTCTTTTGTTTTTTTTTGGCACATTCAGTTCTTGCATGATTTTTATCTACTTCTGGTTTGATTTCCATTTCCGCTTGACGCAGATATGTTTCTGATAGACTAAGAAAAGAAGTCCTCTTAGATTAATTCTCCTCATGTTTCAAACATTTCACTATGTTTGGGTCTTGTGAGGTCAGCAGATATGTATGCAATCCCACAATATACATATAATCAATTTCAAGGAGGTCCATACCTCCTTCGGAATGGGGAATATATAATCTTGGTATGCACTGATTTGTATAAATCATTTGGTGAGCATGAAGCATCCTTCTTTTCCTGTCTAATCCATCCAGCACCTTTTGTGGCCAGTCAATAACTCCAAAACTGTTAAGTTAGATCAAGGAGAGCAAATTGGTTTATAGGATGAACTTTATTCCTAGATGTCAATGTTATTTTCAGGATTAATTTAAAATATTCTTTACTCAGTTTTATTCGCATTTGTTTATGTTTTATTGTTGAACTTCATCAGTTCCCAAATCTTTATACATTCTCTCTTGCTCAAGTTCTTTAATATCACATTCTTTTCCTAAACTGATGTTTTCTTGGTGCTGCAGCTTTCTTGCTTTAAAGGTTGCTCTTGCACATTTATCAAGACCCAATGACATTCTTATATCATCTGAAAAAGTTTTGACTACTTGTTCAATTCCTCATCTAATGAGCTATACGTTTTTAAATCATCAACAAAGACAAGAGGAGAAATCTTTACACTTTTTTGCTTTCTGGGGGCTAAATTATAGCCACAACCTAATCTGTTTAGCAGACAGTTTAACAGGTTAAGAGTAAGGCAAAAGAACAGCAAAAGAAGAGCAGTGACAGAGAGTCACCCTGAAATATCCTCCTTTGTATTTTTATCCCTGGAATAATAACTTGTCCTTTATTATAGCTTAACTGCAAAGTGGTTTGCCACTGTTTCATGGTTGCTGTGATGTAGTTTATCAGTGTAGGGTGTACCTTATACATTTTAAGCACTCTTTTATCCAGAAATGTGGAATTACTCTCAAATGCTTTTTTGGGGTCTGTCCATGCCATACTTAGATTATTCCCATTTTTATAGTACTTCACTCTGACTTTATTTAACAGCAAACAATTGTTTGTTCCATACGACTTTCTTTTATTACCCTTTTGTTCTAGTGCCATAATTGAGTTTTCTTCTAAATGACTATAAACTCTGCCGGCATAGATTCCAGTGTATAGTTTATATGTCATCGGAAGGCAAATTATTGGTCTATAGTTTTTAGGGTAGCTTGTGGGTTCACTCTTAAATAGGAGCATTGTTTTCCTGTTGTTAGCCAGGCTGGTGTCTGTTTGGGGTGTGCATATAAATAGTTCTTACTCATAAATGCAGAAACGGTGCCAGGACCCTTCTTCACTTCAAAAACAAATTTAATGGTAGACTTAAAGTGCGGTCAATAACGTTACACTTTTCGTCAGTTGTAAGTAACCGACTTCTTCAGAAGCTAGAAAACACACACAGAACCATAAGTTTAAAATCAAAACACCTGAGTACTTAAATACTGTCACATGCATTTCAAATCTTGATCTGTTTGTAATTAGGTTAATCCACCTAGTGGTGGTTGTCATAGTAACCTAACAAGCAGTAGCCTGCAAAGGCAAACACAATACAGTAACAATAATAACTGTTCGTGTTGCATGTACACATTTACGCCAACATTAAGTACTAAACACAAAACATTCGAGTTAAGTAGTTGGCTTGTCCCTATATAAAATCAAATGCAGTTAAGTATAGTACTAGATCCTTTGAGCGTTATTTAAAAATTACTTAAAAATCTTTTAAAACCCAAGGTAAATCACGTTGTATATACTAAATTCCCCCTAAGCGGAGAAAGAAAGACAAGCAGCAGTGCGAGGTAAAATCAGTGCTTTTTATATAGTGCAATGGAACTTCTTAGAGTGACTTCGAATATGTACACTCTGACATTTCGAGAATTTCCAAAAATTCGGAGTTTTTTACTAGTGATCCTTAATGTTACCTTTAATGTATATTAACATCCAGGTCGCCTCACATCACGGTCATGTTGGACCAACAAAGGGTGCGGAGATAGCGAGGGTAGCGGCAGACTTAATGTACCACTATAACCATGCCTCCATATAGGTAAGGTAAACTTTACATCCACACCCTTCAGGGAGGTAAGCTAGTATTAAAGTGTATTAGGACGTACAAGAAACAGCATTTCTGTAAGTTTATGTAGAAAAAGCGACACTTAATAACACTTTTTGAGTGGAGGCAGTGTCACATGGCAAAACCATGTCGTGGTTTTGTAAAGGTTTGTTGAAAGGTTGTATTGAAAGGGAACTATAATGTTGTTACCACTTTCAAGATACATCGGTACTTTCAAGTTAAGCCTCATCTTACTCAATAGGAGTGGATGTAAGTGGTACCGTGATGGTCCAAGCATTAGGGTGGTCTATTTAGCCAAGTCTATTTATGGCTACTAAGCTGTCCAATAGGAATAAAAGATCTTTTTATTGTTAATATAGTAATGTTGTACTAGTCATGTAACAATAATCACATGGAGAAAAAAGGGGTGGGGAGAAGGGCAGGTGGTCGATCAATTACCCTTATATTGCTTCACTACCATTTTAGCCCTAAACCCTAGAGGTATCTCGTTGTTGTTGTGTAGAAAAACTTTACCCACCCTTATGTTTTTAAATTTAAAATTAAGTTTTGAGTTTAAATGGTTAGAATCAGTTTGGTGTTGTCTACTGAAGTCAATTCCACTCATTTCACCTTTCCAAGTTCTTAAGTTTAAGGATACAAGTGATAGATGTCATTTCATTTATGCCTGGTTTCTGAATGGCATTAGTCCTTAACTGCCAGAGGAGTTCTTTCCTCTCTAATTTAAGGGAGTCATACCCTCCTCTGATATCCCTAATCTGTTGGTCGATAACCCTGAATTTGAAATGGTGGCCAGGATTGACAAGTACATGTCTAGCCAAAGCGTTGGTCGTTCTCGCAGTTTTGATACTGTATAAGTGTTCGTATATCCTCTCCTTTAGCTTTCTATCGGTTTTCCCGATATAGAAAGCTGGGCAGCACAAACATTTAGCGAGGTATACAACTAACTTACTATTACAATCAAACCTAGAATAAGATTTGAATTTTTGGTCACCTATTGCAAAGTTAACACCTTCCTCAATGTAGTGGCAATATTTACACATTTGGCATTTGAACATCCCCAGTTTGGTCATATATGGTTGTTTAGTACCTTCTAAAAGTTCTTTTAAGTTTGGTCCCCGTCTATATATTATTTTAGGCCTACTGGGTACTACATTGTGGAGATCATTGTCATTTGTCAAGAACTCCCAGTTTTTCAATATTATGTTGTTGATCTTAAGGGAGTCGATGTTGAACGTGCAACAAAAACCACAGGTGAAATTTAAGTTAGCAGGGTTAGTGGTGTCAACCAACACAGGTTCAGTGTTCCTATTATGATCATTGTTCAACAGTGGGATATATATATATTCAAACTTCTTTTACGTTTGACCTCTTCAGTGATCTCACTTAAAAGTGAGGGTGGGTAACCCCGCTTGAGAAAAAACTGGGTCAAAGTCTGGCATTCCTCTAGGAAGTCTTCTTTACTGGACATACGAGCCGCTCTGACCAATTGTCCCTTAACCACCGATCTCTTTTGGTGCTTAGGGTGGCAGCTGGAGTAATGGAGCATAGAATTGGAGTAGGTTTCTTTACGATGTATTTTAGATACCCACATATGGTTATCATAATCTTTACTTAGATCAATATCCAGGTAGTCGATCCTATTTTTGTTGTATTTGAACGTAAAGGAGAGAAACTCAGTGGAATTGTTAAGGACTGACATCAAGCTGTTGATTTCAAGCTCTGATCCTTGATATATCATAAATATATCGTCCAGAAACCTAGTGTAGAACTTTAGTTTCAAAGTAACATCTTCCACTGCTAAAATATTGTTTCTCTCCCAATAGGCCATGACCAGGTTTGCTATACTACCTCCACTTGGTGATCCCATGGCCACACCTATTTTTTGATGGTACAATGCCCCATTGAACATTAAATAGTTGTAAGAAAGGACCGTATCCATCAATTCACGTGCCAACTGAATTTCCTCACTGGGTGCCTTCAACAGGTCTAGCATTAACCCTACCCAGTCCATGGCTATGTCGTGAGGAATCGATGAGTACAAGTCCTTAACATCGATTGTTACGAGTAAACTCTCGGGGTAAAAGTTGACCAAGTTAATTGCCTCCAGGAAGGACCATGAGTCTTTGGTAATTTGTTGTTCCTTTCTGACATATCCTTGTAGTATGTTGTCCAGGAGTTTACTGCACGTGTAAGTGATGCTTTTCCTCCCGTCCACCAGTGGTCTCATAGGTGGATTGTTGATGTCTTTATGTATTTTAGGGATCCCAAATAATACCGGTGTCCTGGGTGTCTGTTGTTGTAGATAAATATAGGTATCCCTATCAATCCTGGCTTCCACGTACAGTTCTTCTATGAAGGCCTTAACTTTCTGATGTGCCCCATTCATTTCGTTAATGGTTACTTTTGAGTAACCTTCACCGTCCAAAATAAGATTCATCCTATTGGTGTAGTCATCATTTGCCATTATGGTGACGCCTCCCCCTTTATCCGGTTTCATGATTCGCACTTGGGCTTTTCTAAGAAGGGAAAGTTCTTCCCTTTCATTTTTGCCAGTGTTTAAGTCTCTCGGCTTAAATTTACTATTTTGTTTTTTTAAATTTCTCATGTCCATTTCAGTTACCTTCTCGAATAACATTAAAGCTGGATGCAGTGGGGGATTGAAAACACTGGAAACATAAAGCTCAGGCCTCTGGTTTGGGCCATTACCTAGTAACAAACCTAGGTTGAGTTTTCTGGTGAATAACTTTAAATCAAACAAGGTGTTTGCCAGGTCAAAGTGGGAGGTCGGTACAAACGTGTTGCCCTTGGACAGTAGTTCGATAGTGTCAGTACTAATGTTATAGTCTGTATAGTTGTAGACCTTAAAGTCTCCACTGTTGTTTAGTAGGACTCTGCAACTTGGTGCAATAGTTTGTTCCTGAGGAGCCTGTTGGCTTTGTATCACCACCTCTTCCTCCTGGCACCTTTTCTTTTGTTGTTCATGGTCCGCTGGTTGGAGGCTCCTGTTGGAAAATTTTGAGCCCGGGGTACTCCCGTGTTGTTCACACCTCGGATGACCCTATTGTCATTACCACTGTTCTGCCCATTTCCTTTGTTAGCCAACCTCTCACTTCTTCTAACGTCGTTGTCGTTGGAGGGTCCCTCATAACAAATGTCCTCCCCAAACCCAACTTCATCGTCAGTCCTGTCGATGGTCAAATGGTGCCCGTTGGGCTGCCCTCTCAAATTAGCGTCTCCTAAAGCCACTGGTATAGTGTTAAGATGTTTAATTGGTTTGGGGTAAGCCACCCCATTCTTGTAGTCATTAACATCTCTGTTTATTTTTTTCCTTTTTAGTTAGATTAAGCTTTGTAAGGTGTTCATCAATACTGATGAAACACCTTTCGTACTCAAATTGGTACCTCCGATAGTCTATATCATTTTTAATCAAGCCATCTAATTCGTCGATCTCTTCCAGTAAGATATTTATCGATATTTGATACTGGTCACAAAATAAACCCAATAGTTCCAGCCCATGCCTGTCGAAATGGCTGATTAAAGCTGCATGGAAGGAAGATCCTTCTATCAGCCCTGCAGGAAACTGCCAATGTCTTAAACCTTTAGGCACCACCTTCAACCTAATACATTCACAGAAGTAAGCAACCTCCAGTTGCAACTTTCTTACTTTAAACAGTTTTTCATCAAAAGTGTTCAATTTAGCCGATAAATCTTGGCTTACCTCGACATTTCTTTTTGGACTCCCATTATGTTATATATCACCAAATGAGAACTCTCGTTGTATCCAATCATTTAATGATGGTATCATTGCTATAACTCCATCAACTCTTGCCCCATCAGCAAGGCCATATCTGGAATTTGCCAGTGGTTCACTGTTGTTTACCACACCTCGATCTAGTCCAGTACATCCTGTACTGGAATTCGCACTGCTGCCGTGTCTTTCCCCAAGCCTATGTTGTCCGTTTAAATTGTCGCTGTTCAGCGCCAATGTCACCCTCATTGGCCCTGTGTTTGTGCCACAACCTTCATTCCGTCCTCCGGTCTGAGAACTTGTGACCGCCTCCACTTGTTCTGACAAGCGGTCGACCTTCTGGGTAAGGAGTTCAATGAGAGCCGTTAAGTTTACTCCGCTCTCATTTGAATTACTGCTCTGTGAGTCATTGTTCAGTGAGTTAGGGCTTCCTGGTTCCATCCAAAAAAGACAAGCCAAGAAATATCAAAAAAACACCAACCAATAAATGCAGAAACGGTGCCAGGACCCTTCTTCACTTCAAAAACAAATTTAATGGTAGACTTAAAGTGCGGTCAATAACGTTACACTTTTCGTCAGTTGTAAGTAACCGACTTCTTCAGAAGCTAAAAATATCAAGATTTGAAATGCATGTGACAGTATTTAGTACTCAGGTGTTTTGATTTTAAACTTATGGTTCTGTGTGTGTTTTTTAGCTTCTGAAGAAGTCAGTTACTTACAACTGACGAAAAGTGTAACGTTATTGACCGCACTTTAAGTCTACCATTAAATTTGTTTTTGAAGTGAAGAAGGGTCCTGGCACCGTTTCTGCATTTATTGGTTGGTGTTTTTTTTGATATTTCTTGGTTTGTCTTTTTCGGATGGAACCAGGAAGCCCTAACTCACTGAACAATGACTCACAGAGCAGTAATTCAAATGAGAGCGGAGTAAACTTAACGGCTCTCATTGAACTCCTTACCCAGAAGGTCGACCGCTTGTCAGAACAAGTGGAGGCGGTCACAAGTTCTCAGACCGGAGGACGGAATGAAGGTTGTGGCACAAACACAGGGCCAATGAGGGTGACATCGGTGCTGAACAGCGACAATTTAAACGGACAACATAGGCTTGGGGAAAGACACGGCAGCAGTGCGAATTCCAATACAGGATGTACGGGACTAGATCGAGGTGTGGTAAACAACAGTGAACCACTGGCAAATTACAGATATGGCCTTGCTGATGGGGCAAGAGTTGATGGAGTTATAGCAACGATACCATCATTAAATGATTGGATACAACGAGAGTTCTCATTTGGTGATATACAACATAATGGGAGTCCAAAAAGAAATGTCGAGGTAAGCCAAGATTTATCGGCTAAATTGAACACTTTTGATGAAAAACTGTTTAAAGTAAGAAAGTTGCAACTGGAGGTTGCTTACTTCCATGAATGTATTAGGTTGAAGGTGGTGCCTAAAGGTTTAAGACATTGGCAGTTTCCTGCAGGGCTGATAGAAGGATCTTCCTTCCATGCAGCTTTAATCAGCCTTTTCGACAGGCATGGGCTGGAACTATTGGGTTTATTTTGTGACCAGTATCAAATATCGATAAATATCTTACTGGAAGAGATCGACGAATTAGATGGCTTGATTAAAAATGATATAGACTATCGGAGGTACCAATTTGAGTACGAAAGGTGTTTCATCAGTATTGATGAACACCTTACAAAGCTTAATCTAACTAAAAAGAAAAAAATAAACAGAGATGTTAATGACTACAAGAATGGGGTGGCTTACCCCAAACCAATTAAACATCTTAACACTATACCAGTGGCTTTAGGAGACGCTAATTTGAGAGGGCAGCCCAATGGGCACCATTTGACCACTGACGGGACTGACGATGACGTTGGGTTTGGGGAGGACATTTGTTATGAGGGACCCTCCAATGACAACGACGTTAGAAGAAGTGAGAGGTTGGCTAACAAAGGAAATGGGCAGAACAGTGGTAATGACAATAGGGTCACCCGAGGTGTGAACAACACGGGAGTACCCCGGGCTCAAAATTTTCCAACAGGAGCCTCCAACCAGCGGACCATGAACAACAAAAGAAAAGGTGCCAGGAGGAAGAGGTGGTGATACAAAGCCAACAGGCTCCTCAGGAACAAACTATTGCACCAAGTTGCAGAGTCCTACTAAACAACAGTGGAGACTTTAAGGTCTACAACTATACAGACTATAACATTAGTACTGACACTATCGAACTACTGTCCAAGGGCAACACGTTTGTACCGACCTCCCACTTTGAAATGGCAAACACCTTGGTTGATTTAAAGTTATTCACCAGAAAACTCAACCTAGGTTTGTTACTAGGTAATGGCCCAAACCAGAGGCCTGAGCTTTATGTTTCCAGTGTTTTCAATCCCCCACTGCATCCAGCTTTAATGTTATTCGAGAAGGTAACTGAAATGGACATGAGAAATTTAAAAAAACAAAATAGTAAATTTAAGCCGAGAGACTTAAACACTGGCAAAAATGAAAGGGAAGAACTTTCCCTTCTTAGAAAAGCCCAAGTGCGAATCATGAAACCGGATAAAGGGGGAGGTGTCACCATAATGGCAAATGATGACTACACCAACAGGATGAAACTTATTCTGGACGGTGAAGGTTACTCAAAAGTAACCATTAACGAAATGAATGGGGCACATCAGAAAGTTAAGGCCTTCATAGAAGAACTGTACGTGGAAGCCAGGATTGATAGGGATACCTATATTTATCTACAACAACAGACACCCAGGACACCGGTATTATTTGGGATCCCTAAAATAAATAAAGACATCAACAATCCACCTATGAGACCACTGGTGGACGGGAGGAAAAGCATCACTTGCACGTGCAGTAAACTCCTGGACAACATACTACAAGGATATGTCAGAAAGGAACAACAAATTACCAAAGACTCATGGTCCTTCCTGGAGGCAATTAACTTGGTTAACTTTTACCCCGAGAGTTTACTCGTAACAATCGATGTTAAGGACTTGTACTCATCGATTCCTCACGACATAGCCATGGACTGGGTAGGGTTAATGCTAGACCTGTTGAAGGCACCCAGTGAGGAAATTCAGTTGGCACGTGAATTGATGGATACGGTCCTTTCTTACAACTATTTAATGTTCAATGGGGCATTGTACCATCAAAAAATAGGTGTGGCCATGGGATCACCAAGTGGAGGTAGTATAGCAAACCTGGTCATGGCCTATTGGGAGAGAAACAATATTTTAGCAGTGGAAGATGTTACTTTGAAACTAAAGTTCTACACTAGGTTTCTGGACGATATATTTATGATATATCAAGGATCAGAGCTTGAAATCAACAGCTTGATGTCAGTCCTTAACAATTCCACTGAGTTTCTCTCCTTTACGTTCAAATACAACAAAAATAGGATCGACTACCTGGATATTGATCTAAGTAAAGATTATGATAACCATATGTGGGTATCTAAAATACATCGTAAAGAAACCTACTCCAATTCTATGCTCCATTACTCCAGCTGCCACCCTAAGCACCAAAAGAGATCGGTGGTTAAGGGACAATTGGTCAGAGCGGCTCATATGTCCAGTAAAGAAGAAGACTTCCTAGAGGAATGCCAGACTTTGACACAGTTTTTTCTCAAGCGGGGTAACCCACCCTCGCTTTTAAGTGAGATCACTGAAGAGGTCAAACGTAAAAGAAGTTTGAATATATATATCCCACTGTTGAACAATGATCATAATAGGAACACTGAACCTGTGTTGGTTGACACCACTAACCCTGCTAACTTAAATTTCACCTGTGGTTTTTGTTGCACGTTCAACATCGACTCCCTTAAGATCAACAACATAATATTGAAAAACTGGGAGTTCTTGACAAATGACAATGATCTCCACAATGTAGTACCCAGTAGGCCTAAAATAATATATAGACGGGGACCAAACTTAAAAGAACTTTTAGAAGGTACTAAACAACCATATACGACCAAACTGGGGATGTTCAAATGCCAAATGTGTAAATATTGCCACTACATTGAGGAAGGTGTTAACTTTGTAATAGGTGACCAAAAATTCAAATCTTATTCTAGGTTTGATTGTAATAGTAAGTTAGTTGTATACCTCGCTAAATGTTTGTGCTGCCCAGCTTTCTATATCGGGAAAACCGATAGAAAGCTAAAGGAGAGGATATACGAACACTTATACAGTATCAAAACTGCGAGAACGACCAACGCTTTGGCTAGACATGTACTAGACAATCCTGGCCACCATTTCAAATTCAGGGTTATCGACCAACAGATTAGGGATATCAGAGGAGGGTATGACTCTCTCAAATTAGAGAGGAAAGAACTCCTCTGGCAGTTAAGGACTAATGCCAATCAGAAACCAGGCATAAATGAAATGTCATCTATTACTTGTATCCTTAAACTTAAGAACTTGGAAAGGTGATAAGAGTGGAATTGATTTCAGTAGACAACATCAAACTGATTTTTACTATTTAAACTTAAAACTTAACTTTAAATTTAAGAACATAAGGGTGGGCAACGTTTTTCTACACAACGAGACACCTCTAGGGTTTAAGGCTAAAATGGTAAGTGAAGTAATATAAGGGTTATTGATTGACCACCTGCCCTTCTCTCCACCCCCTTTTCTTCCCCATGTTATTACAGTTACACGACTAGTACAATATTACAATATTAAGAATAAAAAGATCTTTTATTCTTATTCGCCAGCTTAGCAGCCGTAAATAGACTTGGCTTAATAGTCCACCCTAATGCTTGAACCACCACGGTACCACTTAGATCTATTTCTGTTGAGTAAGATGAGGTTCAACTTGAAAGTATTGATACACCTTGAAAGTGGTAACAACATTATAGTTCCCTTCCAATACAACCTTTCAATAAACCTTCACAAAACCACGATATGGTTTTGCCACGTGACACTGTCTCTACTCAAAAAGTGTTAATAAGTGCCGCTTTTTCTACATAAATTTACAGAAATGCTGTTTCCTGTACTTCCTAATACACTTCAATACTAGCTTACCTCTCTTAAGGGTGTCGATGTAAAGTTCACCCTACCTATATGGGGGCATGGGTATAGTGGTACATTAAGTCTGCCGCTACCCTCGCTATCTCCGCACCCTTTGTTGGTCTAACATGACTGTGATGTGAGGCGACCTGGATGTTAATATACATTAAAGGTAACATTAAGGATCACTAGTAAAAACTCCGAATTTTTGGAAATTCTCGAAATGTCAGAGTGTACATATTCGAAGTCACTCTAAGAAGTCCTATTGCACTACAATAAGCACTGATTTTACCTCGCACTGCTGCTTGTCTTTCTTTCTCCGCTTAGGGGGAATTTAGTATATACAATATGATTTATCTTTGGTTTATAAAAGATTTTTAAGTAACTTTTAAATAACGTTCAAAGGATCGAGTATTATACTCAACTGCATTTGATTTTATATAGGGACAAGCCAACTACTTAACTCGAATGTTTTGTGTTTAGTACTTAATGTTGGCGTAAATGTGCATATGCAACACGAACAGTTATTATTGTTATTGTATTGTGCTTGCCTTTGCAGGCTACTGCTTGTTAGGTTACCATGACAACCACCACTAGGTGGATTAACCTAATTACAAACAGATCAAGATTTGAAACGCATGTGACAGTATTTAAGTATTCAAGTGTTTTGATTTTAAACTTATGGTTCTGTGTGTGTTTTCTAGCTTCTGAAGAAGTCGGTTACTTACAACTGACGAAAAGTGTAACGTTATTGACCGCACTTTAAGTCTACTATTAAATTTGTTTTTGAAGTGAAGAAGGGTCCTGGCACCGTTTCTGCATTTATTGGTTGGTGTTTTTTTGATATTTCTTAGTTCTTACTCATGTCTAAATCTTCATGTAAAGATGTCAATACTTTTAGCCAGAAGTTAGGTACTGCATCTGGGTCTGAGGTTTTCCAATTAGAGCATTTTATTAACTTTATTTCAATCTCTCTGGCCGTTACTTCATCCCATTCCACATCCTTTACATTTGGACTTCTTATTCTTTTGTTTGCTTCTCCTGTCCATTTAGCATCATTGTTATGTTTTACAGGATCTTCATAAATATTTCTCCAAAATGTATGTATTTCTTTTTTTGGTGGTCTTTCAATTCCTTTTACCTTATTTCTCAGTTCTCTATAAAGCTTTTTTGGGTCATTAATAACTTGCTTATTTTGTACTTTTCCTTTATATTTATCTGTGTATCTTCTAAGTTTTTCTGTCTGTGCTGATATTTTTAATTTATTATTTGCGATAGTGCATGATAAATCCTGATCTGTAATAACACTGCTTTTATCATGTCTATCTTTCTGAATATTTTTGTTGATCTGTTCCCTTTTCTATACTATTCTAACAGTAACACTTCTTGTCTTAATTGCTTTGTAGTTTTTTCTATTCGATACTTCCATGACAGTATTCGATTTCTCCCCATCCTTTCCCTTACTGCTCTGTGTTCTTGTGGTGGTACTTTATCTGTTATTAATTTGGCTGCACAGTAATGTATCCTATTTACTTCTGTTATGTCGCATGAATCTCTATGGACTCTCCAGCTGGGAGAGGTTTTTGATGATACCTGAGTGGAGAATTGTGTCGAAAGCCTTGGCTAAGTCAAGATATGCAGTATGTACTGCTTCGCCTTCGTCCAGGGCCATTCTCAAATAAGTTCACCACATTTAGTAAGTATGATCTACATTTTACTAAGACAAACTGGGTCAGGTTGAGAGTTTGAATGTTGCCTTTGTCCTTGTTGATAAGGTCCATGATGATTCTTTCCATGGCCTTGCAGATAACACTGATTAGACTTATGGGTCTATAGTTCCCAGGGTCGGTTGATGGATCCTCTTTGTGCAAGGGGATTACAGTTGTTTTTCTCCACTATGCTGGAACAAAGCCAGTGCTCAGGCTATGGTTAAAGAGAGTGCCAAGTGGCTCTGCTAGGTCATAATTTAGGTTATTTAGTAAGCAGCCTGGGATGTTATCTGGTCCCATAGAGGCCATGTTTTTGGCCTTGGAGAGCATGGATATGACCTGCTTATTGGAGGTACTGTAGTGAGGACAGGTGTCAGGTATGCTTTGGGGTTTGGTTGGTGGGGACAGGGTGGGGGGATTTGTGCCAAATCTGTCAGCTAACAGGTTGGCAATTTCCTCAAGGTCAATGTGAGTGGTACCATCCACTATGAGTTTGGCACAAATTGGGTATTGCCTTTTAGATTTTGGACATAGCTGCTAAAGAATGCCTTATAATTGTCTTTAGCTAGGGAAGCTAATTTAGTCTCATAACTAGCTTTAGAGGACTTTACCAGATCCTGTCAGGTACAGCAGAGTCAATACAGTTGTTTAAGTGGTTATACGGGGAATTTGTGTACTCCTCTGCATAGGAGTAATTGTTGGCTGTGTTAGCAGGGGGTTTGAAACTTTTCAAACCATCGCTTAGTAGGCTACAGTTTGTTTTGGAGAAGTTTTTCATTTGTATTGCTCCAGTGGAGGTGTCAGGTCTGAGCGTTACTTTGAATGGGACCGATTTATGGTCTGACTTTACTAGGGAGGGAAGAACACATGGGTAGTGCAGTGACCCCCCCATATTGATGAGCACTACATCCAGAACATTTGAGCCCTTTGTGAGGGTGCAGACTAACTGTCCCACAGCATTTGTAGTAACAAAGTCCAGGAACCTCAGCAGGATTAAGCTTATGCTCATGTACATCACCCACTCAATAGAAGAATAGTTGAAATCTCCCATGACCAAGGTGTTTGGCTGTATAGTAAATGACACAAGCAAGTCTAGGTAGGCAGTGCGCGTCACATGGCTCATGGTGAGGGACAGTACAGTTGTGTACACTTACCATAAATGTAAATGTTCGAGTGCATTCACTGTTGCAGTCATTACATTTGGGTAATCCTGTTGGCAGGTTGCCCTCAGTCAGCCTGAATTCCAAAGTCTTGGGTCCTGCATCGGCTGTCGTCGCCCCTTCCCTGACGTCAGGTCATCAGGGGTATAAAAGAAGCAGCCAACACCATTTTCTTTAGTTTTTCTTGCCCCAGATGTCAGGTGCCCCCAAAAAGGGTAGTCAAAATTTATATCTATATATAAAGTAACATGCAGCAATACAAACTTTACCTTCATCCACCAGCAAATACACCACATAGGTTGTATAAATCAGTGAAGGAAAGATATGTTCCATCAGAAGAAAAGGGGGATGGCGGGTGGGTATCTTGGACTGCAACAGTGAATACACTAGAACATCTACATTTATGGTAAGTGTACACAACTGTACTATGTTCTTCGTGTTTCACTGTTGCAGTCATTACATTTGGGTAGATTCCCAAAGCTATGGTTGGGAGGCTGGAGCTAAACAGCATTAGGAGTGGCTATGAGACCCTGCAGAACTGCAGTGGCAAAGCCTTCCCTGGATTTGAAGTAGAGTGGCAGATGACAGTACTCTGTAAAGGTGTGCACTGAACTCCAAGTAGCTGCCTCTAAAATTTCCTTGGTTGGTACTCCCCTGAGAAAGGCTGCTGAAGTGGCTGCAGCTCTGGTGGAATGTGGCCTAATGCCCTTTGGCACTGGCTTGCCATGGTATAAGTAGCAGAAACTAATGCAGTGGCCTATCCACTTTGAAACAGTCTGCTTTGAGATAGCCTTTCCTTGTGATCCTGCAGCATATGCCACTAGTAATTGCTCTGTCTTTCTGAAAACTTTGGTTCTGTCCAAGTAGAATCTAAGCTGTCTGTGTATGTCCAAAGAATGCAGAATTCTTTCCCCCTTGTTCTGTGGATTTGGATAAAAGGTTGGCAGATGAATGGTTTGGTTTAAGAGCCACACTAGACACCACTTTAGGCATAAATGTTGGGTTTGTCCTCAGGGAGACCCTGTCCGGATAAAAAATGATAAAAGGTTCCACAGCCATGAGTGCCTGTAGTTCTGAAACTCATCTTGCTGAAGTTATTGCTAGGAGCAGAGCTGTTTTTCAAGATAAAAACTTTATAAGAGCAGTAGTAGTTGGCTCAAAGGGAGGCAGGGTGAGTTTTTCCAAGACATAGTTGAGGTCCCATGCAGGCATTGGTGATCTCTTTGGAAGCCTTAAATTTTTGGCTCCTCTGAGGTACTGTTTTAATAAGGGATGAGAAAAGATCGGTGGCTCTGCATTGTAATGAGCTGAAATGGCAGAGCCATTAATTCTAATAGATGAAAAAGATAGGCCTTTGTCCAGCATCTCAGTTAAGTATTGTAAAATCTGAGGAATATTTGGCACAGCTGTATCTGTTCCTTGTGCCTGGTTCCAAGCACAGAATCTCTTCCATTTTCCAGCATAAGATTTTCTAGTACTAGGCCTTCTGGCTTCCAAAATGACATCCATCACAGCTTTGCTGAGAGGTGTGTTTTGTATGACTACATTATCCGCCATGCTGCCAGGTTTAAAGTCCTGAGCTGGCTGTGCAGGATTTGATTGTTTTGCTGGGGCAGTAGATGCGGTACTTGAGGTAGGGTCCAAGCTGGGTATTGAGACAAGCTCCTTAAAATTGGGTACCAGTGCTGGCGGGGCCAGTCTGGTGCAATCAGTATCATCTTTGGCTTCTCCTGTCTGACCTTTAGGAGTACCTTGGGGAGGAGAGGCAGAGGGGGAAAGGCATATACTGATAGGAAGGTGTCCACTTTCCATGCTTGTCTGTGATAAATCCTTGTGCAGAATCTCTTTAGTTGGTAGTTGTGAGGGGAGGCAAATAGATCTATGTCCAGGCATCCCCATTTCCTTGTTATCATGCTGAAGACTTGTGGATCCAGCTGCCACTCATGGGGATCCATGAGGTTTCTGCTTAGTTCGTCTACCAGAGTATTTTTCCTTCCTGGCAGGAATTGTGCTTGCAGATGTACTTGGTAAGTCAATGCTGTGTCCCACAAAGTCATGGCTAGTTTGCAAAGGGGGTAAGAATGTGTGCCCCCCCTGCTTGTTTATATACCACATGACCATGGTGTTGTCTGTCTTTATCAGTAGTTGTCCTGGTTGAAGTAGGTCCTTGAATGCTGTCAGGGCATTTTGAACAGCTAGCATCTTTTTTTGATTGATATGTAGATGCATTTGGTTTGTCCATGTTCCCTGAATACATCTTCCTGCCATGTGGGCCCCCAGGCATAATCTGACACATCCGTTGTTAGTGTTTGCCTGGCTGAAGGTAATGTGAATGGCTGTTCCTTGTTTTGGTGACAAGCCTTTGCCCACCATCGAAACTCCTGTTGCAGGCAGGGAATGAGAGTAATTATAGTTTCCAGGCTGTGGCAATGTTGAGTCCAAACACTTTTTAGGTACCATTGAAGTTTCCTCATATGCAGTCTTGCATATGGAATTAGTAGGATGCAGGATGCCATGAAACCCAAAGCCTGCAGAATTTTTCTTGCAGATAACTGGGCCTTTGTTGCCAACATCTTGAAATAGGTAGTCAGTTGCCTTTGTTTGTTTGGCGTGAGATAAGCCATCTGGGCAGTTGTATTTAAGCTTGCACCCAGGAATATTATCTCTTGAGAGGGTACTAGTTTTGATTTCTTTTCGTTGACTGTGTACCCTAGGCATGTTAGAAGTTTTTTCACAAACGCCAGATGCTGTAGGACGATGTCCTTGTTCTCTGCTTGAATTAGACAGCCGTCCAAATAAGGATATATTTGTATTCCTCTTTGTCTGCGGAATGCAATTACTGGTGCCAGGCACTTTGAAAAGACCCAGGGCACAGTAGATAAGCCAAAGGGCAGTGCAGAGAATTCGTAGCGCATTGAGCCAGCCTTGAATCTGAGGTATCTTCTGCATATTTGTCTGACTAGGACATGCAGGTATGCCTCTTTTAGGTCTAAAGTTACAAGCCAAGTGTTCTTGCCCAGCATGGGCAGTAACTGCTGCAAAGTCAACATTTTGAATTTTGGTATATCCAGGAATGTATTCAGAATCAATAGTATTGGCCTCCAGGCCTTGTCCTTTCTGGGTACCAAGAACAGTCTTGAGTAAAATCCTTGTCCCCGCTCTTGCTCTGGCACTTGTTGAATGGCCCTCATGTCCATGAGGGATGAGTCTTGTTTTTGTGCCTCTGCCCATTGATTTTTTGGAAGATCTGGCCAGCCGTTTGCCTTTGGCAGGGTATGGAAATGGAACTTGTAACCTTGTGACACGATATTTAGAATCCACTTGTCCTGGGTTATAATGTGCCAGTTTTGAGAAAAAAGTGCTAATTTTCCCCCTAAGGGTGCTGCCAGGAAATAAGTGCTTGGTGCAGGCAGGGGGAAGTCATTGGGACTGTTACCTGTAAGGTTGTGATTTGTCTTCTCCACTTTTGGAGGTAGAAACACCCCATTGCTTTGACCTGTATGAACCTTGCACCTGGGATCTGCCTCTAGGGCATCTGGGTCTGCCCCTTTGAGGTCTGTCTGACACAGGAAAGGACCAATTCTTTGTTGGCCAGTGTCTACTAAACCTAGGTGGCTGTACTTATAAGAAATCTTTGACCGTTTGCAAAGATTTAGCCTTATCCTCCATTTTCTTTAACAACTCTTCTGCCTTAACACCAAACAAAGAATCATGCTGTAAAGGTGCATCTAATAATTTAACTTTAACATGATCAGGCAGACTTTGTTCCATTAACCAAGCATGCCTTCTAATTACAGAACCTGTAACTGCGGCCCTGCAGGAGGCCTCTAAGGAATCAAAACCACATTGCAAAGTATGCTTTCCAGCTTGTTCAGCTGCATGCAAAATATCCTGCATTTCCTTGTTTTCTGCACATTCAGAGTTTAACAACATTTTCTGTTTAAGCAATGCCAAGACATGTTGCTGATATTTGAGCATAGGAAACTTGACAGTTTAAGGCCCTTATAGCCAAGGTAGCAGATGTGTGAACCTTTTTCCCCATCTATCCAGTGCCCTAGAATCCCTGTCAGAAGGGGTAGGGTTTTTTGCAGTGGAAGCCTTAACTCCCTTGGGACCCTGAGAAATAGTTTCTGGTTTTTAAAAAGGAATTTATGTGAGTCAGGAATGCTGTAATATCTGTCAGGCTTAACAGGAGCTGGAGGTAAGGAGTCAGGGATAAGGCTAGACTTCGAAAAAGTACAGTTTTGTACCTACCATAAATGTAGATGTTCGAGTGTATACCCTGCTGCAGTCATCGCACTTGGGTTATCCTGTCATCAGGTGGTCCCGCAGTCGGCCTGAATTCCAAAATCTTGGTCTGGCATCAGTTGCTGTCGCTTCTTCCCTGATGTCAGTGCGCCAGGGGTATATAAGAGGCATCCAACGCCATTTTCTTCAGTTTTTCTTGCCCCAGATGTCAGCTGCCCCCCCAAAAGGTGGTCAGTTGATAGTACAAATAATAAAAGTTTAGCACAAACAAAACATCCCACCAACTATAAGCAAATACACCACAAAGGTTGTATCAGATTTTAAGGTATTGAAAGGTTTTAGTTAGGTCAGAGGGGATGGGGGGGGGGGTAACCTGGACTGCGGCAGGGTATACACTCGAACATCTACATTTATAGTAGGTACAAAACTGTACTATGTTCATCGTGTTACCCTGCTGCAGTCATCACACTTGGGTAGAATCCCAAAGCTAAGGATGGGAGGTGGAGTCAAACAGGGTCAGAGGAGGCTAGAAGGCCCTGCAAAACTGCAGTGGCGAAGCTAGCTCTAGTCTTAGAGTAAAGTGGTAGGTGATAGTGTTTGGTGAAGGTGTGTACTGAACTCCAAGTTGCAGCTTCCAGAATATCCTTGGTTGGCACCCCCCTGAGGAAGGCTGTAGATGTAGCTGCTGCCCTGGTAGAGTAGGGCCTTATGCTAGCAGGAACTGGTTTTCCATGATGGGTGTAGCAAAAATGTATGCAATGTCCTATCCATTTGGAAATGGTCTGTTTTGAGATAGCCTTTCCTTGTGATGCTGTAGCATAGGATACAAAAAGTTGGTCAGATTTTCTGAAAACCTTAGTTTTATCCAAGTAGTAATGTAGTTGCCTGTGAATGTCCAAGGAATGCAGGAGTCTTTCTCCTTTGTTCTGTGGATTTGGAAAGAAGGTGGGTAAATGGATGGTTTGATTTAGAGCCACACTGGATACCACCTTTGGCATAAAGGAGGGGTTAGTTCGTAGAGAAACTCTGTCTTGATGAAAAATGAGGAAAGGCTCTACTGCCATTAGTGCCTGTAGCTCTGAGACTCTTCTGGCTGAAGTAATTGCTAGCAGCAGGGCAGTCTTTCATGATATAAACTTTAAGTCAGCTGAGAAAGCTGGCTCAAAAGGTGGTAGTGTAAGTTTTTCCAGAACAAAACTGAGGTCCCAAGTTGGTGTTGGCGCCCTCCTTGGAGGCCTAATGTTTTTGGTCCCACTGAGATACTGCCTTAGAAGTGGATGTGAGAATAAGGGAGGATCCATGTTGTAGTGAGCTGAAATAGCTGAGGCGTGGATTTTAATAGATGAAAAAGAGAGTCCTTTGTGTAACATCTCAGTTAAATATTGTAGAATCTGAGGTATGTCCGGCTGAAGGGTATTTTGGCCTTTAGCTTGGTTCCAGGCACAAAATCTTTTCCATTTGTCTGAGTAGGCTTTCCTGGTGCTGGGCCTCCTGGCCTCCAGAATAACATCCATAACAGTTTGTGAAAGAGGAGCTGGCTGGTTGCTTAGGTGATTTGCCATGCAGCCAAATTTAAGGTTTTGAGCTGGCTGTGTAGAATCTGACTGCCTTGCTGTGTGAGCAGATGAGGAATTTGTGGTAAAATCCATGGTGGGCCCTGGGCCATGTTCCTTAATAGTGGGTACCAGTGCTGGCATGGCTAGTCTGGGGCAATGAGTATCATTCAGGGTCTCTTCATCCTGACTTTCAGCAGTACCTTTGTGAGAAGGGGCAATGGAGGAAAGGCATATACTGTCAGCATTTTCCAACTGAATGAGAGTGCGTCCACTTTCCAAGCTTGATGGTGAAATGTCCTTGTGCAAAATTTTGATAGCTGATAGTTTTGGGGGTTGGCAAACAGGTCTATGTCTGGGCACCCCCATTTTTGAGTTATCATTGCAAATACTTGTGGATCCAGTTTCCACTCGTGGGGATCCATGCTGTTTCTGCTTAGGTCGTCTGCCAATATGTTCTTTTTTCCTGGCAGGAATTGAGCTTGTAATTGAACTTGGTAAGCCAGTGCTGTGTTCCACAAGGACATTGCTTGCCTGCATAGAGGGTAGGAGTGTGTACCCCCTTGTTTGTTTATGTACCACATTACTGTGGTGTTGTCTGTCCTTATAATAAGCTGTCCTGGATGTAAGAGGTCCTTGAAGGCTGTCAGGGCATTCTCTACAGCTAGCATTTCTTTTTGATTGATGTGCAGATTCCTTTGATCTGCAGTCCATATGCCTTGAACGCACCGTCCTGTCATGTGTGCCCCTCAGGCATAGTCCGATGCATCTGTTGTCATAGTTTGCCTGGCTGGGAGTAAGGTGAAAGGCAGACCCTTGTTGAGGTGACATGCCTGTGACCACCACAGAAACTCCTGTTGAAGGCAGGGAATGAGAGGTATCATTGTTTCCAAGCTGTGGCTGTGTTGAGTCCATACGCTTTTTTAGGTACCATTGTAATTTCCTCATATGCAGTTTTGCAAATGATATTAGTAGTATGCAAGATGCCATGAAGCCCAAGGCCTGCAGAATTTTTCTTGCAGGGAGTTGGGTCTTTGTTGCCATTGTTTTGAAGTATTGAGTTAGTTGCAGTTGTTTGTCTGGTGTCAGATAAGCCATCTGGGCCATTGTATTCAAGCTGGCACCCAGGAATGTCATATTTTGTGAGGGCACTAGTTTTGATTTCTTTTCGTTTACTGTGTACCCTAGGCAACTTAGAAGGTGTTTTACAAAAGCCAGATGTTGTAAGAGAATGTCCTTGCTTTCTGCTTGGATGAGGCAGTCATCCAGGTATGGGTATATTTGAATTCCTCTTTGTCTGCAGTATACAATTACTGGTGCCAGGCATTTTGTGAAGACCCTGAGTGCAGTAGATAAGCCAAAGGGCAGTGCAGAGAATTGGTAATGGGTTGAACCTGCAATGAAATGGAAGTATCTTCTGCAATTTTGTCTGATAGGGACATGCAGGTATGCCTCCTTGAGGTCCAACGTTACTAGCCAAGCATTCTTGCCCAACATGGGAAGAAGCTGCTGTAGTGTTAGCATCCTGAATTTGGGTACTTGCAAGAAGGTGTTTAGAACTGAAAGGTCCAGAATGGGTCTCCAAGCATTGTCCTTTCTGGGGACTAGAAAGAGCCTTGAGTAAAATCATTGACCTTGCTCCTGTGTAGGTACCAGCTGAATGGCTCTCATGTCCATGAGAGCTGTAATTTGTTTTTGTGCCTCTGCCCATTGATTTTGTGGCAGGTTTGGCATTCCTTTTATCCTTGGCAAGGTGTGGAAATGGAATCTGTATCCTTGTGAGATAATGTCTAGGACCCATTTGTCCTTTGTGATGATGCACCAGTTGTCTGTAAAAAATGCTAATTTTCCTCCCAAGGGAGCTGCCAAGAGAATTTTGCTCGGCAGTTTGAGGTTTAAGTCATTGTGTTTGCCTTCTAGTAGTTTGGGACCTGTCTTCTCCTCCCTTCTGTGTTGCAGTGCCCCATTGGCGAGGTTTGTAAGGGATTTGTGCTTGTCCTCTGCCCCTTGGGTGCCTGTATTTATCCCTCTGTGATCTGTCAGAAGCTGGAAAGGACCAATTTTTTGTTGGCCAATTTGTGCTGAAGCGTGGGGGTTGTACCTGTAAGAAATCTTTGACCGTCTGCATAGATTTTGCCTTATCCTCCATTTTCTTTAAAACCTCTTCTGCTTTAACCCCAAATAAGACATCCTGCTGTAAGGGTGCATCTAGTAACTTTGCTTTAACATGATCAGGCAGAGTTTGTTCCTTTAACCAAGCATGTCTACGTATAACAGACCCAGTAACAGCTGCTCTACAGGAAGCTTCCAAGGAATCAAATCCACATTGTAAAGTATGTTTGCCCGCCTATTCAGCTGCATGCAACAGATCCTGCATTTCCTTGAATTCAGACTGTTGAGGATGCGTGCTCATCTTTTGTTTTATTTGAGACATTAGGAATTGCTGGTATTTAAGCATGGGAAATTGACAATTTAGTGCTGTCATAGCTAGAGTAGCTGAGGTGTAAACCTTCTTCCCCCACCTTTCTAGTGCTCTGGAGTCCCTTTCAGAGGGTACAGGATTTTTAGCCATAGAAGCCTTAGCCCCTTTGGGACCCTGGGAGATTGTCTCTGGGTCAGCAACAGGGCTTTTGTAAAGGAATTTGTGTGAGTCAGGCACTCTATAATATCTATCTGGTTTGGCTGGAGCAGGAGGCAGAGAATCTGGATTTAGACTAGATTCTAAGTAAACATCATCCACGATGTCTAAAACTGGAGGGATAGCAAGTGGTCTGTGCTGGGGGAGTAAAAGAAACTCTTGGAGCCTTTTCTTTGAGTCGGAGTAGTCCTGACCTTCCCAGTGGAAATATTCCCTCATGGTATGTAAGGTTTCCCCAAAGGAATAGTCTTCAGGGGGAGAAGCTGAGGGAATGGAATCTTCAGCATCAGAATCTACATAAGGGGGAAAGGAGTAATCCTGTTCCTCAGAGGAGCCTGAGGAAATAGACACTTGATCAGAGGAGGCATAATCCTCCTCTTGTCTAGGCCTTTTGTCAGGGGTTGGGAACCCTGATTAAAGAAATCAAATCTTCAGCCATTTTAAGCATCTGTTTCTTAGGCATGGGGCCTTGAACTGGAGACTGATGTGCAGTCTTTTTTGGTTTAAGAGGAGTCTTAAGCTTAGCATAAGATTTTATGGTGAGAGTAGTCGGTCTGAAGACACCTTCTGAAACCGAAGGTGTTTCCACAGCACCGGCTTCTCCTTCTGCAATGTTGCCGGTAGGGCCTAAAGAAAATGGCTTTGTCGGCCTAGAACTCTCTGCTTGTGAATCCGAAGTGGTCTGGGGTTCCAATTCTGCGGTCGCCAGGGGCTGCGTAGGTGCCTCACTGAAAACCAGAGAACCGGCGACCAGCCCAGCCGAGGCCTCGGAGTCTGGCTTGGATCCAGGCTGCCTGTCTTTATCTTTGCGTTTTTATGCTCACCAGTAGTCGGTTGCTCCGATGGCATAGTGTAATTAAATTTCCTACCAAAGTAGTGTTGTGCGAAATCAAAGCGTCGCTTTATAGTTCGCTTATTGAACATAGCACAAAACCGACAACCAGTGACGTCGTGGTCTGGGCCTAGGCAAGGTATACAATAAGAATGAAAGTCCTTATGAGGTATTTGCTTCCCACAAGAAATGCAATTGTTAACTTTTTCTGACATCGGACTGAGGCAAGAAAAGGTTCCCCAACGGGGTACTTAGCTTTGAAGACTTCGGACTGAAATTCGATTAAAAAATCTCAGGTGTCGGTCGACCGGCACTTGCGAACTGCTTCTGCTTCGGGCACCGCGCGACAAGAAAGACAGAAGAAAATGGCGTTGGATGCCTCTTATATACTCCTGGCACACTGACGTCAGGGAAGAAGTGACAGCAACCGACGCCGGACCAAGACTTTGGAATTCAGGCCAACTGCGGGACCGCCTGACGACAGGATAACCCAAGTGTGATGACTGCAGCAGGGTAACACGATGAACATCACATCATCCACAATGTCCAACACAGGAGGGATGGCTAGTGGCTTGTGCTGAGGTAGTAACAGGAAATCCCTGAGCCTCTTTTTAGACTTTGAAAAATATTGCCTCTCCCAGTGAAAATGCTCCCTCAAGGGATGTAAGGTTTCCCCAAAAGTGTAGTCCTCAAGAGGAAAAGCTGAAGGTATGGATTCTTCAGCATATGAATCCTCAGGGGAGGAAAAGAATATTCCTGATCAGAAGAAATGGAAACCTGATCTGAAGATTCATAGTCAGTCTCTTGCCTAGGCCTCTTATCAGGAGGGGGATTGGAACCCCCGATCAAGCTAATCAAGTCTTCGGCCATTTTGAGCATCTGTTTTTTGGGCATGGAGGCCTGTGCACGTGGCTCTTGAGGTTGCTTCTTTGCCTTTAAAGGTGCTTTAGTCTTTGCCTTTGAAGTTGGTTTAATGTATAGATGTTTGGGTCTGAATACACCCTCAGAAGCCGGTGCCTGCTCAGTGGCTCCAGACCCATCTGAAGGATCAGCGTCCAAGGCTCCAACACCTTGAGTTTCCAGCAGCGTGGCCGACTCCACGTGGGAGTTGGTAGCGGCCTGCGACTCTAAAGTAGCGGTCATCAGGGGCTGTAAAAGCGCCTCACTGTGAAACAGCAAACTGGCGACTGGCTTAGGAGAAGCTTCGTCGTCGGTTTTGGGCCTCGGCTGTCTTTCTTTTTGTTTGCATTTTTTGTGAACTTCGGTTGTCGGATGGCTTTCCGATGACATTTCTGGATAATTAAATCTGCGGCCAAAGTAGTTTAAAGCAAAATCATACTGACGCTTAATAGTGCGTTGGTTAAATCTAGCACAAAACCGACAACCCAGAAAATTATGATCAGGGCCTAGGCAAGGAATACAGTAAGAATGAAAGTCCTTATGAGGTATTTGCTTCCCACAAGAAATGCAATTATTATTTTATTCTGACATTGGTTCTGGAGCAAGAAAAAAGTTTCCCCAATGGGGTACTTAGCTTTATAAAGGACTTCAGATCAGAAATTTGAACTCAAAAATCTCAGGAATCGGCCAACCAGCACTTGCGAACTGCTTCTGCTTCGGGCACCGCGCGGCAAGGAAGACTAAAGAAAATGGCGTCGGTTGCTTCTTTTATACCCCTGACGACCTGACGTCAGGGAAGGGGTGACGACAGCTGACACAGGACCCAAGACTTTGGAATTCAAGCCGACTGAGGGCAACCTGCCAGCAGGATTACCCAAATGTAATGACTGCAACAGTGAAACACGAAGAACATCTGTAGCTTGCAATGATGCGGTAGGGTGTTTTACCTACTGTTATTTGGAGCTGTTTAACCAGTCTCAAGGTGTATTTGGATTTAATGTAGATGGCTACACCTCCACCTTTGATCCTTTTACACTCTATTGAGGTCTGAACGTGCAGCATGCATTGCAGCCTTGGATGGCTGGGGTGCTCTCTGCAGCCTTGAATCAAGTCTTAGTGACTGCACAGATATCAGGATCTTTCAAAGTGAGCAGAGCTTTCACAGAGTGCAGTTTCCTGTTTAGACTCCTAGCATTAAGCAGCATAACCTTGAGTTTGTCTGTAGTGGATTTTTTTACATCACAAGTGTTGTTGTTTTGGGATTGCCTAAAAAGGCACTATAGGGGAGGCAAGCATCTTTCCCAGTATTCAAAAGCCTAGAGGAGACAGGTGAAAACAATCTCTGGCAAAGCAGTGTGGTTTGTCGACCATGTTTTCCAAGGCTGAAAGATACTGGATCCCCTGGATTGACGCCAGAAGCTAAGCCAATTGTTGAAGTTAATCATTTTTTGTTTATATTGTGACATTATCCTAGCTGAAGGTAGAATGCTGTTTAGGGCTAGGGACATACCTGCCGGGACACAGTCTGATAGACACTTTGTTCAGAGCTTTGGGGATGGTAATGAGTATGAAATCTCTATTTAATTCCCCATTTATTTTTCTTCCTTTCTCGTGAAATGGGTTCCTCAGTCACTGAGTGCCTCCCAAGGTGCACCTCATGTTGGGATGATTCTTTCACTCATTATTCTAACTACCAAATTGGCATCTTCTTTTTTTGTTGAATTAGCCTTTATCCACCCAGTGTACTCATCTATAAGGGTGAGTAATAAGCAGAATCCCCCTGATGTACCTGAAAGAGATCCAAGAAAGTCCAACAGAACTCTCTCCCTCTCTGTGGGAGTTGATATTACTTACCCTTGTTATGCATTACTACATTGTGCAGTGCACAGGTGACATCAGTCAACATGGTTTTGGATGTCTGTGGTCTTACCTTCTGGTTTAAATCTGGAACTGACAATTGTAGCTTTGCTATTCCTGTATATACTACAAAATATGATAGCAAATAAGTAATATTTTTTCCATTTCCAGGCTCAATTGTTTCCTATTTTATGCAGAGGACCTTTATTGAATTCTCCTTATATTAACCAGAGTTTTGGGAACTCAACCCATGTCTACCCCTCCACCTGCTTGCTCTCAAACTCCATTTTGTCTTCCTTGATAATATCTGTCTTTTCTCTCAAAGTATTCTACTAAGCTTCCTAACTTTTGGCTATCTTTTTATATTTTTGCATTTAGGGTAATGTGGGCACTTTGTTCAAATTCTAGACCCCATAATGGTCTAATTTTATCTGTCTCTAAAACTTTCAGTCTTTACACACTAGGTTGTGATGATTCCATCATACTGAATCTGGGTGACTTGACCCATATTGCCCTCCACTTTATCCACGTACTCTGTGCACTGGTCTTTACAAAAGTTATGCAGTGTAAAGGTAAACGATTTATTGGTAAGTTCATTTGCATTTGCATTTACTCAAAATCTCCTGAACCATTACTGTGGAGCATTTTATATTAGATATGTTTGATCACCACTGAGTGCCCTTCCTTTGCTATCTAATTTACTGTTCAGTTGGCTTGACTATGCACTTTGCCTTTATGCTTTGATCTTATGTATGCTAACTGTGGAAGGATTATCACCTTTTATCGAACTCCATATTTCCTGGTGGATGATTGATTTACCATCAGCTGTAATCAGGTATCTCCTTGCTCAAATGAGAAGCGATGAGGTCAGAACTCAGAGTACATACTCACTATATGTGAATATGTTCACAGGTCTGAGCAGGAGTAGAGCTTGCTTGACTACTTTTAGTTCAGACCTTTGTGCTGAGCATTCACCTGGGAGGCTTCTCTTTTTGTTCCCTTGTTTCTGGGTTGTAGATTACCCATTGTGTCACAAAACACCCCCTCTCATGCTCCATTACCTGGACCCATCTGTGTACCATTTCAGCGTACCCTCAATAGCTTGGGTGCCAACCAATAGGTGCTCCTCATCATCTGGCAGGTTAGGATACTCACGAGGTTCCTCTGGGTAAGTGAACAACTCTATCAGAAACTTAATCTGATGAGCCTCTATTCTAATGTCTCCTGCATAGTTTGCAAACTTTGCAGTGATTTTACCAAGTTGTGCATTGGCCATGCCTTTTGAATTTCCTTTAAGCATGTATTTAACTGTAGTGTGTTTGGTTTGAAGCACAACTGGGGAGCACTGAATCATATTGTGTTTTACTTTGGTGGACCACTCTGCTACAACTTGCTTCTCACAAACCCTCATTCCTTTCTCAACTGGACTTGGGGCTTGGGAGTAATAACCTGATACCACAATTCCCCTTTTTTGTAGTACAATAGCCATCATAGTCTTCCCACTGTGACCAAACTGCATGATGAATTCCTGTTCTCTTTCTTGAACACCTTAGGCAGATGCAGAAATAAACATTTCTTTGATTTTAGAGAAGACTGCATTTCATCATCTCAAATGAGGTGCTCATCCCTTTCTTGTTCCCTTTCAACTTGTCAGTCAGTCAAGGGTCCTCTTTTCCCTTCATAATCTGGTATCCTTTCTCTTGAGAATCAGAAGATTCCCAGAGCTTGCCTTAAACACTGTGACAGTAGCTGGAACGGTTTACTGTCTAAGCAGATGCTTTTTATCCTCACTAAGGCTCCTCTGTCCTGCTGACATTGTCACTCCCAAAAAAGTAACAGAAGTCTTCAAAAGCTGACTATCTTTAGGATTCAGTTTTAATCCTGCTTGTCTCATTGCCTGGAAGAGTTCTTCAGGGCTTGCAAGTGTGGTTGCTCAGTCTCTGTACATAACTTAGTTATAATTCATACATATGGGGTCTAACAAATATCAAAGCTAAGTAACTCAATTACTTATAATTAATTGACGGAGCCCTGAAATGGTACACAGATGGCTCTTGAGTCACTCCCATGAGACATGTTCCTCCATTTTCTGTTCTCTTTACTTTTTTTAAAATTTTTCTTTTTCTCTTCCTTTGTCCAATAGAAAAAATGCTTATTATGCTTTTCTCAAAGGGTGTATTTGGGTGATTTTGTCCTTTAATGGTTTTCTCTGTTTGCATTTTTTAAGAATGTCACTGTTACAACCCACCTTCTTTGTGGAAATTTAAGGCCATAAGTACAACCTCATTCAGTTTCTTTGCATTTATTTTTAAACAAGCTACAAAGCTTCAGCTGTCAAAATACTACATTTCCATTTATCTAGCTTTTATTTATCAATCACTCATTTTATTAATGCTACTTGGTGAAAGGAAATTAATACTATATTTGATATCTAACTGTATTAAACAATAACCAAAAATGAGAATTCAAAAATATAGTGTTACATGTAGCATGGATTTGCAACATAAATGCAGAGAATGTGATAGCTGATGTTAAGTGTATTATATCAAGAGCTGGAGGTAATCAGATATTGGTTTCACAATTAAGCTGGTATACAGTAAGAAAATTCCATTATCTCTGTTACTTACATTTTCCATTCTCTATTAGTTACAAATTAACATTTATGTATTTGTCAAGTATACAAACTGTTTCAATTATACATGATTTGACTTCATATACATACACTATTTTTTCTTTCCACATGTTTAGGTATATCTGCTTCCTGACAAAGTTAAAGGTTAACAGATATTCTGTTGAATACATATATTTTCCTAATGTTTTTCTATTAACAGAATATTTGTATTTCAATATTTGAGGACTTCTACTGTGATGTATAATATTTTAGAGAGCTAGTATTTAGGTAAGTTGAATGCAATGTTAATGTCAACGATTTGTTATTCTATAAACCTTCCAGTCCATTCTAAGTTATAGCTGACATAATTTGCTTTCATGCTGAGTTTGAGCAAATATCTGTCTTCTTGTCTTTCTGGCTGCTCCTGTTAGGGGTCACCACAGTGGATCATTGGTCCACAGAATGAGTGGCAATAGAGTTTTATGGTGTTGAGTTGCCAGCCTGGCTCCCAACATTCCTCGGAAGGGACACATACACATACACGCACACACACACAGACACAGACACACACACACCTAAAGCCAATTTAGAATGTCCAACCCACCTGCAGCATGTCTTGGGAATGTGGGAGGAAACCAGAGCACCTGCAGGAAACCCACGCAAACACAGGGAGGGCATACAGACTCCGAACAGGAGGCACCCCAGCCTAGAACTGGAATGGAGAACCTCTTGCTTGGAGGTGACAATGCTAACTGCTGCATCACTGTGCCATCCTTTGAGCAAATATATCTATTTTCCACAAATAGAAAGCTGACAACATATTTTTTGAAGGTCACTTCTCATAAAAATAAGTTATGTGCTTACCATAATGTTCCATCTGTGTTGCCCATTTTCATTCTTCCTCAAAGAATGGGTTCGGATACAACTCAACCACTTTCTACAGATTCTAGGTACCTTACCCATAATGCCCCAGACCACCACAATACCTCAGATCGAATTTGTTGCTATTATATACATTATATTAATATATTAAGATAATCATACTTTGACAGGAAAGTGATGGTGGAAATGTAGTTCAGACAGGAATTATGGTTCCTAACCCTTCTTCTGTAAGGTGTCTCCCAGGGTCAATGACACAGAGAAGGTGAGAGGGAAGTTGGGGAAGAATGAAAATAGACAACACAGATGGAACATTATGGTGAGCACATAACTTCTTTATCTGATGTAATTTTCATTTGTTCCTCGATGAATGGGACAGAGTCGCCAGCTACAGTAACCTTGGGTGGCCCTCATGGAAGGATGTTCTGGAGCACTGCGGAATCAAAGGCAGCTCTATTTCTGGAAATGATGTCCAAATTTGTAATAGACCAAGTGGCAGCTGCACAAATATCGTTAATACAGGTTCTTGCCAAAAAAGCTGCTGATGTTGACAATGACCTAGTTGAATGTGCCTTCAGTTGTTTAGGTAAGGCAATTCCTTTCAAGAATAAATATAGGAAATACAATCTGTTATCCATTTCGCCAGGGTAGTTTTAGAAACTGGTCTTCCCATTCTTATATTACCGAAGGAAACAAATAATTCATCAGATTTTCTGAATGTCTTGGTTCTGTCTAGGTTAAAACACAATTGTCTACGTACAGCAAGAAGATGAACAATGTACTCTCCTTTATTTTCAAATTTAAAACAGAGTGAGAAGGTCACACAGAAAAAGCAAGCAGTAAAAACTAAAAGAAAACTCCAGCCAAGCTAGAACTTCCACTGAGTGACCTTTCAAACCTCCTGTATCAGAGGCACATGGGATATATGCAAATTACTCTTACGAACATCGGGTGTTTCAGCTATATGGCAATTTTGAATGCCCATGACTTTTTTCTTTTTAAGTAATTTTAATGGACAATTTCAGGCCAATAAAGCCAAACCCCCACTAGCTGTGAATATACATATCTTGGCCTTATTATCACCTCATCAGCACAGTAAAAGCAGAGTGTTTGCCTAAACATAAGAAACACAGGGCTGTTATACCCAGCTGATGCCCATTACTATTAGGGTGACTGCAAAATATCCCGACTAACAAACTAAGACAAAGGGTGAGAAGGTCACACAGAAAAAATAATCAGTAAAAACTAATAGAAAACTCCAGCCAAGCTAGAACTTCCACTGGGTGACCTCTCAAACTTCCTGTATCAGAGACACATGGGATATATGCAAATGACCCTTATAAACATCAGGTGTTTCAACTATATGGCAATTCTGAATGCCCATGACTTTTTTTTCTTTTTAAGTCATTTTAATGGACAATTTCAGGCCAATAAACCCAAACCCCACTAGCTGTGGATATGCATATTTTGGCCTTGTTATGACCTCATCAGCACAGCACAAGCAGAGTGCTTGACTAAGCTTAAGAAACACAGGGCTGTTATACCCAGCTGATGTCCATTACTATTAGGGTGCCTGTTTTAGTTTGTTAATTGGGATAGTTTGCAGTCAAACACTCTGCTTGTGTGGTGCTGATGAGGTCATAACAAGGCCCAAATATGCATATCCCCAGCTTGTGAGGTTTGGCTTCATTGGCCTGAAATTGTCCATTAAAATGACTTAAAAAGTCATGGGCATTCAGAATCACCATACAGCTGAAACACCTGATGTTCATTAGGGTCATTTGCATATATCCCATGTGATTGGCTGGAGTTTTCTTTTAGTTTTTACGGATTGTTTTTTCTGTGTGACCTTCTCACTATTTGTCTTAGTTTGTTAGTTGGGATATTTTGCAGTCACCCTAATAGTACTGGACATCAGCTGGGTATAACAGCCCTGTGTTTATTACGCTTAGTCAAACACTCTGCTTGTGTTATGCTGATGAGGTCATAACAAGGTCAAAATATGCATATCCACAGCTAGTGGTGTTTGGCTTTATTGGCCTGAACTTGTCCATTAAAACGACTTAAAAAAGTCATGGGCATTCAGAATAGTCATATAGCTAAAACACCTGATGTTCATAAGGGTTATTTGCATATATCCCAAGTGCCTCTGATACAGGAGGTTTGAAGGGTCACTCAGTAGAAGTTCTAGATTGGTTGGGCTTTTCTTTTAGTTTTTACTGATTGTTTTTTCTGTGTGACTTTCTCACTCTTTGTCTTAGTTTGTTAGTTGGGATATTTTGCTGTCACCCTAATAGTAATGGACACCAGCTGGGTATAACAGTCCTGTGTTTCTTATGCTTAGTCAAACACTCTGCTTGTGTTGTGCTGTGCTGATGAGCACATAACAAGGCCAAAATATTCATATCCACAGCTAGTGGGGTTTGGCTTTATTGACCTGAACTTGTCCATTAAAATGACTTAAAAAAAGTCATGGGCATTCAGAATTGACATATAGCTGAAACACCTGATGTGCATAAGGGTCATTTACATACATCCCAAGTGCCTCTGATACAGGAGGTTTGAGAGGTCACTCAGTGGAAGTTCTAGTTTGGCTGCAGTTTTCTTTTAGTTTTTATTTTCAAATTTAGGGAAGAAAACTGGTAAATTGATGGCCTGATTGATGTTGGTTTCAGAGGCAACTTATAGCTACCAAAAAAAAAAACAGTTTTCAAAGAAAAAAACTGAGACCTACCTTAGCTGATGGTTCAAAGGTGGAGTGTACTAAGACTTGTAAAACCATGGTGAGGTTCCAAGATGGAGTGGGGTCCTTTATAGGAGGTCTAAGTAAGAAAGTACCCCTAAGGAATGCTTTACATGATTTGGATGATGCTAAAGGAGAAGCATTATTTCCAATATGACAGCTGGAGATGGCTGCCAATTGAACCTTAATAGTGGAAAAACTTGCTCTGTCCTGAAAAACCAAAGCAAGGAAGTCTAGAACTGCTGGAAATGGAGCAGTGAAGGGATCTAATTGTTTCTGATAAGCTCAAATGGTGAATCTTCTCCTATTGACTCTTGTAAACATTTCTAGTAGAAGCTTCATGGGATGAAACTAAGATTTTTCGAACTGGAGAGGAAAGCCTGTAATGTCTAACGATCACTGGAATTGATGAAACCATCCAGTCAACTTGAGGCATGCAATATCTAGGTGAACTTGTCCTGATGGGTGAGATGAGAGGTCTGGCCCAGGATCCAGCTTTCAAGGGGGATGTAGTAAGTGAGAACAAAGGAAGGGAAACCATACCTGTCGAGGCCAAAAGGGTGCAACAAGGACCACTCTGCTCTTCAACAGAAGTGCTTTCTGAAAACATCTGGGGATGATAGGGTAAGCATAAATGAGACTGGAGGGCCAAACATGGACTAGAACATCTCCCTGAGGAGGGATAAGGGCAAAGAACTTGCTGCATTTGTTGTTGAAGGGGGATACAAATAGATTACAGCAAGGTTGACCCCACTTGTGGAAGATCATGTTTGCCACTGACTGATTGAGAGAGGCATGAGGATGGTTTTGCTGAGTCTGTCTGCTAGAATGTTGGACTTTCACTGTATGTGCATTGCTGCTAGAAAGTGGTTGGAAGAGATCACCCACTGCCACACCCTCATTGCTTCTTGACAAAGGGGGGTAGATCTGGTTCCTTCTTGTTTGTTGATGTACCACACTACTGAAATGCTGTCTGTTTGTATTGCAATACTCCCTAGAAGGAGAAAGCTCTGAAAGGCCTGCAATGCTAGAAAGACCACTCTCATCTCTAGGACACTGATATGCAGATTGGTCTCTTGTACTGGCCGCATGCCTTGAAGAGTCTGAACTGAGTAATGCCCCCTCCCACCCAAACTGGGAGGTGTCCATGTTTAACATGGCACTGAGGGAAGGAAGGATAAATGGAAGACCTGGATCAATCTTCTCGGAGTGGACCCACCAAAGAAGAGAATTTCTGCACACTTGAGACAATTTTATAGGATGATTCAAGGGATAGCGATGAAAGGACCATTGCACCGTTAGAGTCCATTGGAGAATTCTCATGTGTAAGTGGGCAGTGGGAATCGAATTTATACTAGCAGCCATCAACCCTTATGTTTTGAAGACCAATCTTGGGGGGCACTGGAATAGAAAGAACTTATTCTGATGTGTCTTCAATGCAAGAATTCTGTTCTGAGGCAGAAAAGTTAGACATTTGACTATCTAAGAGAGCCCCATGAAGTTTATTGTTTATTACTTGAAATGGTTGAAGATGACATTTGTACATGTTGATGGTGATTCCCAGTGAGAAGGCCAGGTGAAGCAAATAATCTCTGGCTTTTACAGATAGATGCCTAGTTGGTGTGGTAAGGAGCCAGTTGTCTAAATAGGGAAACACTCTGAATCCAAGCAGTCTCAGGTGAACTCCTACCACTGTCATGCATTTGGTGAACACCCTGGGGGCTGTGGTGAGACCAAAGGGCAGCTCCCTGAATTTATTTATTATTTATTTATTTTACATTTGTTGACCAGGCTAGTCTAGCTGGATACATGTCCATTTTTAGTAGAGGCCCAGTGAGAAATGCTCCAAGAAACATACAAAATTAATATAGAAGTTATGACAGATTAATATAAAAACAGCAATTGTTACATAAAAACATTAGTGTTTTTTTTTTTCAAAAGAAGTACAAATTATAATACTCATAATGATTAAAAACATAAGCATTAATCCATAAAGGATAATGTACGAGAGAGGGTACAATATACATATATACATACATTTTATATGCAATAATATAGTGTATTGAAACATTAAAGGGAAGATTGTAAAGGATGTAGGGTGAAAATTAGTGTAATGGAAAAAAGTTAGTCAGGGTTAGTACAGGAGCATAGCCAGTGTTTATTGAGAAATAGTTTTAGATTCCTTTTAAAAAGTGAGAGAGAAGTCTGAGATGTGAGTTCAGAGTGTAGTTTATTCCATAATTTTCCAACAGAGTTAGAGAATAAGGAGTCACCTGCTGAGTTGTTGGATTTGATAGTATTGATCAGCAGTTTGTTTGAGGAGCGTAGATTCTTGAGATTATTATAAGGTGTAACGAGGCTAGATAGTATTGTTGCTGGGTTGATATGAGGCTAGATAGTATTGTTGCTGGGTTGATACAGGGTCTTGTGGGCTACTGTAAGCTGGTGAAATTGAAGCTGGTTAAGAAATTCTAGACAGTCTAGTTGTTTTAGATTCAAACAGTGATGGGTTCTGAAAGGAGAGCCTGTAGCAAATCTAGCAATATTATTATAGGATGTTGCTAGTTTGTTAAGGTTGTTTTTAGAGAGATTGGTGTATATAGGAGAAGCATAGAGTAGAGTGGAGATTAAGTGAGTTCTGGCTATAGTGGTCCTAGCTACTGATGTAAGAAAGGGTTTGATTCTGTAAAGGGATCCTAGTTTTTTTGTTAACTCATTTTATTGTAGAGTTTATGTGGGTATCAAAGTTGAGGTTGTTGTCAATTGTTATTCCTAAGAGTTTAGTGGTTGGGTCAGGAGAAATAAGAGTACTGTTGTTGGATGTGAGAGTGAAAAGTAAAAGGGTGGACTTTCAGGTTGGTGTGAAGAGTAACAGTTTAGTTTTTTGGGGGTTTAGGGGGAGGCAGCGGTGTGAGAAACATTGTTCTACAGTATTGAAAGCTTTTTGGGTAAGAGACTGAAGTTCAGTTTGAGAAGTGGCTGAACAGACTATAGTAGAGTCATCTGCATATTGAATGCAGGTAGTGTGTGGAATAGCTGATTGCAGGTCATTAATATAAATGGAAAATAGGATTGGGCCTAATATGGAGCCCTGTGGGACACAGAGGGAGATAGGAAGGTGATTAGATAGTTTATTTTGCCAGAGTACAGCCTGCTGTCGGTTTTCTAGGTAAGATGTGAACCAACTCATAGATAGAGGATCTAGTGAAAGGGGTTTCAGTATGTGTAGAAGGAGTTGGTGATTAACCACATCAAAAGCTTTAGATAAATCAATGAAGATTGCAGAGGAAAGAATATTTTTGTTGGGGTTTTTGTTGATACAGTTTGTGAAGGATAGTAGGGCAGTGGTATTACTGTGGAAGGGTCTGAATCCATGTTGACAGTTGGCAAGTAGATTGTTATGAAGAAGGTGGTTAAGTAGTTGCTTATGGATGCACTTTTCAATTATTTTTGCAAGAGGGGATAGTAGAGCTATGGGACGAAAGTTAGAGAAGTAATTGGAGTTCCCCCCCTTTATGTAGTGGGATGATATGAGAAATTTTCCAGATAGATGGGATAGTTCCTTCACTTATGGTTCTATTTATCAGAATGGAAATGGGATAGGCAATGGCTTTAGCTCCTTTTTGCAGGAATTCTGCTGGGAGTTTGTCAGCTGAGGGGGTGGTAGGTTTTAATTTTTGGAAAAGGGAGCAAATAAAGGAAGTAGACACTGGTTGTAAATGAAATGATGGAGGTGGGTTTGTAGTAGAAGTAGGCAGATTAAAGGTATCAGGAGGATAGCAAGAGTTTGGATGGCATCTGTGAAGAAAGAATTGAAGGCATTAGCTGTTTGTGTGGGATTCTCAGGGTTAGAGCCTTGTGGGTTGTACGTGATAGATTGGCCTGGGTATAGAAGTTTGTTAATGCTAGTCCAAAATTTTCATGGTTCCTTGTGGGAGGTTTGCTGTAATTGGAGATAAAAGTTATTTTTGTCTAACAGGATGGCTTTTTTGTATTATTTCTATGTTGCCTAAAGGTTTGGTGATCTGTAGGACTCTTAGTAGTACGCCATTTTACCCAAGATTTGTTTCTGAGAAGGATTTTTTGCCTAGTATTATTAGAGAGCCAAGGGGCTGGTTTCGCTTTATTTCTAAAAGAGCGTATTGGTGCGTGTTGGTCCAGGATGGTTAAGAATGTGGAAGTGAAGTATTCTACTGCTTCATTTAGAGGGAGATATTTTAATGGTGACCAATTACATTGTTTGAGTTCTGTTTGGAAAAGTTCTGGGTTAAATTGCTTTTTGGAGCATACTGTTCTGAAAGTGTTAGGGAAAGTTAGGCTGGTTTTATGTCTGGTAATATAAGTTAGTGAATGGTCACTTAGGTCATCTGGAAGGGTTCCTGCTGTATAGGTTTGATGAGGAATATTAGTAAGTATCCAGTCCAAGGCACTTTCTTTGTTGTTGAGTCTATTAGTTCTGGTAGGGGAGTTAATAGTTTGTGAGAAGTCATAAAGGTTAATATAGGTGGTGGGGTTTGTATTACTACAGGACTTCCAATCAATATTAAAGTCCCTTAGGACTATGGTTTATTGTGGGAGATTAATAGAAAGCCAGTTAAGGATATACTTGAGTGTACTAATGTTATTTCTTGGGGGAAGATATATACAGATGATATTTATGGCTTTACATGTGTTGACCTGAAATTTGGAGATAATTATTTCAGCACTATTGTCCAAAGGTGGGTAAAGATTTACAGTGCTAACTTGTAGCTCTGCTTTATAGAGGATTGCTACCCCTCCTCCCTTTTTGGCTGTGCGGTCAAGTCTAATGATATTGTAACCAGGTGGGGTGATTTCATTGTCTTTAATGGTAGGTTTTAGCCATGTTTCTGATAAACATAGGCTGTCAAATAGGTAGACATCTAGGAGGGCATGAACTTGAGCAATTTTATTGCAAATACTGCATATATTAAGATGTGCTATAGAGAGTGAGTTGGAAGGTTTGGTAAGTGGTAGGGTAGTAGTTTTGTATTGGTTGCAGTTTGCAGTGGTAAGGGTAGAGTTTGGACCAGGGTTAGGATGAATGTCCCCGTCTAGTAAGGAGTGGAGGAGTGTTAAGTGTTTAGGCTGGAGAGGCTTACAATAATAGTCAAATAATTTTCTAGTTTTTAGGTTAGTGTACTTAATGTGTACTAGTCTGTGATATTTGGCTAGTAGGTAGCTGGGTTTGCAAATGAAGTTTAGGAAGTTTGGAGAGATAGCTAATGTTGGTGTTGAAGTGTGGTTGGAGGGGAAGAGAAGGGTAGAGTAAAGTGGTTGTTCATAGGAGGTTAAGAGATAGGTAGTGGTTAGAGGAGGTAAGAGTGAGACCAAGATTAATAGTTGTAATTGGTATGGGATGATGGATATAGACATTATTTTGGTTTGTGAGGTGGAAGTAAAATGGGAGGTAGGTTTTATAAGCAGGTAGGAGATATGTCAGTAGGTGGGATATTATACCAAGGAGGGATGAGAGGTAAGGTATCAGTGGGTGTGTTGTGGGAATGGGGGCTGGCTAATGATGTGATTTGCATGATTGGAGTAGGTGTAATGGGGGTGTGTCTTTAGAGGAATAAATGTAGGAGCACTGGGGGTGGGTGGGAATTGGGGGTAGGGGAGCAGAGTGAGCCCGAAGGGTGAACGAAGCGGGTACAGACAAGAGAGTAGACTGTCGAGGATGACAATCTGTGAAGTATGAGAATTCAGCAGGTAAGTCTGAAAGTGAGAGAATGTAGAAGAAAGTTGAGAGGCTAGTAAGAAGAGAGTCAGGATGTTAGAGGAGTATAATGTGATTAAAGATACCTTAGGACAAAGGAGAGATGGTGAAAGAATAAGTCCGTAGAAAACTGAGAACAGAGTTAGGGAGGTATAGTTAAGAATAGGTGAGGGAATTAATATACAGAAAGCTTATATTGAGGCGCCACCCAGTGGCGAGTCACTTTATTGCAGCAAATAGGTCTCCTACAGGGGATAGTAGGCTAAGGGAGAGGAGGAGATAAACTTGTTAGTGATAGAGAGTATATAAGCTGGAAGTAAGGGTTATTTAAAATGATAAATGGGGGGGGGGTTGGCTGCTGGCTAACCTGACTGGGAAGCTTGCCTAACCTAGCGGAGTCTTTAAAACATTAATATTATTACAATTTTCTCGTAGCTGTAAAAATACATACTTTTACTGTCTTTTAAGAAAGAAAAGGTCTCTCAAGGAGCTGGTAGGTTAATTCTTAAGTTTGGACTATTTTTCTGAGGTGTCCAGCAGGGTGAATTCAGATGTTTAGTACAGGGACGTACAGGAACACAAGGCTCGTAAATGTAGAAAGAGAGAAAAAAGGTAGTGAGGCAGACAATACTAGAACTAGAGAGCAAGTAAAGTTTTCACAAACACAGTTGCATGTATTACCTCAGTAAAAAATCACAACACTCTATTTGTGTATCAAACGTCTAAAGATTACAATATATATCAGGTACTACTATGAACTCTAAAACCGACAGACAGCTGGGATAAAAAGAGCTGCATTTGCTATTTAAAAAATAATACACTAACAAACAACTTTTACAGGATCAGGGCACAACACTTTTAGAGGTACCTAGTCCAAGGATAGTTCAAATACATAGACAAAAGTAATCAGGTAGTACTGCATTGGACTACTCGTGAGTCGCTATTGAGGTTTAAGCCTATACATAAGAGCTGGCATAGATTCTGTTCAGTAGGTACATAAATACATTTTGTACTAGCTTTTACTGTTTATTAAATATAGAAAATGGAGGCAAACAGTCACTGTGGTAAAGGTGTTATGTAGGTACTAAGCGTTGCTTTGAGTGGTTAAGTAAACATCTGCACTTGGAGTAGGGTAGAACCAAATATTGTTTTCAGGTCCACAGCAGTGGAATCGGTTCTTTCAGACCCTCGTGCTCAAAGCTATATTGACTAAGCATATGAGGTAAAAAAAAGTGATAAATATAGTGGTTAGTTCAACTCTGCACATTGAAAGGGCTATAACATTTTACAATGAGTTCCGCGGCAGTAGTTCCGCTTGTTACAATCCCCGGTGCACGACTCTTTGTAGGCTCAGCATATGCAGTGCAATATGCTTTACAACAGTGTTAAAATAAATTCTGCTCAAAGAAATTCACTGTATTCATCTGCACAATGCTTTATAGTTGTAATAAAGTGTTACTACCAGGTTAAATAGACTTTACGGATAGAATTAGAGTTAATATAGTGGCTAAATTAACTCTGCACAATAACAGTCTGTTAACACTACCAAGGCAGTAGAGCCGCTTATAACAGCCCCACGTGCACCACTCTTACTATGTTTGAGCAAGTATGGCGCATCTAAGCTTTACTTAAGTGGTTAACTGAACTTGACACAAATAAATTCACTGTATGTGTCTGTACAACATTATAAAGGCTATATCAAGCTATACTACATTGAATAAATACGCACTGTACAAGGAATAAGTAATTTTTCAGTGGTAATATTGACTATGCACATTAGATAGGGCAACAGATTGACTCTGTACATTAGTTAGGGCAATAGCCAACTAACATTGCTTCCATGGCAGTAGAACCTCTAGATACAGTCCCACGTGCACAACGCTATATAGGTATAAGTGTTTGCAGCGAGAGCATAGACCGCAATCAGGTATTTTCACCGCAAACAGTTATAAAAGGTTAAAAGCAAGTAATCTTTTCTAAATGAACAGTCATAGAACCTCTAGATACAGTCCCACATGCACAAAGCTATATAGGTATAAGCGTTTGCAGCGAGAGCATAGACCGCAATCAAGTATTTACACAGCAAACAGTTAAAAAGGGTTAAAAGCAAGTAATCTTTTCTAATGAACAGTCATTCACAAGATGTATAAAAAGCATTACTTCACTTACTGTAGGTCAAGCGCCGGAGCAGGGTGCACAGCAGCCAGGTACAGGGTAGGAGAAGAAAGATGGCATTCCCTAGTAAGGGGTATATTTATAAGGAGAGAGAGGACGTTTGGGCAGAGGGGGAGGGGAGTAAACCATAAAGCAGGTGTGGGGCAGAAGCCACGAGATAAGCAGCTTTAGGTCTGATAGAAGTTAGGAAGGGTTAGGTTAAGGGGAGGAGGACAAAGTTGGAGGTAATAGAATAAGTAGGGAACAGTGAGCGCAGTGAAAAAGATGAGCAAAGATAAGGAGAAGCTAGAGTACAGTAAGTGCAGTAGTAAGAGAGAGAAATGACAGAAGTTTAGAGAGCTATAGAGAGGTAAGACAGCAGGATAGCAGAGACAAGAGAGTAGACTGTTGAGGATGACAATCTGTGAAGTATGAGAATTCAGCAGGTAAGTCTGAAAGTGAGAGAATGTAGAAGAAAGTTGGGAGGCTAGTAAGAAGAGAGTCAGGATGTTAGAGGAGTAAAATATGATTAAAGATACCTTAGGACAAAGGAGAGATAGTGAAAGAGTAAGTCCGTAGAAAACTGAGAACAGAGTTAGGGAGGTATGGTTAAGAATAGGTGAGGGAATTAATATACAGAAAGCTTATACTGAGGCACCATCTAGTGGCCAGTCACTTTATTGCAGCACATAGGTCTCCTACAGGGGATAGCAGGCTAAGGGAGAGGGTGAGATAACCTAGTTAGTGATAGAGAGTATATAAGCTGGAAGTAAGGGTTATTTAAAATGATAAATGATAAATGTGTGGGGGGGGGGTTGGCTGCTTGCTAACCTGATTGGGACAGCAGAGTCTTTAAAACATTACTATTATTACAATCTTCTCGTAGCTGTAACAATACATACTTTCACTGTCTTTTAAGAAAGGAAAGGTCTCTCAGGGAGCTGGTAGGTTAATTCTTAAGTTTGGACTATTTTTCTGAGGCATCCAGCAGGGTGAATTCAGGTGTTTAGTGAAGGGACGTACAGGAACACAAGGTTTCACTGTCTTTTAAGAAAGGAAAGGTGTCTCAGGGAGCTGGTAGGCTAATTCTTAAGTTTGGACTATTTTTCTGAGGCGTCCAGCAGGGTGAATTCAGATGTTTACTTCAGGGACGTACAGGAACACAAGGTTTTACTGTCTTTTAAGAAAGGAAAGGTCTCTCAGAGAGCTGGTAGGTTAATTCTTAAGTTTGGACTATTTTTCTGAGGCGTCTAGCAGGGTGAATTCAGGTGTTTATTGCAGGGATGTACAGGAAAGTACAGTTTTGTACCTACCATAAATGTAGATGTTCGAGGATCCACATTGCTGCAGTCCTAACTATTGGGTAGTCCGCTGTCCAGTCGGCCCGAATACCAAAGTATATGGCTGACGTCGGTCAGGGCGCATTAGACTGACGTCAGTACGTCAGGGTACTAATGCGCATGACCGACGCCATATCCTCAGTCTTTTCTTGCCCCAGATGTCAGAAGACCCTGAAAAGATAAGGCCAAAAACCAAAAACTCCCAACATACCTGCACCAAAATATATATATATATACAAAATATACAAAATTAGCAGAAAATAACCTCACCTACACAACCACCCCTAAACACAGAGGGGAAGGAGGGAGGGTAAATTGGACTGCAGCAATGTGGATCCTCGAACATCTACATTTATGGTAGGTACAAAACTGTACTATGTTCTTCATTCCACATTGCTGCAGTCCTAACTATTGGGTAGAATCCCAAAGCAGAGGTAAGGGAGGCTGGCAAATCATAAGGAAGCAGGAACTGACAACATGCCTTGCAAAATAGCTGTGGCAAAACCAGCCCTAGACTTAGAGTAGAGAGGAAGGTGATAATGCTTAGAGAAAGTATGCACTGAACTCCAAGTATCTGCCTCTAAAATATCCTTAGTTGCCACCCCCCTCAGAAATGCTGTTGAAGTGGCAGTAGCCCTAGTGGAATGAGGCCTAATCCCAGCTGGAATCTCCTTGCCATGATGGGAATAACAAAATGTAATGCAACACCCAATCCATCTAGAAATAGTTTGTTTTGACACAGGCTTGCCCTGAGAACTCAAAGCAAAAGAAACAAACAACTGCTGAGACTGCCTAAAATCCTTAGTCCTGCTCAAATAATAACGCAATTGCCTGTGTACATCTAAAGTATGCAAAATCTTTTCCCCTTTATTTTGGGGATCTGCATAAAACGTAGGCAAATGAATAGTTTGGTTTAAAGCCACACTAGAAACCACTTTAGGCATAAAGGAAGGATTAGTACGTAATGATACCCTATCCTTATGAAAAATCAAAAACGGCGCAACCGCCATAAGGGCCTGTAACTCAGAAACCCTTCTTGCAGAAGTAATGGCCAACAAAAAAGCAGTCTTCCATGACAAGTATTTCAGTTCTGCAGTAGCTGCAGGCTCAAAAGGTTGTAGAGTAAGTTTCTCCAACACAAAATTGAGATCCCAAGCAGGAGTAGGAGCTCTACGTGGGGGTCTTATATTCTTTGCCCCTCTAAGAAATTGCTTGAACAAAGGATGTGAAAACAATGGTGGGTCACAATCATAGTGAGCTGAAATTGCTGCAGCATGAATCTTAATGGAAGAGAAAGACAAACCTTTGTCCAATAACTCAGTAAGATATTGAAGAGCCACACTCAAATTAGGCTCTGAAATCTCCAAATTCTTTGCTGCAGTCCAAAATAAAAATCTCTTCCATTTTTCTGCGTACACTTTCCTTGTACTAGGTCTTCTGGCTTCCATAATCACATTTAAAACTTGCTGAGGAAGTTGAGACCTGCTGTCTTTCAAAACATTATATGCCAGGCTGTTAGATGAAGAGAGTGAAGCTTGACATTGAGCAGACGACCGTCCTTCTGAGACAACAGATGTGGAATCAAGGGTAAAGGCCATGGAGGCTTCTTTACCAGACTCCTCAGTAATGGGTACCAGTGCTGCCGAGGCCAATCTGGAGCTATTAAAATCATCCTTGGCTTGTCTTGTCTGACCTTTAGAAGCACCTTTGGAAGAAGAGGCAGAGGTGGAAACGCATACACATGAAGATTTTTCCAACTGAAAGAAAGAGCATCCACTTTCCAAGCTGTGTGATGAAACCTCTTTGTGCAAAACTTTGGCAGCTGGTGGTTTAGTGGAGAAGCGAACAGATCTATGTCTGGAGTTCCCCAGGACACTGTCAACTTTTGAAATACATGAAGATCCAGTTTCCACTCGTGGGGATCCATGATTTGTCTGCTTAACACATCTGCTAAGGAGTTCTGTGCTCGGCAGAAACCTTGCCTGAAGAGTTAGTTGCAAGCTGAGCGCAGTCTCCCATAAAATCATTGCTTGCCTGCACAACGGGTAAGAATGTGTTCCCCCTTGTTTGTTGATGTACCACATGACAGTTGTGTTGTCTGTTAGAATCAACACCTGCCCTGGAAGAAGTAACTCCTTGAAAGCCATTAATGCAAACTGGACTGCTAACATCTCCTTCATGTTGATATGTAGATGCTGTAGTCTGGCAGGCCACTTGTCTTGTATCCACTTTCCATTTAGATGAGCTCCCCAAGCAATGTCTGAGGCATCTGTCGTTAGAAATTGACTCGCCTCTGGCCGGGTCACAGAGAGTCCCTTGTTTAGGTGACATTCCTGAGCCCACCACAAAAATTCCTTTTGAATGCAAGGTATTATTTGAATGACAGTGTCCAAATCCTGGCAGTGCTGTGTCCATACATTTTTGAGATACCATTGTAGCTTCCTCATATGCAGTTTGGCATTGGGAAGCACCAGAATACAAGATGCCATGAACCCTAAGGCTTGAAGGACTGTCCTTGCAGTCAGCCCGGACTGAAGAGATAGTTGATGGAAATAACTGGAAAGATTCTTTTGTTTGTCCGGGGTTAAAAAGGCCATCTGGGCTGCTGTATTCAGTCTCACACCCAGAAAGCACATGTCTTGAGAGGGTACTAGACTGGACTTTATTTCGTTCACAGAATACCCTAGGCATCTTAGCACTGCTATGACATATTCCAAATGCTGTAGAAGGTCTTCCTTTTCTTGAGCCAGAATCAGGCAATCGTCCAAGTAAGGATAGATTTGAATTCCTTTTAGCCTGAAGTAAGCTATCACTGGAGCCAGAACCTTTGTGAATACTCTGGGTGCAGTAGATAAGCCAAAGGGCAATGCAGAGAACTGATAATGAGAATTTCCAGCTCGAAACGCAGATACTTTCTGCAACTTAGTCTTATAGGCACATGAAGGTAAGCTTCCTTGAGATCTAAAGTTACCATCCAGTGATCTTTGCCCAGCAGAGGTAAAAGCTGTTGTAACGTCAACATTTTGAACTTGGGAATGTCCAGATAAGTGTTGAGGATAGATAAATCCAAAATTGGTCTCCACGTGTTCCCCTTCTTCGGTACTAGGAACAGGCGAGAATAAAATCCTAGGCCCCTTTCTGGCACAGGAACCGCTGAATGGCCCCTATTTGGAGTAACTGAGAAATTTGCTTGTGAGCCTCTTGTCTTTGTAGAGGAGGAATGTCTGGCATGCCTTTGAAAGGAGGCAAGGTATGGAAATAAAACCTGTAACCGTGGTGAATGATATCCAGAACCCATCTGTCTTGGGTAATTAAATCCCAATTTTCTTTGAAAAGAGACAGTCTTCCTCCCAACGGTGCTGCCAGGTGAGAATGAACTGGCAGCTGAAAAGGCAGGTCATTGGGTCTGCTTACGAAAGGACTGACCCCTGCCCTCACCAGAAGTCTGAGCAGGGGAACTGCCTGTTCTAGGCCTAAAAGAACCCTGAGCTCTGCCCCTACCACGTCTAGACCTACCCCTAGACTGGGAATCATAAGCAGGATAAGTCCATCCCTTAGCAGGCCAATTTCTACTGAACTTCGGAGGCTGCACCTGCAAAAAATCTTTAACAGTTTGCATAGACTTAGCCTTGTCCTCCATTTTCTTCAAAACTGCCTCAACAGGCGAACCAAACAACACATCAGACTGCAAGGGAGCATCCAAAATCCGTGTCTTAACATGCTCAGCTAAATTCTGATCTCTCAACCAGGCATGCCTACGAAGAACAGAACCAGTGGCAGCCACCCTGGAGGAGGCCTGCACAGCATCAAAACCACATTGCAAGGAATGTTTACCCACCTGTTCAGACACATGAACTAAATCCTGCAACTCTGTACACTCAATACCTTCCGCCAGAGCATCCACCTTAGATTTCAACTGTGAAAGAAGATAATTCTGATATTTTAACATGTGAAACTGACAATTCAACGCCCTCATGGCTAAAGTGGAAGAAGTATACACTTTCTTTCCCCATCTATCCAAAGCCCTTGCCTCTTTATCAGGAGGGACAGGATTTTTAACAACTGAGGCCTTCACACCTTTAGGCCCCTGAGAAGCAGTTTCCGGGTCTGCCCTAGGACTCTTAAAAAGATACTTATGAGCTTCAGGCACCCTATAATACCTATCCGGCTTAACTGGGGCAGGAGGCAAAGAATCAGGATTCAGGGACGCCTCTGCAAAAACATCTTCCACCACATTCAAAACAGGAGGTATAGCTAAAGGCCTATGCTGGGGTAAAAACAAGAATTCCCTAAGCCTTTTCCTGCCCATTTAAAATGCTCCCTCATGGAATGCAGAGTCTCTGAAAATGAAAAATCCTCAGGAGGGGAAGCTGAAGGAGTAGAATCATCCACATCAGAATCAGAATAAGGAGGGTACTCCTGCAAGTCTTCAGCCGAAGACTCAGAAGCCTCCGAGCAATGCTCAAAACTCTCAAACTCAGTTTCCACCCTAGGCCTCTTATCAGGAGGGGGCATAGAACCCCTTATCATAGTAATCAAATCCTCTGCCATTTTAAGCATATGTTTCTTAGGCAAAGACCCTGAAGCACTAGGAGAAACTCCCACTGAAGCAAGACTCGGCCTGCCCTTTAAAGCAGCCTTGGAAACAGAAGGGGAGGCTCTGACCACCTTAGGAAGAGAGGGAAGAACAGCCACCTGAGAAGCCCCCTCAGCCTGGCCTACTTCCTGAGAGGAGACATCCTGTAACAGTAAAGTCTCTCCCTGAGACTCCAAAGAAACACCTGGCAAAACCTCCGGCTCCACTGAGCCCTATAAAGACCCGACGTCTGGGACTGTCGGTTCCCCTCTAGGCTTCGCTGTTTTGTCCTTGCGTTTTTTAGCCGAAGCCGGCGTCGGAGCATCCGACGGCATTTTATAATTACAACGCTTCCCAAACACTAACCTGGCACAGTCTAACCTTCTCTTAATAGTGCGTTTGTTAAATCTAGCACAAGAGCGGCATCCAACAACGTCGTGCTCAGGCCCTAAACAAGGTATACACAAAGTATGGTAATCCCTATGAGGTATCTGTTTCCCACAAGAAATACAGTTATTCACTTTTTCTGACATCCGGTTAAATACTGAGGCAAGAAAAAACCAAAATATTCCCAACGGGTACTTAGCCAACTTTGATTCGGTCTGAAACTCTGGCTTCAGAAACTTTCAGAACGCCAACCTGCACTCGCAAAATTGCTTCTGCATCGGACCATGCGGCAAAAAAGACTGAGGATATGGCGTCGGTCATGCGCATTAGTACCCTGACGTACTGACGTCAGTCTAATGCGCCCTGACCGACGTCAGCCATATACTTTGGTATTCGGGCCGACTGGACAGCGGACTACCCAATAGTTAGGACTGCAGCAATGTGGAATGAAGAACATCACAAGGCTTACTTTCCACTGGAATGGTTTCCTGCACTTGTCTCTGTCTGTGAGGCAGTGCAGACAGAGGTCGCTCAGTTCCTTCAGTGGCTATGTGCCTTGGAAAATTAGTAATAACGGGCTCCTAGATGGAAGTGCACATACCTTCGAGAGCACCTGTTCATTTTGATGTGATAGTCCTCATCTTGAAGATTGACTGAGCGCATCCAGTTGTCCTTCTGAAAAAGGGGCAAATGAACTAAACTGTGACCATCTGGAATTTGGAGTTATTTTGCAAATTAGTTCAGATAACTTAGCTTCAAAATTGCTCTCAGGTCTCGTGTCTTTTTTGGCTCTAAAAAGAAACTTGACTAAATTTTGGATCCTATCTAGTCTGGTGGGACCTCCTGGATGACTCTTTTGTCCAGCAACTTTGTAATTTCTTGAGCTGCTAGCTCCCTCTGATTGGGAGGAACATTGGGAAAATTTTCTTTGGTTTTCCTGGAATTTGTAAAAAGGAATGAAATATAATCTAGACATGAGCCTTTGCAACCAAAGGTCATTTGTGATGGCTAGCCAGGTGTCTTGGTGCAAGCATAAGTGCTCCCCAAGTGCCTCCAGAGATGGACAGTCAGGCAACCTTTCAGGAACACTGGAAGGATCTGTCTGAGAAAGAATCTTGAGATCCTTGATTCTGCAGCACACCCCCCCCCCTCTGCCATGCAGGCAATGTCTACCATTATAATTGCCCCCCCCCCCCTGCCTCTGGGGGAAAAAATCTCCATGTGACTCCTGGAAAGGATCTTCTGACTTCTCGAACCACAACTTCTTACACTGCTGTGTTGGTTCCTGGAAAAGGGTCTCTGTGGGGTAGAAAAGGGAATTCCAATGGCAGACAAGGTCTTTCCATCCTGTTCACTATAACAGAGAGTTTCTTTCACTGTTGGCCCAACCAAGGATGATCCATCAAAGGCAGCATTGATGAATGATGCCTTGAAGGGTTCCACAAAATCGCACAGCCACACGCAGGCATGTCTCCTTATGGTTATACCTGAACCGGCTGCCCTTGAGGTACCTTCTGTGGCATGCAAGATTAACCTCATGGATGCATCTGAAACTGATTATTGGGAGGCCACTTTGAGGAAAAGGATTTCTGTTTCTCTGCAGACAAGGACAATGGGGCAGAATTAAAGAGTTCCATTATCAAGTCCCTCTGTAATTTGGTGAAATGTGCCAGGTAAGTTCAGTGATTGCAGTGCCAAAGTCACTGATGCATAAACCCACTTCCCAAACCTGTCCAAAGCCCTAGACTCATTGTTAGGGGGATGGACACTGGAGCTCTGTTCAGCAATCTTCTTTTTGGTGGCTGACAGAATAAATGGCATCTACAAGAATCCCTTTCCTCCAATATTGTCTATCTGCTGGAGTGCTTAATATTTTATCTGGGAATTTTGGGATAGGTTCCATGGACAAGGTTCCTTCCATGCCCTGCAAGAGACAAGATCTATAAGCTCATCCAGGGGGGTGGGGGGGGGGTAATCCAAGATGTAGATAGGCCAGACCCCAAAGGCCTCCAAAAACACTGAAGGGGTTTAGGAAGACCAACCACCTTTCTGACAAAGGATCTCTAGGATGTCTCCAAATGAGACATCTTCTGGTGGAGATCAAGGGGACTCTTCCACATCATCACAATCAGTGTCTTCTGCGAGGGAATCCAGATGCCTCCTCTTGCACATCCTTTTCTGAGGGACCTCCCCAATGGGATGTTCCAGGGAGGTATTGGAAGAGAGTGGGGGAACCCTTGATGAAGCTGTTTGGAAGCTCTTCTGGGCTGACTGCCCAGGGTTTAGGATGTGAAGGCTCAGACACAGGATCCAGAGAAGGAGTAGGGTATGGATCTGAAGAAGGGAGAGTTGATACTACTCTTGGCTGAGCGAAGACCCTCTCCACCACCTCAAAGGCAGAAAGAGCAGGAGAAGCCATGTACAATCCCTCCAGAGCTGAAACTCCTGGAGTAGACATTCCCTGAGCCTCCCTAATACCCAGCTCCCTGGCAGCAGATGGAGCCACGCTATCAAGCACTAAGGCTCCAAGGGGAAGCATCAGCTCTGAATACTTCAGAGCTGAAGTCACCCCCTAAGATCCAACACCAACACTTTGGCTTTGAGAACCATTGTGCTCCAGCAGAGTCAGAGCCGATCGGGTCAGGGAAGTAGTCAGAGTCAGTGTTGTAATAACTTTCAGATCTGAAGTATTGACTCCCGGAGCTTTCATGTCCATGAGCTTTGAAATGGATGGTCAGATCAGAGGAGGAGTAACTACGAGTAGAAAAGCATGTTGACGGCTCATGGGTCTGGTGGAAGACAGAGCTGGCAAAACCTCTATCTGGACCTGTGTTCAGAGGAACTTCATCGTCCTATCCACCTCTAGTTCGGAAAGACTACTGGAGGACCAAACTGAAGAGGATGTGGACTGTGGCCTGGAGGACTTTTTAGGAGTTTCTTGTAACAAAGGGGACCTCAACCTTGGAAACACTGGCTCCAAGGAGAACATGGGAACACAAATAGACTGTTTTGGATCTGAAGGGTTCAGATGTGATATTTTTGGAACCTTTAGTTCTGAGGAATATGACTGTGGAGAAATCCAAGCAGGAGAGCACTTACAGTGCTCCCTGGGCTCCTTCGAGTGCTGAGAGGGGGTTTGATGCCTTGAAGAAGTAGCTGAGGAGGAAGCTGAATCAAGGAGAAGGCCTTTTGAAACATGTTTGTTCCTCCTATCATTGGTAGCTCTCACACTGAAAGTCCCACAAATAGTATAAGGAGTATCTAGATGTGCTGGGCCTAAACAGTAAATTCACTCCCTGTGGACATAAGAATTGGGCATTTTATGCCTACAGGAAGTGCATTTCTTAAATTCAGTAGGTTTGTCAGCCATACCGGAGAAAAGAGCCTACCAAAAAGAAGAAACAAAAAACTTCTTTACTTTTTTTTTTAAAGGAAGAAAAAGAAAAAAGTGAAAAACTATGAACAGCGGCATTTAAAGAAATATATCTAAAAGTATAATGGGGGAGACAGACTACTAACAATGGTATAAAACTAAAGAATTATAAAAGAGTTTGGTAATGGTAAGGAGGGAAAATATATATAGATATATAGAAATATGTATATATTAAATAAGGATAAAAAAATAAAAAAATACACTCATACCCCAAAGCAGCTTGAGAAGTCAGACTGTCTTGAAGAGCAGCAAATGAGATCTGAGGTATTGTGATAGTAAAAGGCATTGTGGGTAAGGGGGGAGCGCAAGATTCGGATCCTAGAATCAGTAGAAAGTGGTATAATCAGATCCAATGATCGGGTCTGAACCCATTTGTTGAGGAATGACATCAGATCCATGGTTTAAATCTGCCTTTTTAGAGGAATTAATTAAATGTACATTTATATTGGTGATTGTGATTTTGATACAGATAGGTAATGTTATACAAGCACTAGAAATGTATAATCTGTCTTGACTGAGGCCCTTTTAGCCAGACAATAAGTGTGTACTTTATTGCAGCTTTTACTCTTTTGTTAATTCTTGACATGTTGCAGTTACACAACATTATTTATGTCTCAAGAGTTTCCTGCATCTATCTACTCAAGGAAGATTTTGTAAGCTGGTATCCCATTTTCTTGAGATCCCAATAGTATAACAGGATCATAAACCAAATTCCCAATCCAGTTATCCAATTATTTCTTAAACATGGTAAGATTATTTATCAGTCTAATCCTTGCAGGAATTTTATTCCATAATGCTGGAATTTTCACAGTAATGAAGTTTTGTCTTGAAGTAGTTTTCACTAATGATGTTAAGTGGTTATGTCAAAATGAAACTTTTACTTGGTTTAGTTTTATGTTAAAACTCTCCTGTAAAAATTAATGAAATATCTTTTAGACCAACAATATTTTGCCAGAAATGTAGTGGTAGTGTAAGGAATAAATACATCTTTTTTTATAGGACAAATGTTTGATATTAAAGATGTTCTTTGTGAAATGTCTTTGTATACTTTCCAGAAATAAAAGCTGACTCTACTGTAAATGCAAAAACTGTTATACTCTAATATTGGACACATAAATGCATATTAAATAAAAGTCAATTACTGCCCCTAGTATTAAAATTTTTAACGTTGCTCCAAGTTGTCGCACAGCTCTACATTTAATCACATCATCATATTTGCTAAAGGAAAAATTATTAATGATCAGAATTCCAAAATCTTTATAGGTCTCAACTTTCAAAATAGATGGGGGGGTGGGGGGTGGGGGGGGGGGGTAATCTGCGGTTTACCAAAGTACATTACCAAATATTTTTCTGTACTAAATTTTAAGCCAGTAGATTCAGACAAAGGCTAATAGGTGACAGATAGTTATTAATATTTAACATATCACTGTCAGTGATAAAAACAAAATTAAAGTCATTGGCGGCATATTTGCTAATCCAGCAGTGACTGCCTTACCAACTTTCACTAGGAACAATGCTGAACAGAATGGGGTGCAATACTGATCCCTAAGGAACACCAACACTCAATGGAAGGGGATCAAATTTTTTACAGTAAACCATAACTGATTTATGTTCTATTAGCAAGCCAAGACATGCCAAATCTCTTAGCAAAGCGATTAATGCCAACGTTAGTCTCAGCAATAAATATCAGCTGATGGTGAGAGCAATCAAATGCCTTCACTGTGTCAGTGTACACCACAGCTTATAAGATTCCTAATGCCAGAGATGTATTTTTAAAATCTAACATCTCAAGATTACCATTACTGCATATACATTTAGAAATGCACCTCTCAAAACATTTACCTATGATAGTTAATAGGCATATAGGTCGATAATTTTTCACATTGTCCCTGCTACCCTTTTCATAAACTGGAGTGACATGGGAATTTTTCCAGGAACAGGGAACACAGCATAACAAGTTGTTAAATATGAATATCATCTTTATTGGTGGGATCATATCAGGCCCCATGGATGCTGACTTTTTACTTCCATATAGTGCTTTATGTAATCATGAAAAATGGGACATGGACAAGCTGAAGAAGCTTGATACCATTTTTATAATCCAGAGACTAGACTTGCTTCCTGATACATGCTTTCACAAATGATTTGTTAAATTAATTAGCTATTTATAAAGGTTTTTACTTACTTTAATCAGTGAATTATGCTGCTTAGACTTTTTATTAATATACCTATAGCAATTATTTCTGTTGGCTAAATCACAATTTATTTTCCATGAGAGAAAGTAAGTTAGACAATTTGTATTTTACACATTTCCATACCCAATTGAATCTTTTTGTCACAACTACAAGAAAATTTCCTGTAAAGTTTGATCATTCTTTTTCTTTTTATATATTCATTTCAGGCTGGAGGATCACCAGTAAAAAAAAAAGTTATGTACTTACCATAATGTTCCACCTGTGTTGTCCATTTTCATTTTTCCTCAACTGTTGGAGTCAGATCTTATCCTCAGATCTGAGTTGGCTGTTACTACAGCTCATGGTAACCTTAAAGCTCTTGAGCTTTTCCCTACCCACAATGCACCAACTCCTAACATACCTCAGATCTTGTTTGCTAGATGACATAAATTAAGAAATATTAATATAATATTCCTGACAGAAGAAGCCATTATCTGTAGCTCAAATTAAGGCACTGTGGTGTCTTTATGAACTCTTGTCCTTTCAGAAGACTATCATGACAGAGATGGGGATTGGTGGTAGGGAGCTGAGGAAGAATGAAAATGGACGGTACAGATGGAACACTATAGTAAGTACATAACTTTTTTATATGATATCAATTATCATTTATTCCTCAACTATTGGGACAGAGTCTCCAGCTACCTGAAATCCCAGGTGGACTCTAAGGAAGGATGTTCCTGAGCATGGTTGAACCAAGAGTTGCTCTTCCCTTCGAGACCAGATCTAGTTTGTAATGAGTAATAAAGGTATGAGGATTAGCCCATGTTACAGCTGCATATATTTCGTCCATGGAATGCCTAGAAAAAATACTGACAAATTTGCAATGGATCTAGTTGAGTGGCCTCTTAAAGGTTTGGTAATGATATACCCAATTTATTGTAAACAAAAGATATACAATTGGTAAGCCATCTTATGGGGGTTACTTTTGTAAACTTTTGCAACTAATTTATATTGTTTGGATTCCGCAAAGGAAATAAACAGTTGATAAGACTTTCTAACTTCTTTGGTTCTATGTAAGTGAAAACATAATTGTTTATGAACATCTAACAAATGCAACATGTACTCTTCTTTGTTTCAAATTTTGGAAAAAAGACAGGCAGATTAAATGGACTGATTGGTGTTGGATTCTGACACCACCTTAGGAAGGAAAGAAGGGTTGATTTGTAATGTTACTCTATCCTTAGGAAAAATCAAGTAGGGAAGTTTAGAAGACTATTGAAGCTCAGAAATTCTTCTAGCTGAAGTAATAGTCCCTAGAAAGATTGTTTTCCAAGTCAGGAATTTAAGATCACATTTTGCTACTGGCTCAAAGAGGGAATGAATTAAGGCCTGTAGCACTAAATTTAAGTTCCATGGTAGAGGTGGGTCTTTACAAGGTGGTCACAACAAAACAGTGCCCCTTAAGAAGACCTTAGAAAGCTTTGATGAAGCAAGGGAAGAATTCTCAAATCCGATAAGGAAGTTATAGATTTCTACCAACTGAACCTTAATAGTCGAGGAGCTAGCTCCTTCACTGAAAATTTTTGCTAAAAACTCAAGGACACTTTGTATAGTGGCTGCAAAAGAGTCGATAATTCTTTGATGAGCCCAAATAACAAATCACTTCCATTTATTCTGTAATGTTTTCTGGTAAAAGCTTTATGTGAAGATAAACACATATGATGGATGGGAGGAGAGCATAAGTTGTCTGGCTATTAACGGAATTGAAGAAACCATCCTGTTAGCTTCAGGTTTGAGATATCTGGATGAATCATGCCTGTTGGATGAGACTGGAGGTCTGGAACTGGATCCAGAATTCAAGGTGGGGAAAATAGATGAGGCCAAAGAAAGAAAAACCAAATCTGTTGAGGCAGTACGGTGCAATGAGGATGACTTTGCTCTTCAATCTGGCAGCTTTCTGTAGAACTTTGGGGATCAAGGCAGTCAGAAGGTAAACACAAAGGAGACCAAGGGGCCAATTGTGGAACACAGCATCTCTCAGTGAGTCCCCTGGAGGAGGATCAGGGCAAAAAAGCTGCTGTACTTGTTGTTTAGGGAAGAAGTAAAAAGACTGCAGCAAGGCTGATCCCATTGATGGAAAATCATTTCTGTCACTTTTATGTTAAGAGAATACTTGTGAGGTAATAGAATTGACCTGTTCAATTTATCTGCTGTCATGCTGGACTTCCTGGGAATGTGCATCTCTATTAGAAAGCAGTTGGATGTGATCATCCACTGCAACACTCTGAATGCTTCTCGACACAAGGGGCAAGATCTGATTCCCCTTGTTTGTTGATGCACCAGACTACCATGTTATCTGTCTGAACTGCAATTGTACCTAAAGGAAGAGCATTCTGAAAAGCCTGCAATGCTAAGAGCACTAATCTCATCTCTAGTATACTGATATGCAAACTGGGCTCTTTGGGGGACCAAACGCCTTGGACTGTTTTCCACAGAAAGTGCCCCCACCCTATCTGGGATGCATCCATGGTCACTATGGCCATGGGTTGAGGGAGAATGAAAGGATGGCCTTATAGAACCTGATCTGATCAAATCTACCACCAGAAATATCTCTTGTATGCCTGAGTAAGCCTCACTTGAACTGACATCCACTGGTAAAGAATTGACCATTGTGTTACTTGCATCCACCTGAAGAATTCTCATATGAAATCTTGCCAAGGGGACTAAAATTATGGCAACTGACATTGACCCCAAGGTTTGAAGAATCAACCAGGCTGAAATATTTGTACTGTGAAGAATTGTCTTGACCTGAAATCTTATTGTCTGGACTCTTGCTATAGGAAGCAAAGCTGTTACTGATACTGTGTTGAAAACTGTTCCTATAAACTCTAGTACCTGAAATGGTTCTTACTGGGATTTGTTGTAATTTATTGTGATTTTTAGAAGGAAGCAAGTTTGGAGTACCTGATCTATTGCTCTTCTAAGTAGATGCCTGGTCGTGGAGGTGATGAGCCAGTCATCTAGATACGGAAATGCCAGGAATCCTTGCACTCTCAAGAGAGCTGCTACCACTGCCATGCATTTGGTGAACACCCTGGGGCCTGTGGTGAGACTAAAAGGCAGGGCCCTGAATTGGTAATGACTGGCTCCCAGCCAAAAGAGTAAGTACCTTCTGGACTGCCTGCTTATTTCTATGTGATAGACCTTCCTACACATCTTGAAGGTCTGTTGCACACATTCAGTTGCCCTTGCCCAAAAAAGGGCAAATGGACCAAACTGTGACCATCCTAAAGCTTTGTGTCCCAAACTGATTTGTTTACGCTGATGAAATCCAAAATTGGTCTCCAGTCCCCTGTTTTCTTTGGCACTAAAAAGAATCTTGAGTAAGTTCTGGATTCTATCTGGTCAGGAGGGACCACTTGGATGACTTTTTTTCTAGCAGCTTTTATATTTCTAATCCTGCTGCTTCCTCTGATTGGGTGGAACACTGGGAAATTTTTTTGAGGATGGAGGGGGAAGAAAAAAGGGAATTATATAACATCTGGAAATGATCCTCTGCACCTAGGTGCCTTTTGTGATGTCTAGCCAGGCTCTCTGGTGTTGGGATAAACTACTGCTGACTGCCTCCAGAGGTGAACAATTGTCCCTCCTTTAAGGAGGTCTGTCAGAGAAAGAATCTCTAGACCCTTGGTTTTGTGGGCCACCTCTGCTGTGTGGGCAGCATCTCCCATTTGAGTTCCCCTCTGCCACTAGGGGAACTGTCTCCACATAGATCTTGGAAAGGGCCATGGGATTTCGTGACCCACATTTTTCTTCCTCCTCACTGGTTCCTAGAAAAGGTTTTTTGAGGGGTCAAAAAATGACTCCCACAGCAGAAAGTGTCTTTCCATCTTTTTCTCACCTGGAGAGTGTGTCCTTCACTTTAGGTCCAAATAAAGAAGTTCTGTCAAAAGGAGCACTGATTAAAGAGGACTTGAAGAGCTCTGCAAAGTCACACAAGTGCATCCAGGCATGTCTCCTAATACAGACGCTTGAACCTGCTGCCCTTGATGTACCGACAGCTGCGTAATAGATGAGCCACATGGACGAGTTAGAAATGGACTATAGGGTCACCAACTGTGAGGCCACAGAAGCCTGAGTCTCTGCAGTAGTGGTCCCTGAAAGAGAGTTTAACAGTTCCTTAATCAAATCTCTCTGCAACCTGGTAAAATGTGCCAAATAGTTCAGCGATCTAACAGCCAAGGTTGCTGAAGCATAAAGACACTTCTAAAACCTGTCCAAAGCCCTAGACTCCCTGTTAGGGGGATTTACAGTGGAATTGTGTTCTGCAAGTTCCTTCTTACTGGCCACCACCATGACAACAGAATCCACAGGTACTACCTTACTCCAAAAATTCCTTTTCTGCTGGTGGTGCCAGAATCCTATCCAGTCCCTTAGGGATAGGTTCAACTGAGTCAGGTACCTTCCACTCTCGCTTTGAGATCAAATCAATGAGCTCATCAGCGGGAGGAGTTACCCAGGAGGTAGATGGGCCAGATACAAATGCCTCCAGAAATACTGACTACTCCAAAAGATTTTGGAAGGATCAACCACCTCTTTGTTTCAGGATTTCTAGGATGTCTCCAAATGAGATGTCATCGGGTGGAGATCTTGGGGATCCTTCCCCTTTGTCGAAATCAGTATCCTCTATGGGGAATCTAGGTGCCTCTGTTTGCACTTTCTCTTCCAAGGTACTTCTTTGGTGGGATGCTCCGGAGAAATATTTCAAGAGATGGTGATACCCTGCTGGGTAGTCTGAAGTGTTTGGACTGGATGTCCCTGTGGAGTCAAATATTGAGGCTCAAGGCCCAAAGACCCACAAGATCCTGAGGGAAGTTCCAATGGGGGAGAAACCATCTGACCTGCTGAAGCAGAGAAAACTCACTTCACTACCTCAATAGCAGAACTCCTCATGAAGAAAGAAGTTGATGGATCAGAGAAGACATGCTTCTGCCCCATCAACTCCCTCTGCCCCAAAGGTATTCCACCTAAAGTGGAGGTCAGAGCCAAATTGTCCAACGTCAAGGCTTGGAGGAGCAGACACTGCTCTGACAGCTTTGGAGTCGGCACCACCATCTCGTATCTGGCAGGGACGCTATGGCTCCAAGAGTTAATCAGATTTGAACTGACCAAAGCCAGAGTGCTCAGAGAAAAACTCAGAGCCGAGGATAACAGTATCTTAGGATCGGACACAGACGACTTCGGCAAACTCGGATCCAGGGACTCTGAAATGAAAGGTCAGATCGGAGAAGGAGCACATGGTGGAGGGGTAGTGCAAGCTAAGGCTTCCTGATTCAAAGGGGTAGGAGCTGGAAGAACACCAATTTGAATTTGTTCTGAGAGGAATCACCTCATCATCCAATCTACACCAGCTTCAGTCAGACTCCTGAATGAGCGAGACAAGACTAACGAAGGAGATTTTGGGTGCTGTTTCTCCAAGTAAGGAGCTGGTAACCTGGATGCCACTAGGTCAATAGTAAGTGAATATCAGATCTGAGGAAGAGATGTCAAATCTGAAGCAGTCAGATCCAACAAAATTTTCTGCATAGTAGGCTGCAAAGCAGAAGTCTTTGGATCCATTTTCTGTTTTCTTCGTGGAGTATCCGATGAAGACAGAGTACAGGAACAAGATGGCTCAGGTGACCTGTTTGAAGACTCATTAGGTTTCAATTTATGAGTTGGAGCCCCAGAAACTGCTTCAGAAAATGAAGTAGGCAGTAAACCCTTTAGAATAAGTTAACTCTTTGTCAGCCACCACACGAGGGTCAAAATTCCTTCAAATGGAGAAATCCACATTTAAGTGTTCTGCGCCCAAGCAGTACATGCACAGATAATGTGTGTCTGAAATAGGCAAATTATGGCTGCATTTTTTAAATCCCGAAAGACCTTTCTCTGACATTTTAATAACGATAAAATTAGCAAAAAAAAAAAAGTTGGAAATTTTTTTATTTATTTTTACTAGAACAGAAGAATAAGGGAAGAAAAAGAAAAGTACCAACTATGTACTGAGAAATGCATAGATGTGTAATAATCAATGAAAAATATACAGAAAGGAGAAAATATATACCAATGATGGTAAACTAGAATACACTATGTATATAAAAGAGTAATTAGTAACTAGATATAAAGACTAAAAAAAATCACTTAACTGACTGAAAAACTCAAGAGCTATTGCTGACTATGTCTATTTTGTGAAAGCAGCTAACGAGATCTGAGGTACGTTACAGATTGGTGCACTGTGCATAGGGAGGAGTTCAAGAGCTTTTAGGTTACCACGAATTGTAGTAATGATTGAGTCAGATCCAAGGATCGGATCCGAACCCAATAGTTGAGGAACAAACAGAAATTGACATCATCAGATGGGTGGAGTTTTAGAACTAATCAGCTTCTCATTAGCAGTGAATGCTACCCTCTTGTTTCAGTATATGCACAACTTTAGAGTAGTCATAATTACTGTCAGATAATGTCATTAAGGTACATAAGGAAAGCTGGTGTTGGAATGCAGAAGTCCAGGAAATAATCAAAAGAAAGGAGGAGTGCAGAAAGAAGTGGGAGATAGAAAAGATTGACCAGGCTAGGAAGGACTACTGGTTGGCTAACAAAGAAGCTAAGAAAGAAATTGCAAGTACCAACTGGAAAGTGACTCAGTAAGTGGCACAAAGAAACTATATCAGGTTGCAAGGCAAAGACAGAAATATTAAGAAGATAGACACCATTCATATGGGATGCCAGCGACAACCTACCTACCAGTCTACAGGACATCAAAAATAGATGGAAGGAGTATTTCCAACAGCTTCTGAATGAAGAAAACAACACAGAAGCTGTATTGTCCCAGAAACAGCCTACAATGAGAGAAGAGCAGCCCACCCTAGAAGTAAGACCAGCACTAAGGAAAATGAAGTCAGGGAAAGCAGCAAGCTCAGATGAGGTCACAACAGATATGATAAAGACGCTGGGTGAGATAGGTGAGAAATGGCTCCTGAGGGTACTAATAGCAGTGTGAAGAGAAAGGCATATCTCAGATGACTGGAGAATAAGCATACTCATGCCAGTGTGTAAGAACAAAGGGGACATTCACAACTGTGGGCAGTACAGAGGCATCAAACTCCTATCACACTGCATGAAAGTTCTGGAGAGGGTGATTGATAAACGGACACCAAGTAGTAGAATGTAAGATGGGAGATGAGCAGTTCAGATTCAGATCAGGATGTAGCACAATTGACCTGATGTTTACAGTGAGACAGTTATTTGAGAAGAAGCTAGAGATGAGGAGAGAGTCCAACTGGGCATTCCTAGAATTGGAGAAAGCATTGCCATGGACTCCAAAGATAACTACAAGGCATTATTTAGCTATGTCAAGAATCTAAGTGGCAATTCTCAGATCTGCTCAGAGTTAGTGCAGAATGGCACAAAATACACTGAACCGACTGATATAGCCAACAACCTGGCAGACAGGTTCAGTGCAAACTTCACCCCCCCCCCCTCAGCCCCAAAAGGGCCCATAACTATACCAGAAGAATGTAGTGCCCCTGAAATCACAGACACTCAGGTTAAAATAGTCCTCTCCAAAGCCAAAAACACAGCATCAATGGGACTGGATGGTGTCCCGGGCTGCGTCCTACCTGAGCTCAAAGGTGAACTAACCCCTCACCTAAACACACTGTTTAAACTCAGCCTCTCCACAGGCTGTGTGCCCATAGAGTGGTGCACAGCAACGGTTATTCTGCTCCACAAAGGTGAAGCCACAACGGACCCTGGGAACTATCACTCTATAAGCCTAACTAGCTTAGTCTGCAAAGCTATGGAGCACATCATCATGGATCTCATTAACAGAGACATTGGTAACCTCCAAACACTGGACCCTACCCAGTTCGGCTTTGTTAAGGGCAGATCATGCCTCCTAAACCTGGTGGACTTCTTTGAGACAGTTACCAAGGCTATAGATGAGGGAAAGGTGGTCCACACAGCCTACCTAGACCTCCCAAAGGCCTTCGACAACATTCCCCACTCGGGAATTATAGACAAGCTCACCAGCCTAAACATAAACCCCTACATCACGAGATGGGTTGCCAACTGGCTCATGGACAGAACCCACATGGTAAGAGTTGCAGGAGCTAGGTCTGACTCTAAACTGGTTACAAGTGGCATTCATCGGGGCTCAGTCCTAGGACCCCTCCTGTTTGGCATAGAGGTACAGGCAAGCACAGGAGGACAATGGCTGACCAAGTTCACAGATGACTGCAAAATAGGGGCTATAATTGACTCTCTGACTGACACAGACATCCTCCAAAAGGGTCTCACTGAGACAGATATCTGGTGTCAAAATATGGCCTCAAGCTAAATGCCAAAAAGTGCATAGTCATCCCCTTTGGAAAAAACAAAGTACCCACAAACTACCACATAGGTGGTAGCCCCCTAAATATGGAAGATGTAATAAGGGATCTGGGGATCCAAGTAGATAGTAACCTCTCCTTTGATAATCACATTGCCAAAGTGGTTAGAAAATCCTATGTGGCCCACCTAATAACAAAAGGGTTTGCATCCAGATCGAAAGAGGTTATTGGGCCCCACTACGCATCACTCATCAGACCCATCATAGAGTACAATGCCCCATTTGGGATGTACCTTACAAGACACCTGCATCAACTGGAAAGACCACAGAAGTACCTCACCAAGAGGATCACTGGCCTCAAGCAGATGCCCTATGCAGCTCGACTGAAGAAACTCCAACTGTACTCGGTTGCATACCGCCTACTCAGAGGTGACCTCTGCCTGACATACAAGGCCATGTCCAATGCAGAATTGATGGACATGCTCCACCTAAAGAAAACCATATCCTCTCGAGCCACACGCTCCAGGGATCTAAACCTCACCACAATAAAAAATAGGACATGCTGGAGGGATAGATTCCTGTCCCAGAGACTTCCCATGCTCTGGAAAAGATTCCAATCTACATTAGGCAGAGCTCCTCGCTAACCCTCTTCAATTGAAACCTTGATGAGTAGATGGGAAACAGAAAGTTTACCCCAGGGATCACGTCAATGGCTCTGCTGGACTGAGGCACAGGGAACTAATCTAAGAGGTGGCAAAAGCCAATACATTCCAGCTAGGCTTATAAATGCCTTCAGACAGATAGCCTAGTACCTACCTATGAACCTATGTGACAAGGCCCCAAGAAAGCTGATCTGGACAGTACTGCAGTGGTTTGAAGTCCCAGAAACATTAGCAGAATTAGTGCAGGTTATGTACAAGGACCTAATGACTCAAGTACGAACAGTATTCAGTCTCACAGAGGGGTTCCCAATGGGAGTGAATGTACACCAGAGTTCAGCTCTGACCCCACTGCTGTTCATACTGGTGATGGACTACATTAACAAACAGGTTGAAGGAGACAGATCAACAAAGTCTCTGAGCTAGAATAGGATAATGGAATGCAAAACTGAATGCACATGGAATGAAACTAAGCACAGATAAGGTGGCAGCAAATTGGGGAAATCAGAAGAAGCAGAGAATAGAGATAGAAAGGAAGACAGTGGAACAGGTAAACAGCTTCAAGTATCTGGGAGGGGTGGTTGAGGAGAAGGTCTGAATGAAGAGATCAAAGTTAGAATCAGTGGGGCTGCAGCCAACTGGCATAGGGTGTCAGATGTAGTCTATGATGGAGGAATGCCAAATAAGCTGAAAAGTTAGGTGTACAAGACAGTGGTGTGATCAGTACTACGGTATGGTATAGAAACTTGGCCAGTAAAGGCAGAACAGTTGAAGAAGCTAGAGGTGATGGAAATGAAGTGCCTAAGAAGGATGGTGGGATGCACACTGTGGGACAGACAAAGAAATTAGGACATAAGAGCAGAAGCCAAAGTAGCTCCAATTGCAGAAAAGACCAAAGAAAACAGATTACAGTGGTTTGGACATGTGCAGAAAAGCAGAAGACAGTCTGGTGAGGAAGATTTGGGACAGACAAGAAGAATGTAAGAGGAAGAGAGGACATCCAGCAAAGAGGTGGATGGATTGTGTGAAAGATCTGCAACAGTCAGGCATGAGTATTGAAGAAGGCAGGAGTATGGCACTGAAGAGAGCTGGAGACAGTTAAGTTAACATGACACCCCGACCCCATGTAGAAAAATGGAAAAAAAAAAGGGGGTTGATGATGATGATGATAATTACTGTCAAGAGTGAATGCTTTCAAATGGCCAGTCATCATTATCCAGCAACTGATGCAATACATTATAATTAACTTCATTAAAATAATATTTCTTGAAACACTGTGTGCTACTGCGAAAACTAAATAGCTAAAGGCATTAGAAAGATATTCAGATGTGTCTAGGGGTGGACAATGGAAACATTATGGACTTAATTGTTTGTATTTGTTGGTATAATATCCAAAATTCTGCTAACTCTTGCATTTTCATGAACTGGTTGTTGTAGACCATGACATGAAAGTATACAACAGAACAGTCTCTAGTAACTACTTTTGGTAAATACAGTATTCCAATTAAAGTTCCCAAGGAAGACAATATCACCCATATGTGTGCTCTATTTAACTCCTGAGAAAATCCCAGCAAGATGTTTGAGATTGGGACTATTATAACTTTATATGGTTCTTTGGAATTTATTTAGAAAATAACATATAAGCACTCAATTTTAGTACCAGCGAAGACAAGAGGAAATTGTATACAGTCATGAATTAACACCAAAGCATGACTCCTTGATCCTTCTCTTAACCACTCATATATAACACAACCATGAAAACACATCATCCCTAGTGTTAAAGGCCTCAGTAATGGCTACAATTTTATTATTTTCAGTTTGAAGTATAGTTTTGAGTTCTTGATGCTTTTTATCTAAACTCTGGGCATTACTGTAAGAACACCTTGGAAAACTATAAAGTCCTCTTGTAATGCTGATGGGGTCCCACTCTTTTTTTCCTCAAAAAAAGGTCAACAACTTCAATATTTTACTAGAGACAAATCCAGATCCATATTTGCTTAAATACTGAGTGTGATGATGTCTGGCACTGTCAACTATGCCAGAGAAAGTGGTGCAGTGTATGTGAAACATATACCAGCATAGTTAGCTGGAGTTTTGTACAGAAGAATATGTCATTTGTATATCAAACTGATTTCTACAGATGCTTGTGTTGAAAATACATTTGTAAAGCTGCTTTTGTTAAAAATATATCAACAGTGGGTCCTACTGGACAGAGAAGAAATAAACCTGTACATCAGACTTTACTGTAACTGTTGCAATTAATATATTGTAACAGATTACACTGGAAGAGAAGAGGGTAATGCCATAAAGATTGTATCTTACAGTTTTGATTGCAGACAGAGAAAAAATGTCTGTGAAAACCAGGACTAGGAATATTACGGTATTGTCCTTAGGGGTGAACTAATTGCTACCCTGGAAAGAGGGAAGCTTTTTGAAATGGTTCTATAGCCTCCAGATGCTGTAACACATCTTAACAGAGCTCTGTGTATGTGCATGATAACACATATGTGTTAGATTCTGGTTCAGTTTCTAGTAATGGAGGTAGTATGGGAACCAGTCAGATAACCAGATACAAGTGATGTAATTCTGTAATCCAGCACTGAAAAGATGTTTTAATACTCGACAAGACAAAAGTCTCAGAGCAATCTGTCTGTGAAACCTGACAAGAAGGAAGACCACTAACCCACTTCATCTTGCCTTGCTCTAGTAAGTGAACTAGGGAACAGTAATTCTTTAAGTCAGTCAGGAATATATAGAGAGATAAGTTAAGTATTGTTTTTCTGTATCTATGCAAACATTTCCATCTGTGTTATTTTAATATTGTCCAAGATTGAAACTCTGCTGTTTACTGTAAATAGATGCTTAGCATTTTCATGTTCTTTTATAACTATTAAATATATATTAAACCTTTCATTGTGGCTGATCTTTTACAGAATATTTTAACCTTTGAGAGTACATATATGTATTTGGTGACACTGTGGCCACTCCTGAAAGCTTTGCTGCATTGGTCAAACACTACCATTTGTATTGGTATTCATTTTACTCAGTATAATTGGGTGCCCTTGTAAGAGCCTTAGTGAAGTTGGCTTTGGAGTATCCTGGTGGCAGTATCTACCTTATGGTCTGCACAGTGTAGGCATAGCTGGTAAATCTTCGCCAGCCTTTCCCAGGTGTGTGTGTGAAAATAAAATCTGAAAGAGAGTGACTGTGTGTGTGTGTCAGATACTTGAAGTAGGGAACACAGGGCACTGGGTTTGCAAATAGGGTGGTGGAGGACTTGGCTTGGAACATTCGGCTGAGGACTCAACTCTACAGTTGTGGTCAGTGTGCAGTCTTATTTGGGGCCTGGTGAGAGTGAGTGAAGGAAGTGTGTTCCCTGTGTGCTCTTAAGGGAAATTGTGTTTGGTGCAGAGAGTTGCATGTGGAAATACTGTGTGCATCTATCTTTATTCCAAGTGAATGTCCCTCACTGGTGTTAGTGGTGAGGAGACTCCTTGATCACTGGCTCAGAGGAGGGGTGTCATACATTGGTGAGCAGTGGTGTGGATATTAATTGAACTTCTGTAGCCTGTAGGCTGTTGTCACTGAAGGTATGTGTACTCCCAGCAGCCACACAGTAAACAGAGAAAGTTTCAGTTTCACAACAGTTTTATTTATTTTGTTAGTTTACTTTAGTCAGGGAAAGCAATCAAAGATGTTAGCAGAGGATTATGGCAAGCTGACAAAGAACCAGTTAGCCAAGGTGTGTGAAGCCAGAGGACTGGTGCATGCCAATCTGACTAATGAGAAAATGATTTCAGCCTTAGTCACAGCTGTAGCCTAGATCAGCAACCAAGAGGATAACCAGAATGGTGATAGGGATTAGCAGTCCTCAGAAATAGGACAGTTCACTTTTTCCTAAGAGGACATCTGGAGTTAAAGAAACTTGAACTGGAGGCCAAACATTCGGAATTAAAATCAGCAGAGAGAATGTGGGAGCAAAATGGATGGAATTAGAATCAGCAGAGAGACTGCGGCATTTGGAAGCTAAAGAAAATGAAAGACTGTGGTGTTTGGAGGCTGAAGAAAATGAGAAGCAGCATCAAAATGAGAGGGAGATGCCAACTCTTTGTCAGGGTCATGGAGGTAATGGGGAAGGAAATAAATGAACTCCAGAAGCAATAAAGTTCAGTAAATTTCTTCCACAGTTTACAGGGGGTGGTGTTTGTGATATCTTTATTTATATATTTAAAACAGTATGCAAACAGTATAATGTTGACCAAGGGCTCTGAGTATGGTTCCTGACCCCCTTACTCTATGGTAACTGCAGTTTCTAAATTGTCTGATACTGATTGTTTAAAATGTGATAAAGCTAAACAATGTTTTATTGGAATGTTTTAAGTTAACACCTGAAGCTTACAGAGAAAATATCTGTGAGCAGAGATGCAAGGCAGATGAAAGTGTATGTGATTATATTGCTGAGTTAAACACTTATTTTTATAAGTGGGTGTCAGGTCATCACTTTTGAAAGGCTGTCAGACCTTTTGGTGAAAGAACAAGCCCTTAGCACTTTGCATGAGGACATGAGAATCTAGCTTGCAGACAGGGAGTGTAACTCTGTAAATGAGCTGGGGGAAAAGGGGAGCTGTACTTAGCAAGCAGGGTTTCACTACACAAGAAGGGATACCCAGTGCTGCACATGGATATAAAGGAACCCATGGTGGGCAGCCTAAACCACCTCAACAGAGTCCACCAGTAACGGGAAGCCACTAGCTCAAGTACATGGCCAGGATCAAGGGTTAGACGTTTTAAATGTAACCAGTGGGGTCATGTAGTATACAGATGTCCATGGAAGCAAGGTGGGGGAGTCGGTATGCCAGTGGTAAGTTGTATGGAGACAACAGGGGTACCAGACTATCACTATAGTTTTTATCCTATCCTAGTGGATGGAAAACAGGACACTGCTGACAGAAACCGCCTCTGACATAACCATTGTGAAGCCTGCAGTGGTTAAAGAGGAGCAGTATTTGCTTGGGCAGTCCATTCTAGACACAGCTTTAAGAGGGACCCCATTTCAAATGCCTTTGGCCAGGGTTCACCTTGACTGGGAGGGTGGAAAAGAAAGCAAGCAAGTAGGTGTGTTTGAGGATATCCCTGCATGTCCTGATAGGGAATGGTTTTGATAATGCAGTACCTTCTGTGCAGGCAGTTACATGTAGTCATGCTTTGAGACAGGCATGTGGGGCTGGTAGCCTGGTGGAGACCCAGACAGACCCCACACCTGAAGCCAGGGCTGGTGAGGTGGCTATTTCAGGGAGGGAGCTACCCTGTAGCATTGAGACTGAAGGTGAGCTACAGCTGGTGGTAGGTACTGATGTTCTCTTGGACAGAATGACTGCAAGGGCAGAGGTAAATGGTAGTACCCAGGCAGACAGTGAGGCACCCTGTCAGAAGATACCAGACTTCCTGTGGAAGGGCAGCTGGAAAGGGTCACAAAGGTAGAGTTGAGACAGGTTCAGCTCTTGGACCCTACATTATGTGGCTTGAGGAAGGTAGCTAGGGAGGTACCTGATTCTCAAGGAAAAAGGGAGTCTGTATACTGGAACAAAGGATTACTGTATAGAGAGTGGAACCCTGAGGGAGGGTTAGAGGGTATGGTAATACAGCAGTTGGTAGTGCCCACAGCCTATTTGCAGGTCATATGGGCACAAAGCGCACCAAGAGATGTTATTATGCTGAACTTTTATTGGCCAGGGATTGCAAGGAATGTAACAGGGTACTGCAGGACCTGTGAGCAGTGTATCCCCAAGTTCCACAGGGAAGAAGTATATCCTGGTAGTAGTAGATTATGACACCACTGTTATAGGCCTGGTCAAAGATGCAGAGGAGGAGGCCTACAGGAATGAGATTGATCAACTACTGGTCCTGTGTGACAACAACAATCTAGCACTGAATGTCAGCAAGACAAAGGAATTGATTGTTAATTTCAGAAGATCTCAAGTATCACACAAACCTCTAGTGATGAAAGGGATGACAGTGGAAAGGGTCAAGAGTACAAAGTTCTTGGGTCATCTCATCGATAAATTATCCTGGTCAGTCTATGTATCCAGCACAGTCAAAAAAAGATCAGCAATGCTTGCACTTTCTAAAGAAACTTAGGCAGGCAAAACTACCAAGCTCCATACTTCAGGCCTTTTATAGGGGCACCATTGAAAGTGTCCTGACCAACAGCACTGCAGTCTGGTATGGGAGCTGTAATAATCGGGATTGGAAGGCTCTCAAGAGAGTTTTAAGGTTAGCAGAAAGAATCATTGGCACCTCCCTTACTCCTCTGGAAGATCTACACAAATGCCGGTACACAGACAGGGCCAAAAAGATTTCCAGCGATCCAACACGTCATGCCAATGGTCTGTACACTCGCCTATCTTCTAGCAGGAGATACAGAAGCCTGCATTGTAAGACCACCAGACTAAAAAACAGTTTCTTTCCACTCTCCGCTAGACTGTTGAACTCTTTGGAAAAATGAACAATGATGTCTGTTACATAGCTAGCCTATCAAGAGGCTTATTTTATGGATGTGCAGTAACTAAGTGCAATACTAAGGTGGCTCACCTACACACTGAAGGACTGTAAAGTGCAATATACAAACTGTGCAATAATCCAGTATAATCATAGATATGCTGCTACTGTTTCAATTTTACTTTGACAATATTACCTTCATATTGTTCCTTGTCTCCTGTTCTGGGATGGGTGTGGGTCACTGCTGTCCTACTTTACTTACAAATTGCTACTTATTAAATTTTTATAGCGATATTTTATTAATTTTCTCTATCTACATGTGCAACTGTTTCCTGCACTGAGAATGAAGCATTGTAATTTCATTCAGCTACACTGCTGTGTAGTTCTGAATGACAAAGTTTTCTTTGACTTGACTTGATTATGCCACTTGATACCCCGAGTTAGTGGCTTTGTCCTCCGTTGAGGCAATGCTTTGTTAGAAATTTTCAGCAGGGTAGGTTTCCTGAGAAAAATACTGAATGAAAGAGGTACCAATTTCATGTCAGACCTGCTGGTTTGTCTGTGGGAGCACTGTGGGGTGGAGCACCTAAAGACCACCCCCTACAACCCCCAGACTAATGGTCTTGTGGAGAGGTTAAACTCTATGCTAAAGACCATGCTACGGGCATTTGCAGACCAGTTCAAGAGTGAGTGGGACAAATATTTTCCCATCTGCTATTTGTATAGAGAGAGGTACCTCAGGAATCCAAAGGTTTTCAACCTTTGAGTTGCTGTATAGGCATAGGGTGAGTGGGCCTTTAGATTTGATTTATGATGAGGGGAGGGTGTGTGTGAATCCCACAAGGTGATTCTTGCGGCATATGTCCTAAACCTCAGGACAAGGCTTAGGGAGCTTATGGGCTTGGCCCAGGAGACCCTCACAGGCTCCCAACAGCAGAAAAAGGTCTGGTATGACAGGAATGCTCAAGCCTGAGAGTATGCTGTGGGACAGCAGGTTATGGGGCTCATTTCTGTCAGACACAAGCTGCAGGCAGGTTGGGAGGGACTCTTCAAAGTGGTAAGGATGGTCAGTGATGTTAACTACATGGTAAACTTCCTAGGCAGGGGCACAAACTGTACCATGTTAATATGATGAAGCCATACCAAGATAGGGAGGCCCTTCTGCCGAGTATTTGTAGTAGGTGGCAGGAGAAGTCAGAGGGGGATCTACGGCTATATCAAGCCAACCAGCAAAGTGCCAAGTTATTAAGATGAAGCCTAGGGTTGCAGGCATATGACATGACAGTGCAGCACAGTAGTGAGGTCAGCAATGCTAATGAAGATGGACTCTTAAGACAGGGTATGGGTTAATGTATTCCCAGACAAGCTCATTCCTCTCAAACAATGTTTCTCCAGGATTACTTGGGAAACTAGCTTGACTCTTCAAAGGGGGGAAGAGATGTGACAATGTGAGCTAGTGCAAGCTATGCCAAAGAAAGTAGGACAGTGGATGTGCAACATATGCCAGCATCATTAGCTGGAGTTTTGTAAAGAATGATGTCATTTGTACATCAAACTGATATATACAGATGCTTGTGTTGAAAAATGTATATGTAAAGCAGTTGTGTTAAAAATGTGCTAACAGTGCATCCTGCTTGACAGAAAATAAATAAACCTGTATGTTAGACTGTACTGTAAACTGTTGAATATATTGTAAGAGGATACTGGAAAAGAAGAGCTAACTTTGAAAAATAGTCTGAAATTCAATTACCTGGTTTAGGCCTTAAAGATCATATCTTACAGTTCTGATTGCAACCAGAGACAAAATGACAACCAGGACTAGGAATCCCACTGTATTGTTGCCCTTGGGGTGAACCAATTGCTACCCAGGAAGGGTGGAAGTTTTTGAAATGGTTTTATAGCCTCCAGATGCTATAACATATCTTAGCAAAGCTCTAGGTGTGTGTATGGCAACACACATGCTAGATTCTGGTTCAGTTTCTAATAAAGGGAGTAGTGTGGGAACCAGAGTCAGATGACCAGATATATGCAATGCCATTCTGTAATCCAGCACTGAAATGACGTTTTAATACTGGATGAGACAGAAGTCTCAGAGCAGTCTGTCTGTGAAACCTGACAAGAAAGAAGACTGCTCACTCACTTCATCTTGCCTTACTCTAGTAAGTGAACTAGGAAATATTAATTATTTTGTCAGTCAGGAAAGTATAGTGAGATTAGTTAGGTATTGTTTGCATTTGTATGAACCTTTCCATCTGTGTTATTTTAATATTTCCTGTGAATGAAACTCTGGTGTTTATTGTAAATAAATGTTTACTATTTTACATTTTATTTTTATTAAATACAGTGGATATAAAAAGTGCACACACCCCTGTTAAAATGCCAGGTTTTTGTGATATAAAAATGAGACCAAAATAAATCATTTCATAACTTTTCCCACCTTTAATGTGACCTATAACCTGTACAATTCAATTGAAAATCAAATCTGTTAGGGGCAAAAAAATAAAAAAATGTACAACAAGCTGGTTGCATAAGTGTGCATACCCTTAAACTAATACTTGAAGCACCTTTTGATTTAATTACAGCATTCAGTCTTCTTGGGTACACAACTGCCATCAATTAGAGACTCTGATTAACCCCATATAAAATTCAGCTGTCCTAGTAGAATTTTCCTGACATTTATTCAGTTGCCTGCTACAGCAAAACCCATAGTTCACAGAGACCTTACAAAGCATCAACGGGGATCTCATTGTTGAAAGGTATCAGTCAGGGTAGTATAACAAATTTCCACAATATTGGATATACCATGGAACACAGTGAAGACAGTCATCAAAAAGTGGAAAAAATATGGGACAACAGTGACGTTGCAAAGAACTGGATGTCCCTGCAAAACTGATGAAAAGACAACATGAAAGCTGGTCAGGGAGGCTGCCAAGAGACCTGCAGCAACAGTGAAGGAGATGCAGGAATTTCTAGCAAGTACTGGTTGTGTACTACATGTGACAACAATCTCCCATACTCACCATATGTCTGGGCTATGGGATAGGGTTGCAAAACAGAAGCCTTTTCTTAGAGAAAAACATCCAGGCCAGGCTAAAATTTGCAAAACAATACATGAAGTCTCCCAAAAGCATGTGGGAAAATGTGTTATGGTCTGATGAGACCAAGGTTGAATTTTCTGGCCACAATGCCAACAGGTACAGTAGCCTCAAAAAACAACACTTCACATCATCAAAAGAACACCATCCCGATGGTGAAGCATAGCGGTGGCAGTATCATGCTTTGGAGTTGCTTTTCTTCAACTGGAACTAGGGCTTTAGTCAAGGTAAAGGGAATTATGAACAGTTCCAAATACCAGTCACTTTTGGCCCAAGTTCTTCAGGCATCTGTTAGAAAGCTGAAGATGAAGAGGAATTTCACCTTTCAGCATGACAATGACCCCAAGCATACAACCAAATCTGACCCCAAGCATACAACCAAATCAACAAAAGAATGGCTTGACCAGAAAAAAATTAAAGTTTTAGAATGGCCCGGACTTAAATCCAATAGAAAATATGTGGGGTGACCTAAAGAGAGCTGTGAATAAGAGATGCCCTTGCAATCTGACAGATTTGGAGCACTTTTGCAAGAAAGAGTGGGCAAATATTGCCAAATCAAGATGTGCCATGCTGACAGACTCCTACCCAAGAAGACTGAATGCTGTAATTAAATCAAAAGGTGCTTCAACAAAGCATTAGTTTAAGGGTGTGCACACTTATGCAACCAGCTTATTGCACGTTTATTTTTTTGTATTTTTTTCCCTTAACAGATTTGTTTTTCAATTGATTTGTACAGGTTATAGGCCACAAGATTGGACTTTGATAGTTTTGGCTTTGTCCAAATAGAACCTTAATTGCCTGTGGACTTCAAGGGAGTGGAATATTCTCTCACTTCAAGGGAGTGGAATATTCTCTCACTGTCATTCTTTGGGGAAGGAAGGAAGGTGAGTAAGTGTATAGACTGAGTGACAGCTTATTGACCACTTTGGGCATGAAGGAAGGATTGGTGCTCAGGGTCACCCTATCTCTGTGGAAGATTATGTAGGATGGGAATGCCATTAATGCTTGTAATTCTGAAACACTTCTGGCTGAGGTAAAGGCTACTAGTAAGACACAGTTTTCCATGTGCACATCTGCAGAGAGGCAGAGCTAGATGACTCAAAGAGAGCAATTGTGAGTTTTTCTAGTATGTAGTTTAGGTTCCAAGGTGAAGGAATAGGTTTCTTTGGTGGCCTAATGTGGAGAACCCCTTTTAGGAATAGTTTGACATCTAATCTGGAAAGTAGAGGTGGGTCCACAGGTAAGAAAGGAGAAATGGCGGATAAGTGGACCTTCACTGATGAATATGACAGGTCGAGATTTTATGAGCTCAAAACACAGACTAAGACTAGAGGAACATCTGCTTGGAAGGGGTACCTATGCCTTTAGAGACATAATTTGGAGAAACTTTTCGATTTGGAAACATAGGACCTCCTTGTATTGGGTTTCCTGGCCTCCTGCAGGACAGATGGCACATCCTCAGTGTATGATAGAATCCCTTCTGTTGTGTGAGCAGGTCCACCTTGTGAGGCAATTTGTGGTAATTGCCCTTGACAACAGATTGAAGAAGGGGGAACCAATGCTGCCTTGGCCAATAGGGAGTCACCAGCAAGATTTTTGGTTTGTCCCTCCTGATTTTTAGGAGGACTTTCTGAATGCGCAGGAAGGGAGGGAAAGCATAAAGAACAGTCCCTTCCAAAAGATAGTGAAGGTGTCCACTCTCAAAGCTAGTGGGGGAGGATCCTTGGCACAGTAAAGTTGCAATTATCTGTTCTGGGGGGAGGCAAACAGATCTATTTGAGGTGTACCCCACTGGGGGACAATGTCTAAGAACACATCTCTGTGCAACATCCACTTGTGATGCAGAGAGAATGATATGCTGAGGGCACTCGCCTGATGGTTGTCCTGGGATGGAATATAAACTGCCTTCAGTGATATTTTGTTCTCAGAGGCTAATTACTATACCTGCATTGCTAGCCTGCAGAGCAGGTAAGACCTAGTCCCCCCAGTTTGCTGATGTACTACATCACAGTTGTGTTGTCTACGAAGATTTGTAGGGGTCCAGATTGTATGATAGGGAGAAAGGCCTGCAGGGCTAGGTGAACTGCAATCATCACCCTTATGTTGATGTGCTTTTTATGGAGGGCAGGCTCCCATACAGCCTGTACCTTGAGGCTGTTCATAGTTGCTCTCCAGCCTAGATTGTAGGGATCTGTGTGCATGAATTGTATTGGCATGTTGGCTTGCAGGGGCAGGCCTGGGTTTTGTTGCACTTGCTGGATCCACCACCTCAGTTCTGTTTTCAGGCATGGTAAGAAGGGTACTTGAAAGTCCAGGTGGTGGCTGTGTTGTGACCACACACATTTCAGGTACCACTAGAACTTTCTCATGTGCAGCCTGGCAAGAGGCAGCATAGGAATTATGGTTGCCATGAGGCCTAGGAAGCACATGAACTGCCTGGCTGATAGGTGGTTGACCCAGAGGAGATTCTGGGCGTGACTGACTATGGAGGATATCTTGTCCTGAGGAAGGAAGGCCTTCATCAAGTCAATTCTTATTCTGCAGCCTAGGAAAATGTTGTCCTGTGCTGGAGAGGGGGATGATTTTGCTAGGTTGAGGGTGATGGAGAAGAGAAGAGGATTTCTGAGGGTGATTTCCCCTTCTGCTAGGATGAGGATGTCATTTAGGTAGGAGTAGATTTGAATGCCCTTTGTTCTGCAGTAGGCTACTGCAGGGACTAGGCACTTTGTGAAGACTCTCGGTGCAGTGGATAACCCAAAGGGCAAGGCAGTAAACTAAAAGTGTGAAGAGGGTCCAGCAAGGTGCAGATACTTCCTGTGGTTTGGGATGTGGAAGTATGCCTCCTTCAGGTCCAAAGAGGCCATGTAAGCTTTGGGTGGCAATAGTGGAAGAAGGTTTTGAAGAGATAGCATTCTGAAGGAAGGGACCGTTAGAAAGAGGTTTAGGAAGGATAGCTCTAGGATGGGCCTACAAGGGCCATCCTTTTTTGGCACTAGGAATAACCTGGAGTTAAACCCTCTCCCTTCTTGGCCTAGGGTGACTGGGGTGACAGTTTCTATGGTCCCCTGGGTGAGAAGGTCTTGGATAACCTGAGGAATTAGGTGAAGTTGGTTATTGGGAGGGAAGGGGATGCCTAGTGGTATGGGTTTTTCCTGTCATGACAGGAAGTATCCTTTTTCCACTATTGCCAGGACCCAGAGATCTGAAGTGACTTTTTCCAGAGAGGAAGACCATGTGAGAGGTGGGATGAGAGGGGAAGGTGGCTGGGCAATCATGCATTATTGTTCCTATCCTGAAAGGGCTGTCTGTTGGAAGGCTGAGAGGGGCTGCCCTTAGGGAGGGCATCTTCCTGGGCCCTTTCCTGCATCTGGAAGTGGCAGAGGCGGTTGCAGCAGGGGCTCTCCTGACAAAATAAGTTTTTGCAGGGTAATTCCTGTAAAAGTTAGGAACTGGAGCTCCTTACTTTTTTCCTGGAGGCTTTTAAACAGTTCAGCAGACTGTTTGCCAAACAGGAATTTGTTGTCCAGTGATGCATCCAATATCTTGGTTTTAAAATCTTCAGGCAGGAGCTATAGCCTAAGCCAGGAGTATCTGCATAGAACAGAAGCTGATGCTGCAGATCTTGTGGAGGCCTCAGCTGTATCATGGCTGTAATTTAGCGAGTGTCTGGCAACCTGAGATACCAGGGACAGTTTAGATGCTGTGACTTGTTGGGAGAGTCAGGCAAGGAGTAGAGTAAGGAGGAAGCCTTTGAAACTAAATCTAGGGCATATTTGACCATGTGGGTCTGGTAATAGATTGCCCTAAAGGCTAGTGTGGAAGAGGTACATATCTTTTTCCCCAGCCTGTCCATGACCTTACTATCCTTGTCTGATGGTAAGAGGGAGGAAGAAGATACGAGTCTGGACTGTTTGTCAGGGGCCACTGCAATAACTGCAGGATCTGCCAATTGGGGCTTTATTAGGAATTTGTGCTCATCAGGGACCTTATAAAAGCAGTCAGGTCTCTTGGGAGCTGGTTGTTGTGATTCTGGTGCCTTAGAAGCTGAAGAAAAAGCATCCAGGTAGGCTGGAATCACAGGAGTGATAGCTGAAGGGGAGGATGATTCCACCTGGAGTAACTCAAAATACCTTTTTTGGACTTCTGTCATTTGAGTAGCATCCCACTTGAAGTACTCACGCATTTTAGTAACTGTTTCCCTAAAGGTAATGTCCTCAGGGTGGAGTCTCCCGCAAGGGAGTCCTCATCTGGGGAATAATAGTCCAAAGTGGAAGCTATTTGAGAGGAATAGGTGACTGACTCATCAGAGGAGGATGAGGAGTCTTCCTCCTGGGTGTGGGTAGGAGGAATAGAGACAGCTGAGGCTGGCCTGGGGCTGAGGACAGGCAATGTGGCAGCTGTGGATTCTGAAGGCATAAAGGCCTGCAGCAAGGGCTGGGAGAAGGAGTGCCAGTCTGGTTGCTCCTCAGAGGAAGCAGACAAGTGTTTAGTTTTTTTGCATCCTTTTCAGAGGAGTTGATTTAGCAGATACAGCGGGCCTAGTTTCAGGGATCTGGCCTGCAGGTGAGGTTTTGGATTCCTGGTCCACGGATGGGCGTCTGGTGGAGTCTGGTTCCTCCTCAACCTCGGCCGTAGCCAATGTTGAAACAACCTCCGAGGACATGCCTACTGGTGGTTCCGAAGCAGCTTCCTAAGGGTAGTCGCCGAAGATACTGGTTCCAGAGGATGTCCCTCAACCCCTATTATCAGTGGTTGGCAGTATGTCCGACAACAGAGGAGCAGAAGTGGTAGGCCGTGCAACTTTGGCCTTCTTTTTTGGCAGCTCCACCCCGACGGCTGACTCTGGATCCATATGTGGGGCTAATTATTTTAACCTCTGGTTCTTGAGGTACAGATTTAGGGCTGCCAGACAACTATGGAGGGTTTGCAGTTTGAATGACTAGCAGATGCCACAGGTGGTGTGGTTGCATTCCTGGCCTAAACAGAACAAAGTTTGCGGGTATCTTTGTGCAGAATTTGATGTCCATACCTACATTTCCCCTTTCTAGCTGACATCAGCTAAAATCAAACAACCAAAGCTCAAGCAAGAATAAAAGGTTTCCCCAATGAGGTACTTATCTTTAGACATCTTTACGACAACAGAGCATAGTGATCAATCTGACGTTCGACTGCAGCAGAGAAGTTCTGAGGTCTGTGCATGCAGACATCACATTTAAGGCCCCTGGTTTATGGCCCTGTGTGTGACATCCCAAGCACTGGCAACAACCAGGCTTAAGCTTTTGCATAGGAGCTGATGTTTGGGTTGCCTGAGGTGGAGGATAGGAAAGTTGTGTAAAATCTTACCATAACCATAGATGTCCTTTCTCTTCCATGTTGCAGTATTCACTAGTGGGTTTACCCTTCTTCCCATCAGCTTGTCCGGCCAGGTTTCCAAAGCTTTTCCAGTCCCTGATACTGCGTCAGACATCTGACGTGTTGGCAGGTACATGGGCCATAAATGTGATGTCTGCGTGCACCAGTCTTCAGAACCAAGAAGCCCCAGATGGAGCCAGTCCTGACAGCATAGCCTGTATAGCAGCCAAGGAGAGCAAGTGCAAGAAGAACAGGGGGGAGGAGTATAACAATATGGAAGAGAAGGACATCTATGGTTATGGTAAGATTTTACACAACTTTCCTATGTCCTTCTATTCCAATGTTGCAGTATTCACTAGTGGGTGAGTACAAAAGCTCACTGCTAGATGGGAGGTGATCTGGAAGCGGATTCCAGGAACCCATGCAGGATAGCCCTGGCAAATCCTGCTCTGCTCTGGTCCTTGAGATGTGTTCCAGCTTATAGTGTCTGGTGAAGGTGTGCACAGAGAACCAGATAGCTGCTGCCAGAATTAAGTCATTATCTAGACCTTTTAAGAAGGCTCCAGAGGAAGCCATGGCTCTTGTAGTATGGGCTCTGATGTTGCCCATTCGTGTCTTTCCATGGTGTAACAAAAGGAGATGACCCTAGCAATCCAAGAAGAATTGTTTGTTTCCCCACAGCTTTCCTCAGAGCCCTGGGGTGGAAGGAAACAAACAGCTGCTCTGACTTGTGCATAGGCTTGGTCTTATGCAAGTAGAAATGAAGTTACCTGTGTACATCTAGGGAGTAAAGGGCTCTCTCACTGTCCCTAAGGATTTGGAAAGAAGGTAGGCAGGTGAATAGCCTGATTTAGGGAAAGGTCATTGACCACTTTGGGGGGTGAAAGAAGGATTAATCCTGAGAGTGACCCTGTCCATATGGAAACCTAGGAAGAGTGGGGTAGCCATAAGGGCTTGGAGTTCTGAGATCCTCCTGGCTGATGTTACTACTAGCAGTATTGTTTTCCAAGAGCAGAATTTCATGTCAGCCTTGACAGCTGGTTCAAAGGGTGGCAGAGTGAGCTTTTCCAGCACATGGTTAAGATCCCTGGGGGGAGGAGTCGGTTTTCTGGGGGGGGTCTTTAAGTGTAAAACACCCTTTAGGAACAGCTTGTCTGGAAGTCCGGAAGCTATTGGAGGGTTCATAGGCAGGCAGAAATGGCAGACAGGTGTGCTTTTAAGGAGGAGTAAGACAAGCCTGTTTTCAGCAGTTCACACAGGTAGGACAGAATTAGAGGCAAGTCGCTGTCCAGTGGCTCTGTCTTTTTTGACACCAGATAGAAAACCTTCTCCATTCAGAGAGAGAATATTTCCTAGTATTTGGTTTCCTAGCCTCCTGCAGGACTGAGAGCACGTCCACATTGTACAGGTGTATGAAGGGAATCAGAATCCTATTAGCCACAGATAGACGTGCAAGGATCTCAACTGTGGGTGAATCTGTGTCCCCTGGTGCTGTTTGAGTAGATCCACTGAGGGGGGGGGGGTAACTTGTGATGATTGCCCTTGGATAGATAAAGTAGGGGGAACCAGTGCTGCCTTGGCCAATAGGGGTCACCAACAAGATTTTTGGCGAGTCCTGTTGAATTTTCAGTAGGACTCTCTGGATCAGAGGGAAGGGGGTAAGGTGTACAGGAATCTCCTCTTCCAGGACATTAAGAAGGCATTTGCAGAGTTCTCGAGTAATAGCTCTGGAGTTGCCTGTTTGTGGAGGAGGCGAATGGGTCTATCTGTGGAATACACCAGCTGTGGATCAGATCTAGGAATACATCTCTTGACAGCATCCATTCATGAATGTCTGAGGAGGTTCTGCTTAAGGAGTCTGCCTGACAATTGTATTGTGATGGGATGTAGGCTGCCTGGAGGGAAATCCCCTGAGAGACCACCAGATCCCATACCTGTAGGGCTAGCCTGCAGAGGAGGTAGGACTTCATCCCTCCTTGCTTGTTCAGGTACCACATCACTGTGGTGTTGTCTGTGAAGATCTTCAGAATGCCCTGTCTGAGGAAAGGTTGAAAGGCCTGCAGGGCAAGAAGTATGGCTGACATTTCCTTGATGTTGATGTGCCATTGTTTGTCTGTCCACAAACCTTGCACTTTGTGTCCAGCATTGCTCCCCAGCCCAGATCTGATGCGTCTGTGTGCATGATCTGAGAAGGGGAGGGCAACTGTAGGGGGAGGCCTGGGTTTTGGGTAACCTGGGCCAGCCACCACTTCAGCTCTTGGTGGAGGCAGGGGAGGAGTAGGATCTTGAACCCTAGGAGGGGGTGTGAGTGCTGGGTCCATACAGAGTGAAGATACCATTGGATTTTCCTCATGTGTAACCTTGCCACTGGTAGTATGGGAATAGTGGCTGCCCTGTGGCCAAGTCTGCGGAATTCTCTCGCAGTCAGACCGAGTGAAAGGGGGGCAGATTCCAGAGGTCTGTTCTGATTCTGCATCCAAGGAAGACATCTTGTGTAGGATTTAGTTTTGATTTGGGGAAGTTTATGAGGAACCCTAAAGACTGCAGAAGGTCCTTGGTGTGGGCAAGGAGGGTTTGTCTGTCTGCTGCTTGAATGAGCAGGTCTAGGTATGGGAAAATCTGCATACCCCTTGTCCTGCAGTAGGCGATGACTGGGGCTAGGCATTTTGTAAATACCCTTGTTCAGTGGAGAGTCCAAAGGGCAAGGCACAGAACTGAAAATGAGAGGAGCCTGCTTTGAATCTGAGGAATTTTCTAGAGGATGGTTTTATGGGAATACGTAGATAGGCCTCCTTGATGTCCAGGGTCACCATGAAGGCCTGAGGAAGGATAAGGGGAAATAGAATGGGTAGTGTTATCATCCTGAAGAAGGGGACCTTCAGGAAAGGGGTGAGATGGGAAAGGTCTAAGATAGGTCTCCATGGTCCTTCTTTCCTGGGCACCAGAAAAATTCTGGAGTTGAAGCCTTTCCCTCGAGCAGTGGGAGGAATAAGTTCTATGGTGCCTTGGAGCAACAGGTTGTTTAGGACCTTGGGAAGGAGGGAGCACTGGGGGCAGGTATAGGGAGTCTTGGAGGAGGAGCCATCCAAGACATGAAGTAATCCTCCTTTAGGATAGACAAAACCCATTTGTCGGATGTCACGATGGTCCATGCAGGGAGGCAGTGAGAGACGGGATAGAGGTATGGTGGAAGGAGGGGGCAAGAAAGGGAGGCAGGCTGTCAGATGCTGCCTGCCCTTTCTGGAAAGGGGAGTCTCTGGGCAGTGGCCTGAGGAGTCCTAGGCTGGGTAGCCTGTCTCCTGTGGGGTCTTCTAGACCTCGAGGGGGCAGAGGGCCTTGAAGACTTTCTAATAAATTGTGTCTTGGCCGGATAGTTCCTCTGAAATTTTGGGACTGGGGAAACAAGTAGATGCTTCAAATCTTAGAACTCTTTCCCTTTTTGCTGGAGTGACTTGATGAGATCAGCCATCTTGGTGCCAAAAAGGGCAGAGTGATGCAAAGGAGCATCCAAGAGTTTGGCCTTAAAGTCATCTGGTAGGGGCTGTAGATGCAGCCAGGAGTATCTCCTCAATACAGAGACAGATGCAGCTGACCTGGCAGAGGCCTCAGCTGCACCATATGCACACCTTAGAGAATGTTTATTTACTTGGGAGATGAGCCCAAGCAAGGAAGACAGGGATGCCTTTGCAGAGCAGACAGAGATCTCATGGAGTTCCTTAACAACTTTGTCCAGTAGGCTAGGGTGGCAGAAGTGTTTATCTTCTTCCCCCACCTTTCCATGGCCTTGCTGTCTTTATCTGCAGGCAGGACAGTGGTAGTAGGGAGAAATTTGGTAGCCCTATGAGTAGCAATAGAAATAGTTGCTGGGTCAGCGGGTGGGTATTTGAAAAGGAATTTTTCTGCATCAGGTACCCTATACAACTGGTCAGCCCTTCTAGGTGCAGGTGGCTGGGAATCTTAGTTGATACATGCTGCAACAAAAGCATCCAGGGAGGCAGGCTGGGCAGGAGGAATAGGGGCTGGGTTAGGGGATTCCATCTGAATCAGATCATAGAATCTTTTTTGGGCCTCAGACATGTCTGAGCAATCCCATTTAAAGTGTTCTCTCATAAGATTGACTGTGTCCCTGAAAGTAAAGTCTTCCACAGGGGGTCAGGTTCAGCAGAGGCTTCTTCTGTGGATGCATACCCCTGAGGAGAAGAAATGTAAGAAGAGTAGGACAAGGAGTCCTCTGAGGAGTCAGACATTTCCTCTTCTGCAGGTTGGCTAAGCTGTTGATGCCTGGGACTAAACAGAGGTGAAGCAGGGAGGTCTGTCATGGGCCTAAGGGCCAGCAAGGCATTGTAGAGGCTCTGGCTGAAGGCCTGCCAGTCTGGCAAGGTCTCTGGGATTGAAGCAATATGCCTAGTTTTCTGTTTTCTCTTGGTAGGCTTTACCAGTGTCAGGCTGGTGGTTGGCCTGATAGTCACAGAAGGAGAAGCTGAGGCCTGCTCTAAAGTGCCCATCCTAGAAACTGGTTCCCCGGCATCTGAATCAGACACTGGGATATCCTCCCTGGACGTGTCATCCACTCTGGATTGTGCAGCCTCCTGATAGGTACCCGCTTTATCCAATGTGGCGGACGTTGGTTTCTCGACCAAGCTAACAGTGGCTACAGACTGACAATCGGCAGAGGAAGGCGTGGTGGAAGTAGACAGCCGAGTGGGCTTGGCCCTCTTCCTGGGTAGTTTGGATGGGGCGTCGACAGTGGCTTCCATACCGAGAGTGGTCTAAAGCATTGGTTTTCAAGGTATAAATCAAGGGCCTGAAGTTGGCAACGAAGGGTCTTAGGGATGAACGACTTACAAATGACAGTTTTTATAATCATGATCCCTACCCAAACAAGAGACACACTGGCCATGGGGTCTTTGTGGGGAATCTGACGACCATAGTTGCATTTGTTCTTACCGGACATTAACAGACTATAATAATACAAAAAGGACTGAAGAAAATCTCCAACAGGGTACTTATCTTAATTCAAAACTGATCAGACATCTGCGAGTTGAACACCAGGCGTACGGCTGGTGGCTGGAAAGTTCTGAGGACTGGTGCGCACAGACGTCACACTTATGGCCCACATACCTGCCAACACATCAGACATCTGACACACCATCGGGGACTGGAAAAGCTTTGGAAACCTGGCCGGACAAGCTGATGGGAAGAAGGGTAAACCCACTACTGAATACTGCAACATTGGAAAAGAAGGACGTCCTACAGTAAGAATACTGCAACTTGGGAAACAGAATGACATCCCTAAATCATACACAGTGTCCTCCCATTAAGTTACTAATCTAATGTTATGTACCAGACCCAACTATTAAAAACACTGGCCTTGACAGGTGTATAATCAGACCACTTTGTAGAATTTTACAAAATTCACTTTCAGCTTCTTTTTATACCAATAGCATTTTCATATGATTGAGTTGTGTTAACAGTTCTTTGCAATACTGTCAACTCTGGAAGTGAGCATGCTGTGATATTATTTTTGCTTAAATTACTAATGGGGCAAATTGCAAAGGTCACCTAGAAAAAGAATCTCTCAATCATCAGTCTTAGTTACTTCAATATTTAGTGACTTGTTTTTCACTACAGGAGGAGATTCTAAGACTAGTTCTATATCCATAACTGTCTGTGCAATAGAATGTAACTCAATTTTTTTTTTTTTTTTAATGATTACGAGTCTTACCAGCTGATTCTTTTAGAGTTCTTAATATTCAAAGTGTTTATTTCCAGATAAAGTACATTGTGAACGTTGCACTTCTTACCCATAACAGATGTTCAAATTCCTCACTGCTGCAGTAGCCCTTAGTAAATGTTTTGTTTCCTGCCTACGAAACAAGAACTACTTAGCTTCAAAAAGCTCTACCTCCCCCCTACTGCTGACTGACTAATCCCAAGGAGGTAATTCAGCAGTCAGAAGTGAAGTTTTCATCAGGATTTTCTGTGAGAAAGCTTGTGGTAATTTCTTGTAAAACCAAACAATTCTGAAACAAACACAACCCTACTTTATATCCCATCTACAGCTGTATACAAGAGTAGGAGAATACGGGTGGGTGCAGCTACTGCAGCAGTGAGGAATTTGAACATCCACTGGTATGGATAAGTGCAACTTACACAACCACGCATGATCATTATTCCCACTGCTGCAGTAGCACCTGGGCTATAAGGGCTGAATAAAAAAGCCTATCCTACCTGGGAGGAGGATGGATATGGATCCAGGTGTCCCTGGAGAAAGGTCCTAGCAAAGCTCAAATAGACCTACAAAAGCAATCCAGTTTGTAATGTTTTGCAAATATATGTACACAGGACCATTTAGCTGCTTCAAGAATATGTCTAAAGTCCATCAGTTTTCAGTATGCCATCAAAGACGAGCCTCCAAGTAGAATGAACCTCGATAATGCCTGGAATGGATTTGCTATAATGTGAATAAAATTGCAAAGGACAAGGCACAGAATATCTTTTTCCCTTTGATTAGAAAAGCTGATCAGCTATTTATTTCTTATGTGCTTAGTTCTGGTAAGATAGTACCGGAGCTGTCACAGAATTCTCTCCCCCTGGTTTTTGGATCAGGTTAAAAAATGGAAGACTGATTGCTTGATTCAAAGTAAACTATGAAACCACTTTCACCATGAATGGCTTGTTCTTAGACCCTGTCCCTGTGGGAAATCACTCAGGGCTCACTCACCATAAAACCATGCAACTCAGATGCTCTTTTTGCAGATGTCAAACAAATGGTGAGCACAGTTTTCAAAGGCAAGAACCTGAAATCAGTCTGACAGGCAGGTTCAAAGGGCAAGTCAATTTCTCCAACACACAGTTGAGATTCTGAGGAAGTGACCTGCTTATGAGGCTGCCTCAGGGGTAAAACTCCTTTCAAAAACTGTTTCACAGCAGAGTGAGAGGAGGATCTATGGGAAGACGAGCTGAAATGGCCACAAGATAAATCTTTACAGAGGAATAAAAAAGGCCAGAGGAAAGAAACTCATTTGAGCACCAGTGGTAGAAAACACCAGATGGTTTACTGGTTAGACAAAGTAGAAAACAGCTTCCACTTGCTAAGGGGATAACAGGATTTTCCTAGTAGTGGGCTTTCTTGCCTCCTTTATTACCCAATTTATGACCTCGTGAAATGAGTGCCTAAAAGGTATTCAGATCAAATCATCCAGGCAGGAAGGCAAAGTTGTTTGTTACTGGAGTGCATTAGACACCTCCTGCCTTGCAAGAGTAGATACAGTCTGTGAGAAAGCTTGTGGTAATTGCCCTTGGCCCATTACATAAGTAGAGAGGCAATGTTGCCTGGGTCAAAAAGAGTTCACCACAATGATTTTGAAGTTATTCTTTTAAATCTTAATTACCCTGGATATCAGTGGAAATGCATAAGGTAACATTCCCCTCCAACGGAATGAAAATGCATCTATTTTCCATGTTTGCTCACAAGAAGCCCTAAAAATAAAACTTGTCCATTTTGAAAAGAGGCAAACAAAACTATTTGAGCAGTCTTCTACAACTGGATCAATTCCTGGATGACTCCTTTGTTCAATTTCCATCTGTGAGGGCCTATCCTGGTCCTAGTCAGCTTATCTGCCTCCAAGTTTTACTTTGATGGAATGCAAGATGCTTTGTAGGTTAGGGAATGCTGAAGAGCCAACTCCAAAGCCATCACTGCATAAGAGGTGCAACCCTGTACCTCCCTGCTTGTTTATATACTATGACTGTAGTATTCTCTGTAATCACTTGAAGAGGTCCGGGGGTCCAAAGTTGATGTGGACTTCATATTATGGATCCTAGCAAACATCTCTTAACTCATTAACCCCGAGTACCTTCTCATGGTGCCTCTATGCTTAACACCGAACGCACCATGAGAAGACACTAAATGCAAGCTATTACACCCGAGTGCCTTCCACAAGCATGATAAACTCCATTGCAGGTTTGTAGCTGAGTTAAATGTAAATCATGCTGAAATCGTAACTGAACTTGTGATTTATCTTATTCAGTTATGATTCAGCATGTTTTTACATTACACTTTTATTAGAAAATCTTCTTCTGAAGTTATTGACTAAGCAAGTGGTGGCAGCCAGTCGGATTTCTGCAATCCAAGCCACCACTTGCATCACACCTCCACCCCCAAAACTATGTTCTTTTGTTTTGCTCTGACAGCACAGGCCTTTTGCAAGTAACAATAAACAGAAACATGCTTCTCATCACAAAGGTTACCCCTATGCTGATAAATGCAGATTCTAATTACTCTACTATAAGCCCGCTTATCCACCTGCGGCTTTATGCAGACTAGCACATTTCTAAAGGTCAGTGCCCTTGTTTTGTTTTTTTTTTTTTTAAAGAATCTTTCTTTTATATATAGGATAATTTCTTTGTTCAGCATGGTTTCTCCCTGCAGTCAGGAAATATTTTGCAAACCATTACCGTAGCACTGCTTCAATGCAATTAAAATGGCAATGTTGTTTGTCCGGCCACTAAGCTAACTCTGTATCGTGATTACTTAAATAGTGAACTCAGTGTTAAACAGAATTAATTTACTACCTTATATAAAATTAGTGTCTCACTGTCATTCTGCTTTTGCGGTGGTGGTGCTGCGGTAGCATTGTCGCCTCACAGTTAGACATTGCCCGTTTGATTCTCAGAGCGTCTTCTGTGAGGCGACATGCGTGACTGGGCATTCCTTCGTCGAAGGTTATGCATTAGGCCCGGCAAGCCCGTACATAAAAATCTACTGCCAATCATTAGCGGATCGGAGTTCCGCTGTGGCGACCCCTAACCGGGAAAAGCCGAAAAACACAACAGCAACAACTGTCATTCTGCTTTTCTTTGACTGTTTGCCAATGAATGTACAGTAATTATGCTACTGGTACAGTTATTTTTTCTATGTTAAAGTTGTTGAATTCAACATTTTGGTGCTTTACTTACACTCGATAATATTATACAGTTCCCGTTTCCTACCTGGTGGTAGTTTGTTTTTTATTTATAATTAAGCTAGCATGTCAAAAATATTGTCACAAGGAACATGGTGCTGTCACGGGCAAATTCTGTTTGCCTTCTCGTCAAGTGTTATGGCAGCTCTCACTTTTGGATGCTTTCTCACTACTGCATTCAAGGAAAGGAGTATCTTGGTGAATATTAATGTTTCAAAAATCATGCTGTAAGCAACATCTTAATGTGAGGTAGACTGAATGCTGGTAAGGTTTACTATAATCAAGCTGACAGTTTAGCTTAAAATAACAACGGGATCATGTCTAGAAGCACATATGAGGAGTAGAAGTTGGATTCTTGTAGAATGCAAGTTTCTGTTGTGAAATGGAATATTTCTAACATTTATTTGGTGTATGTTGGGCTTATTATGAGTCTGTTGATTGGATATAATGTGAGTGTATTGTGATGTGCATTTCTATTTCTTTTGTAATGTCCACGTCAGATTGCTTTAAAATTGCTAAAGGGACCAATGGCTGTTGGACACGTCGCTCAAAGATTGTTATATGTAGCGTTTACGTTAGCAGGGAAATTCTTTTATCTTTTAGCTCAAGTATCAAGGTCATATCAAAATAGTAATGTGAGCAAATACCTCCAATCAGAGAGAGATTTTTAAACCTGTTCTTACGCAATTTTTATTATGCATTTTGCAGATGGTAGCATACCTCTCAACCATCCCGTATTTTAATTCATCCTTTAGCTCTGTCCCTCGTAATCTTACCTAGAGCTGGTGACTTGGAGAAAAGAAAAAAATTAACAATTGGAGTAATGTACTTTTTTATTTAAAAAATGTATGTTCATTCACATTCTCTTATGTCAATTATACTATTTTTTTTAAGTGTTCCTGGTTATTTCATGATTTGCCCTGATGTTGAGATGTATTAGCTCATGGTCTGTATAGAATTTGATCGGAAATGTTTGTATTGCCATCTGGCAGATAGGTGAATGTGAAGCAAAAGTCACTTTGACCTAATTCTTCAAGTAGTATGTCTGTAGTTGCATACTCTGTTTGCTGAAAGTACTGGGCCATTAGAAACAGTTGCCAGTAGACAGTAATGTTCAGCATTCACAAAACCTAAAATAGTTGAACCAGTAACCAGCATCCCCATAATTTTTCTCTTGACATAAGGTATTGCTGATATTTTTGAAATCATACTCTGTCTGATTATGATTCAGAATGTAAGTGCGTGTAAATTCACCATTTGCATGGGCATTTATGACAGCGAAAGAGACAAAGACAGATAGTGACAGAAAAGGAGAGAAAATGTATACGTGTGCATTGTGTATGTTGTGTGTGTGCTGAGTGTGCATCAGTGTGTGAGAATTTAATATTTTATTTTACAAATAACCTATTTTATTTACTTAGTTTTTCATTTTTAGCTCCTTACAATTTCTCATACAAATGTTTCATACAATCTCAAGTATAAAAAAAATAAATTCACAGGCAGTGTATTATATGTTAATGGTGTTACCATGGTGAATACAGTGTGTATCAAATATGTGTAAGTATAGATGAATTCAACAAGTTCTAGGTTGAAGAATTATGAACCAAGTAGATTAGATGAAGGCAGTGAGTATGGAGAAGAAAAAGGACATGGGTGAAGCAAATTTTATGTTAGAATAATACGGTGGTAGAAAGTGGGTGTACACATTTATTTCATTTTATTTTACATTTGTTGACTGGGAAAGTCCAATTTGGAACAAAGCCAATTTTCAGCGGAGGCCCAGGGAGAATGGCTCCAGATGCATGTCTTTGTAACATAGGAGGAAACCGGAGCACACGGAGGAAACCCACACAAACGCAGGGAGGACATGCAGACTACACACAGAAGGCACCTCCAGACTAGAATTGAACTGGAGAACCTCTTGCTGTGAGGCGACAACGCTACCGCTGCACCATCCAAAAAAAAAAAAAAAAAACAGATTAGTAACACTTAAAAAAACAACAATTTTCAAGTCATTGTGGACTCAGTGAGACACATGGATGATTCACTCATCAGGCTGGACAAGGAGAAAGTCATGGTTTGGCTGCCAGGATTCATCAGACCACTCATGCACTCGGATCGCTCAGCAACAAGTACCTTATGACTCTGTCATATTTCATGTTGGTGTGAATAATTTGAGATGCATCTCACTGGTCTAAATGAAGAGAGACATGGTTGATCACTCACACTGTGTCCCAGGCAGGTATGTCCCTAGCCTTGAGCAGCATACTACCCTTACCTAAAATGATGCCACAGTATAAACAAAAATTGATTGATTTTAGTAATTGGCTCAGTTTTTGGTGACATTCAAAGGGGATCAAGTTCCAGTCAGCATGGGAAGCCATGGTCAACAAACCTCGCTGCTTTGCCAGAGATGGTCTGTACCTCTAGGCTTTCAGCTACTGCAAAAGCTGTTACATCCAAAACAGTGTGTTTTTAGGCAAAGTCTCGAAAAAGTACAGTTTTGTACCTACCATAAATGTAGATGTTCGAGGATCCACATTGCTGCAGTCCTAACTATTGGGTAGTCCGCTGTCCAGTCGGCCCGAATACCAAAGTATATGGCTGACGTCGGTCAGGGCGCATTAGACTGACGTCAGTACGTCAGGGTACTAATGCGCATGACCGACGTCATATCCTCAGTCTTTTCTTGCCCCAGATGTCAGAAGACCCTAAAAAGACAAGGCCCAATATACCTGCACCAAAAATATGTACAATATATACAAAATTACCAGCATATAACCTCACCTACACAACCACCCCTAAACAAAGAGAGGAAGGAGGGAGGGTAAATTGGACTGCAGCAATGTGGATCCTCGAACATCTACATTTATGGTAGGTACAAAACTGTACTATGTTCTTCATTCCACATTGCTGCAGTCCTAACTATTGGGTAGAATCCCAAAGCAGAGGTAAGGGAGGCTGGCAAATCATAAAGAAGCAGGAGCTGACAACATGCCTTGCAAAATAGCTGTGGCAAAACCAGCCCTAGACTTAGAGTAGAGAGGAAGGTGATAATGCTTAGAGAAAGTATGCACTGAACTCCAAGTAGCTGCCTCCAAAATATCCTTAGTTGCCACCCCTTAGAAATGCTGTTGAAGTGGCAGTAGCCCTAGTGGAATGAGGCCTAATCCCAGCTGGAATCTCCTTGCCATGATGGGAATAACAAAATGCAATGCAAAACCCAATCCACCTAGAAATAGTTTGTTTTGACACAGGCTTGCCCTGCGAACTCAAAGCAAAAGAAACAAACAACTGCTGAGACTGCCTAAAATCCTTAGTCCTGCTTAAATAATAACGCAATTGCCTGTGTACATCTAAAGTGTGCAAAATCTTTTCCCCTTTATTTTGGGGGTCTGCATAAAAAGTAGGCAAATGAATAGTTTGGTTTAAAGCCACACTAGAAACCACCTTAGGCATAAAGGAAGGATTAGTACGTAATGATACCCTATCCTTATGGAAAATCAAAAGGGCTCTACTGCCATAAGGGCCTGCAACTCAGACACCCTTCTTGCAGAAGTAATAGCCAACAGAAAAGCAGTCTTCCATGACAAGTATTTCAATTCAGCAGTAGCCGCAGGCTCAAAAGGTTGTAGAGTAAGTTTTTCCAACACAAAATTGAGATCCCAAGCAGGAGTAGGAGCTCTACGTGGGGTCTTATATTCTTTGCCCCTCTAAGAAACTGCTTGAACAAAGGATGCGAAAACAATGGTGGGTCACAATCATAGTGAGCTGAAATTGCTGCAGCATGAATCTTAATGGAAGAGAAGGACAAACCTTTGTCCAATAACTCAGTAAGATATTGAAGAGCCACACTCAAATTAGGCTCAGAAATCTCCAAATTCTTTGCTGTACTCCAAAATAAAAATCTCTTCCATTTTTCTCGTACACTTTCCTTGTACTAGGTCTTCTAGCTTCCATAATCACATTTAAAACTTGTTGAGGAAGTTGAGACCTGCTGTGTTTCAACACAGAATATGCCAGGCTGTTAGATGAAGAGAGTGAAGCTTGACATTGAGCAGATGACCGTCCTTCTGAGATAACAGATGTGGAATCAAAGGTAAAGGCCATGGAGGCTTCCTTACCAGACTCCTTAGTAGTGGGTACCAGTGTTGCCGAGGCCAATCTGGAGCTATTAAAATCATCCTTGGCTTGTCTTGTCTGACCTTTAAGAGCACCTTTGGAAGAAGAGGCAGAGGTGGAAAGGCATACACATGAAGATTTTTCCAACTGAAAGAAAGAGCATCCACTTTCCAAGCTGTGTGATGAAACCCCTTTGTGCAAAACTTTGGCAGCTGGTGGTTTAGTGGAGAAGCGAACAGATCTATGTCTGGAGTTCCCCATGACACTGTCAATTTCTGAAATACATGAAGATCCAGTTTCCACTCGTGGGGATCCATGATTTGTCTGCTTAACACATCTGCTAAGGAGTTCTGTGCTCCGGCAGAAACCTTGCCTGAAGAGTTAGTTGCAAGCTGAGCGCAGTCTCCCATAAAATCATTGCTTGCCTGCATAGAGGATAAGAATGTGTTCCCCTTGTTTGTTGATGTACCACATGACAGTTGTGTTGTCTGTTAGAATCAACACCTGCCCTGGAAGAAGTAACTCCTTGAAAGCCATTAATGCAAACTGGACTGCTAACATCTCCTTCATGTTGATATGTAGATGCTGTAGTCTGGCAGGCCACTTGTCTTGTATCCACTTTCCATTTAGATGAGCTCCCAAGCAATGTCCGAGGCATCTGTCGTTAAAATCTGACTCGCCTCTGGCCGGGTCACAGAGAGTCCCTTGTTTAGGTGACATTCCTGAGCCCACCACAAAAATTCTTTTTGAAGGCAAGGTATTATTTGAATGACAGTGTCCAAATCCTGGCAGTGCTGTGTCCATACATTTTGAGATACCATTGCAGCTTCCTCATATGCAGTTTGGCATTGGGAAGCACCAGAATACAAGATGCCATGAACCCTAATGCTTGAAGGACTGTCCTTGCAGTCAGCACGGACTGATGAGATAGTTGATGGAAGTAAAGGGATAGACTCTTTTGTTTGTCCGGGGTTAAAAAGGCCATCTGGGCTGCTGTATTCAGTCTCACACCCAGAAAGCACATGTCTTGAGAGGGTACTAGACTGGACTTTATTTCGTTTACAGAATACCCTAGGCATCTTAGCACTGCTATAACATATTCCAGATGCTGTAGAAGGTCTTCCTTTTCTTGAGCCAGAATCAGGCAGTCGTCCAAGTAAGGATAGATTTGAATTCCTTTTAGCCTGAAGTAAGCTATCACTGGAGCCAGAACCTTTGTGAATACTCTTGGCGCAGTAGATAAGCCAAAGGGCAATGCAGAGAACTGATAATGAGAATTTCCAGCTCGAAAACGCAGATACTTCCTGCAACTTAGTCTTATAGGCACATGAAGGTAAGCTTCCTTGAGATCTAAAGTTACCATCCAGTGATCTTTGCCCAGCAGAGGTAAAAGCTGTTGTAACGTCAACATCTTGAACTTGGGAATGTCCAGATAAGTGTTGAGGATAGATAAATCCAAAATTGGTCTCCACGTGTTCCCCTTCTTTGGTACTAGGAACAGGCGAGAATAAAATCCTAGGCCCCTTTCTGATACAGGGACTGGCTGAATGGCCCCTATTTGGAGTAACAGAGAAATTTGCTTGTGAGCCTCTTTCCTTTGTGGAGGAGGAACGTCTGGCATGCCTTTGAAAGGTGGCAATGTATGGAAATAAAACCTGTAACCGTGGTGAATGATATCCAACACCCATCTGTCTTGAGTAATTAAATCCCAATTTTCTTCGAAAAGAGACAGTCTTCCTCCCAAAGGAGCTGCCAGACGAGAATCTACTGGCAGCTGAAAAGGCAGGTCATTGGGCCTGTTTACGAAAGGACTGACCCCTGCCCTCACCAGAAGTCTGAGCAGGTGAACTCCCTGTTCTAGGCCTAAAAGAACCTTGAGCTCTGCCCCTACCACGTCTAGACCTACCCCTAGACTGGGAATCATAAGCAGGATATGTCCATCCCTTAGTAGGCCAATTTCTACTAAACTTGGTGGCTGCACCTGCACAAAATCTTTAACAGTTTGCATAGACTTAGCTTTGTCCTCCATTTTCTTTAAAACTGCTTCCACAGGCGAACCAAACAACACATCAGACTGTAAAGGAGCATCCAAAATCCTTGTCTTAACATGCTCAGCTAAATTCTGATCCCTCAACCAGGCATGCCTGCGAAGAACAGAACTAGTGGCAGCCACCCTCGAGGAGGCCTGTACAGCATCAAAACCACATTGCAAAGAATGCTTACCCACTTGTTCAGACACATGAACTAAATCCAGCAACTCTTTACACTCAATACCTTCCGCCAAAGCATCCACCTTAGATTTCAATTGTGAAAGGAGATAATTTTGATATTTTAGCATGTGAAACTGACAATTCAACGCCTCATGGCTAAAGTGGAAGAAGTATACACTTTCTTTCCCCATCTATCCAAAGCCCTTGCCTCTTTATCAGTGGGAACAGGGTTTTAACAACAGAGGCCTTAACACCTTTAGGTCCCTGAGAAACAGTTTCCGGGTCTGCCCTAGGACTCTTAAAAGATACTTATGAGCTTCAGGCACCCTATAGTACCTATCAGGTTTAACAGGAGCAGGAGGCAAAGAATCAGGGTTCAGGGAAGCCTCTGCAAAACATCTTCCACCACATTCAACACAGGAGGTATAGCTAAGGGCCTATGCTGGGGTAAAACAAGAATTCCCTAAGCCTTTTCCTGGAATCAGAGTAATCTTGGCCTTCCCATTTAAAGTGCTCCCTCATGGAATGCAGAGTCTCTGAAAATGAGAAATCCTCAGGAGGAGAAGCTGTAGGAGTGGAATCATCCACATCAGAATCAGAATAAGGAGGATACTCCTGCAAGTCTTCCGCAGAAGACTCAGAAGCCTCTGAACACTGTTCAAAACTCTCAAACTCAGGTTCCACCCTAGGCCTCTTATCAGGAGGGGGCATAGAACCTCTAATCATAGTAATCAAATCTTCTGCCATTTTAAGCATATGTTTCTTAGGCACAGAACCTGAAGTGCTAGGAGAAGCCCCCACTGAAGCTAAACTTGGCCTACCTCCTGAGAAGGCACATCCTGTAACAGTAAAGTCTCTGCCTGAGACTCCAAAGAAACTCCTGGCAAAACCTCTGGCTCCACTGAGCCTTCTAAAGAACCGACGTCCGGGACTGCCGGTTCATCAACCCTAGGCTTCGCTGTTTTGTCCTTGCGCTTTTTGGACGAAGCGGGCGTCGGAGCATCCGACGGCATTTTATAATTACAACGCTTTCCAAACACTAACCTGGCACAGTCTAACTGTCTCTTAATAGTGCGTTTGTTAAATCTAGCACAAGAGCGGCAACCAACAACGTCGTGCTCAGGCCCTAAACAAGGTATACACAAGGTATGGTAATCCCTATGAGGTATCTGTTTCCCACAAGAAATACAGTTATTCACTTTTTCTGACATCCGGTTAAATACTGAGGCAAGAAAAAACCAAAATGTTCCCCAACGGGGTACTTAGCCAACTTTGATTCGGTCTGAAACTCCGACTTCAGAAAATTTCAGAACGCCAACCTGCACTCGCAAAACTGCTTCTGCATCGGACCATGCGGCAAAAAAGACTGAGGATATGACGTCGGTCATGCGCATTAGTACCCTGACGTACTGACGTCAGTCTAATGCGCCCTGACCGACGTCAGCCATATACTTTGGTATTCGGGCCGACTGGACAGCGGACTACCCAATAGTTAGGACTGCAGCAATGTGGAATGAAGAACATCAACATTACTGCCATCAAATTAACCAATCAGAATAAAATATTGTGCACACTTGTAAGACCTAGAAAACAAGGAATACCAGAGACACAGCACCAGGAGCCCACATGTATTAAGTTGGCCCATGGTCAACAGTCCCTAAATCTATAACCTTTCCCAACATGCTGATATGTAGTTCTGCTGAGTGTACTATGAGGAGAGGCCCCAGATTCTTGACTATAGTATGGTTAGATATTTCCAGAGTTGCACAATAGTAGTATTCTGCAGTCAAGACAGGATAGCATTGTTTTATGCGTGAGTTTCTGTTGTGAGAAGGCTAAACTAGCTATTGGTTGCTTGCTATTTATATAGATGGTATTATTTATGAGTTTCTGCCACCATAACTACATTTAAACTGGAGAGTGCGGCGTGATAATTTTTATGGCACTAGTAGTTGGGGGTAAGGTGAAGGAATGGATGTGTTTTATAAACTAGACTGCACTAACTAGTAGGATGGTGAGAGCTGATGTGTGGAGAATTGGTCTGCTTTTATGCATAAATGTGTGTTGGTTTCTGTTAAAAACTGTAACTACAGCAGTTAGGCAATATGAAATTGTTCAAACTGAGTTTTTTTTTTCCATTAACTGGAAGAGATAAATGAGAAGTTTTAGTTACAACTACAATAATTTATGGCTAGAATATGTTTTAAGTTTCGGCAGTAAAATATGTGAAGATTGTGGTTTTGGGTTAAATGTAATCAGTTTGGCAGTGCATTATACAGTAAGAGTTAATTTGACCTACTAGGTAGAAAGAATTGAATAGTTTAATTCTTATAATTGTACAGATGGAACTGTGCACCACATAGTAGTATGTCTAAAAACATCCAAACTCCTTCCATTCAGGATTGCTACTGATAGGCAGAAAGGATGATGCTTTACAATTAATGGCAAGATGAACAGCTCTGTACCACACATACCTGTAGCTGCGGTGACCTCAGCCCTTTAGTCCTTATTCCCACTATCTACCCTTGACATCTCATATGATTCCCTTCAAAAAGTGACTTGCTTTTGCTTACATAGGGTCGAACAAACACAGTTCGCTTTTTAAGCATTCAGTGATTTAATATAAACCCTATTCTAACTCAGAGATCGCACTACAGTGAGGAAAGGGCAAATTTCCTGATTTTTCACTGTACCATGATCCCATAAAAAGTACAGTTTTGTACCTACCATAAATGTAGATGTCCGATAGGTATGCATCTGCAGTCATAACATATGGGTTGTCCTGCCTCAGGCAGCCCTTCGGTCGGCCGGATTCCAAAGTCTGGGTCTGGCCTCGGCTGATGTCGCATTTTCCCCGACGTCAAAACTTCTGGGGTATAAAGGCATCAGCCGACGCCATTTTCCTCAGTGTTTCTTGCCCCAGATGCCAGGTGCCCTCTAGGAAGGCTAAATTTGGATAAATGCTGAAAAGTTCCAAACAGTAGCAGAATATATATATATACATATCAAACAAACAAACAAATACACCATAATAGATTCCCCCAGCTAGCTGTAAGAGGGGTAAGCACCCTAGGAATACCACAGAGGGGAAGGAGGGTGGGTAATCCTGACTGCAGATGCATACCTATCGGACATCTACATTTATGGTAGATACAAAACTGTACTATGTCCTTCAAGGATGCATCTGCAGTCATAACATATGGGTAGAATACCATAGCCAAACTGGGGGAGGAGGTACTAAGAGAAGGATGGTGTAGTTAAAATCCCCTGCAGAACTGCAGTTGCAAACCCTGCTCGGGATCTGGAGTATAAAGGTAGATTATAATGCTTGGCAAATGTATGCATGGAGCTCCAAGTAGCAGCTTCTAAAATGTCCTTGGTAGCCACCCCCCGTAGGAAAGCTGTAGTGGTGGCTGTGGCCCTTGTGGAATGAGGCCTGATATTTTCAGGAGCTGTCTTTCCATGAAAAGAGTAGCAAAAGCGAATGCAATTTCCTATCCATTTTGAAATTGTCTGTTTGGAAATTGCTCTTCCTTGCACCCCAGCTGCATATGCTACAAAAAGTTGGTCAGTTTTTCTGTTGGTCTTAGTTCTGTCCAGATAGTAGCGTAGTTGTCTGTGTATATCCAAGGTGTGCAAAAGTTTTTCTCCTTTGTTCTGTGGGTTAGGGAAGAACGTAGGCAAATGAATAGCTTGGTTCAAGGATACCCTGGATACCACCTTTGGCATGAAAGTAGGATTGGTTCTCAGTGACACACTATCCTGGTGGAAAATAAGAAAAGGCTGCACTGCCATTAAAGCCTGTAACTCGGATACTCTTCTTGCTGAAGTGATTGCCAGAAGGAAAGCAGTTTTCCAAGATAAAAACTGTAGGTCTGCTGATGCTGCTGGTTCAAAAGGAGGTAGTGTCAATTTCTCCAGCACAAAATTGAGATCCCATGCGGGTAGAGGGGGTCTCCTTGGAGGTTTAACATTTTTGATCCCTCTCAAAAATTGTCTGAGAAGAGGGTGAGAGAAGATAGGAGGATCCATATTGTATTCTGCTGAAATTGCTGAAGCATGAATCTTAATGGAGGAATAAGACAGGCCATTGTGGAACAATTCTGCTAAGTATTCTAGGATGTGTGCTAGGTTTGCCACTGTGACATCTGCGCCCTTTGATGTGCTCCAAATGTGAAATCTCTTCCATTTAGCTGAGTATGTCTTCCTTGTGGAAGGTCTTCGAGCCTCCAGGATAATGTCCTTGACCCTCTGAGATAAAACAGTTTGGTTTGGTTTTAAGGAATTTTCCAGGCAGTCAGTTGCAATGTTTTCAAGTTTGGATGCAGGGTCTTGAGATTGTTCTGCGTTAGAAGAAGAGGCCATAGGGGTAGAGGCCATGAGTTTGCCTGAGACATGTTTCTCAGTAGCGGATACCAGTGTTGTCTTGGCCAGTCCGGAGCTATTAGTATCACCTTTTGCTGTTCCTCCCTGATCTTCAGTAGAACCTTGTACATCAATGGGAGAGGTGGAAAGGCATATACTTACTGTTAGGGCATTCCAGCTGAAAGAGAGTCCACCCTCCAGGCTTGTGGGTGGTATGTCCTTGAGCAGAATTTCTTCAGTTGGTGGTTGAGTGGGGAGGCGAACAGATCTATCTCTGGCATTCCCCATTTCTTTGTTATGAGTTTGAAGATGTCTGGAAGCAGCATCCATACGTGAGCATCTGTGGTAGTTCTGCTTAAGCTGTCTGCTAGTGAATTCTCTTTTCCTGGTACGAATGTGGCCTGCAGCTGGATATTGAGATTCAGGCATAGGTTCCACAGAATCATTGCCATCCGGCATAGAGGGTAGGAATGTGTGCCTCCCTGTTTATGTACCACATGACCATGGTGTTGTCTGTCCTTATTAACAGATGTCCTTGCTGGAGGAATGGTTTGAATGCCTCGATTGCATACTTCACTGCCAGCATCTCCTTTTGGTTTATGTGCATGCTTTGCTGTCCTTGAGGCCATAGGCCTTGGATACATTTGTCCTCCATGTGTGCTCCCCATCCTAGGTCTGAGGCGTCCGTGGTTATGGTCTGCCTTGGTCTTGGTTTGTTGAAAGGCAGCCCTCTGTTGGACTGGCAGGCCTGAGCCACAGGAATTCCTTTTGAAGGCATGGAATGATTGGTATCATGGCTTCTAGACTGTGCCTGTGTTGAGACCATGTATTCCTTAGGTACCATTGTAATTTCCTCATATGCAGCCTGACATGTGGGATCAAGATTATGCAGGATGCCATGAAACCCAGGGCCTGCAGGACTTTCCTTGCAGTAAGCTGAGTTTGTCTTGTCAAAGTCATGAAATAATCTGGTAGTTGTCTTTGTTTTTCTTCTGTGAGAAAAGCCATCTGAGTGATTGTGTCCAGATCCGCACCCAAAAAGGTTATCCTTTGGAATGGCACTAGTCTTGACTTTTGGATGTTGACTGTGTATCCCAAGGCCTGTAGCAGGTGTATGACATAGGCCAAGTCCTTTAACAATTTTGTCTTGTTGTCTGCTTGTATTAGGCAGTTGTCCAGGTATGGGTAAATTTGAATTCCCTGAAGTCTGCAATGTGCAATTACTGATGCCAGGCATTTCGTGAATACTCTGGGTGCAGTAGATAAGCCAAAGGGCAATGCTGAGAATTGATAATGCTCTGATCCTGCAAGAAATCTGAGGTGTCTTCTGCAATCTGGTCAGATAGGGACATGCAGGTATGCCTCCTTGAGATCTAGAGTCACCAGCCAAGACTCCTTGCCCAACATGGGAAGAAGTTGCTGTAGGGTCAGCATTTTGAATTTTGGCACAATGAGATATGTGTTCAGAGTGGACAAGTCGAGAATAGGCCTCCATTGGTTTTCTTTTCTTGGTACAAGGAAGTCTGGAGTAAAATCCTTGGCCTTGTTCCATAGATGGTACCCTTTCTATCGCTTTCATCTGAAGTAAATTGTTGATTTGTCTTAATGCCTCTGCCTTCTGGTTTGGTGGAAGGTTTGGCATTCCGCTCCTTTTTGGTAAAGTGTGGAAGTGAAACCTGTATCCTCTGTCTATTGTTTGCAATGTCCATGTGTCCTTTGTAATGCAATGCCAGTTTTTCGAGAATAAAGCCAGCTTTCCGCCCAAGGGAGCTTCCAGTTGTTCCCTGGTAGGCGGAATCAGAGTCAAGTCATTGTGTCTGTCCTGTGGTAGTGGTTGTAGTTGCAGCAGTGGCACTACTCCTCTGGTTGGCAGGCTGCCACTGACGGCCCCTGTAGGCACCCTTTGATTGACCTCTGCCTCTAGGGCGTCTATTCCTGCCCCTCTGTGCTCTGGAGGTGTCTGGAAAGGATCAATTCTTTGTAGGCCAGTTTCTGCTGAACCTCAGAGGTTGGACTTGCAGAAATTCCTTTACTGTTTGCACAGATTTTGCTTTTTCTTCCACTTTCTTTAGAATCTCCTGTGCAGGGGAGCCAAAAAAACTTTGTTTCTCCATTGGAGCATCGAGGAGTTTAGCCTTGACATGGTCTGGCAAGGATTGCTCTTTTAGCCAGGCATGCCTACGAATTACTGCCCCAGTCATAGCTGATCTAAATGATGCCTCCAGTGCATCATAGCCACACTTTAAGAAATGATTACTGACCTGCTGAGAGTTGTGTACCAAATCCTGAAGGGATTTACGGTCTAAAGGTTCAGGAGAAGAAAGCTTCTTATTCAGCTGATCTAACAAAAATTCTTGGTACTGTATCATATGGAATTGACAGTTTAAAGCCCTGGCAGAAAGAGTAGCAGATGTATAAATCTTTTTACCCCATCTCTCTAATGCTCTAGACTCTCTTTCAGAGGGTAGGGGATTTTTGGCAGTAGCAGCTGCAACCCCTTTTGGGCCCTGAGAAATAGTTTCTGGGTCTGCAGCATGGGCTTTATACAGGTGGAAGTGAGAATCCGGGACCCTGTAATATCTGTCAGGTTTGGCAGGGGCCGGGGGAAGAGAATCAGGTGCAGTACTGACATCATTATACACATCATCAATTACAGTTAGAACAGGTGGTATGGCTAAGGGCCTATGTTGGGGCAAATGCAAAAAGGTCCTTAATCTTTTTCTAGAATCAGAGAAATCCTGACCCTGCCATTGAAAGTGCTCCCTCATGGAGTGCAAAGTCTCCCCAAAGGAAAATTCTTCAGGTGGGGAGGCCGAAGGAATAGAATCTTCTGCATCTGAATCCTCATAAGGCGAGCAAGCCCCTTCCTGATGGTCTGACAAATCAGATCCATCCGTGGAGTAATCAGAGGAGAGAGGTTCAGAGGGATCAGTCCTGGGCCTTTTGTCTGGTGGAGGTTGGGAGGCCCTGTCTGGGTGAGGTTGGGAACCCCTAATTAAGGATATAAGGTCCTCAGCAAGACTGAGAATCTGAGAACTTGAGGAAGGCCTCTATGAAGTAGATTTGGCAGGCAAAGCTTTTGAAAGTTTGGCAGCTTTAGCCCTGGAGAAGGCCTTTATTGACATAGAAGCTGGGGGCCTAGCTGCCCCACGTGCAGGAGTAGAAATGTCCAAAGGGATGGTGTCGGACAATTCTTGAGCACTAGCTTCGGTAGGGATTTCTGAAGCAGACTCAGCCGGGGCCTCTCTGGCCTCGGTTGTCAGAGGAATGGTTTTGGTCGTAGTAGGAACCGAGGACTCGGTTTCAGCCGAAACAGAGACACTCGCGGTAGGCCTAGCCGTGGTTTCAGCCGAAACCGTGGGCCGCGAGTGTCGGTCCTTTTCCTTGCGTTTTTTGGTCATATGCGTAGTCGGAGTCTCCGACGGCATTTTATAAGCAAAATCGGTTCCAAAATATTCTTAAACTCCGACCGACGTCTAAGAGTCCGTCGGTTGAAGGAGGCACAGGCTAAACAAGCTGATACGTCGTGGTCTGGGCCTAAGCAAGGAAGGCAGTAAGAATGGAAATCCTTATGAGGTATTTGTTTCCCACAAGTTAAACAATTATTTACTTTGTCTGACATCGGCTGAGGCAAGAAAGAGTCCCCAACGGGGTACTTAGCTTTTTTCGAAGTCTTCGGTAGCTGAAATCTCTGGATCTGACCGACCGGCACTTGTGAACAGCTTCTGCTTCGGGCACCGCGCGGCAAGAAAGACTGGGGAAAATGGCGTTGGCTGATGCCTTTATACCCCAGAAGCTATGACGTCGGGGAAAATGCGACATCAGCCAAGGCCAGACCCAGACTTTGGAATCCGGCCGACCGAAGGGCTGACTGAGGCAGGACAACCCATATGTTATGACTGCAGATGCATCCTTGAAGGACATCAGGTTTCTATCCTTCAGCACATCTTGTAACTCAGGCAGTTGTCATTTTAATTGCCATTTTTATTTATTGCTTCATTTTGGTGGTTGTACATACTAAGAAATGTTACACATGTTTTGTTTGGGTAAGTGTTTAATTTTGGTGATTGTGCATATCTCAACATTCTACTAAAGGGGTTGCATGGGTGAAGTGCTCATGGTGGTGGTTGCACATACTAGGAATTGTTACTGTGTTGCTTGGGGAAATAATTCATCGTGCATCAGGGAAGTGCTTGCACATACATGATCTGACTGCTGAACTGACCCAAGCAAAATAGTTTATTGTGCCATTTTGCTGCTTATGCATACACAATACAAACAACTGGATCGGTTACTGGGGAAACTGAGAAATTAAGTCCAAAAATTAGATGGTTACATTACTTAGAATACAGCACAAATGCAATTATAGTGCAATATGCCAGCATATGACATCAGATACACCATTGACTAATTAATAGTACAATGTAAAATAAGCTGACAAGAAATCACTTCTGCTTGTATTCTATTTGTGATTACTACTTGCATGAGTGAGATAAAGGTGATCACTTGTTGACTACTGCCAGCATGGAGATACCATATTTTTGTGCATTTTTCCTGCCTTGGTCAGTCATGTGTGGAATTTAGTTGGGAGGAAGGGCTCAGTAATATGTAAGTGTTATACTATTTTACTGAATTACTCAGGCGTTCTCCTTACTGATAATGAGTCTGTGTTACACAACAGCTGCACAAGGTAATATAATGAATGCCTAATCAACAAGTTATGTGCAGCAATTATCACCTTTGTCTGAGCATGCATAACTTTGCAGTACTGAAAGGAAGGTCATTATCACATTAGCAATAAGTGCAGTTACAATATAGCAGAGTCTCTATCACTTTTCTGGTAAAAGTCTCAGCTGCTGTAACTGTTATTCACATAAGTAGAAGTTATCACTTTGATGAATGCACAAGCCAGATTGTGCCTTTTCTCTGCTTGTAGTCATTGCAAGCCACCCCCTCATTCTTCATCAACTAGCTATCCTCCAAAACCCCAGTTTTTTCCTGTGTGTGTATATATATATATATATATATATATATATATCTAGGTGTATATCGATATATATGTATGTACATAATGTACTTGCACATATATACATATACACACGAATATCAGTATGACAGTGGCCTCTCTTGGGAGATAGGGCGATGCATCTGCATACATTGGCGGTAGTTCCTTTAGAGGGGATTTACATGTGCTCTTTCTGTGAATACAGTGTCTGTAGTTCCTTTAGAGGGGATTTACATGTGCCCTCTTGTCAGTTACCGGCCAAGCTCTTATGCACCAAGGCCAGGAAGGTTCCTCTTCAGAGATTTGTACCAACTGCTCTTGTGTTGGTGGGGTGCATCACAGGGGGCATACCCAGCCATCCTTGGATCTTGTGATCAACCTGGACTGCAGTTGGGAACTTGGGAGACTCTTCAGCTCAGTCCCATAGTGCTGCTGTCCTAGGTAAGCATGGCCTCAGGGCTGCCACTGTGATGCAGTGTTTCCCTCCGGGAAAGGACACATGCAAAAAGACAGCCTGGGGCAGTCTTAAGTCTTTTCACATGTTGTCTTGGTTGAGCTCTCCACTCAGTCGCCCTCGCTTCAGGTGTAGCAAATGTATGTCAGGTCAAAAACCTTTACATTGGCTACCCCCTTTGAGTCCTTATGACCATTGTTTAGAAGACAGGAAGGGCTTATTAATACAGAACTTGATCCCTTGGGACCAGTGCTGAATGGACACATGTAAAGAGAAAAGACAAACTGCTCATACTGAAGGTGGTCATGAGACTGCAGTGGTATCAGCTGTCTGAGTGAGTAGCCAGCACAGCTATTGGACAGATCAGATGGCTTTGCCTGCCACTGAAGTCCCATGCCTGTCCTGGGTTCATTAGTGGAGTGGCAGTCCTTACCTTGCTTTCTCTCTTTTACATGTACCCATTCAACAGTATATTGGCTAAACCAAGAATGTGTATATTTACAATCATATGTCTGCATGGTAAAACAACTGCTTCTGAATGCTGTACATATATCAGTTTTGTTAGGTTATGGAAATTGTTTTTTTTCATATTTTGGTAAATAACTTTGCAAGGGATTATCTGAATATGCTAAGTAATACCTCATTTTGAAGACAGTATTGATAGTTCCCAACACTGTAAAAGAATGGTGCCTGTACGTTGTACACATGCAGATATCAAAGTTTTTCAGCCTTAGGTTATGGAACTATGATTTTTTTTTTTCATATTTTGGTAAATAACTTTGCAAGGGAGCATGTCAGTGTGCCAAGTAATACATCATTTTGAAGACAGTGTTACTCCTTACAACATGGTAAAAGAACTGTCTGTACACATGTTAAGATGTTTGTTTAGTCTTGTACAATTATGAAAAGTATACATTTACAATACTTGTTATGCCCATATCTTTGCAAGGGAGCATGGTGATCACACAGATTATGCATCATTTTGAAGCTGACATTCAGATGCACAATTTCTACACTGATATGTAGGCTCTGTCTGTTACAGGTGATGTGATATGCTTCATCAATTATGAGAAATATATTAATCATATTTCTGTGAATATCTCAAGAAAGGAGCATCACACAGTAATGGTTATTTTAAAGCTGACATTCATACTAACAAATTAAATTCAAATTGTATGGGCCTGCATGGTACATTGACCAATATATTGTTCTTTGCTTTTCCAAAAAGTTAAAAAATATGCACAATATCAACACTCCTTGCCAAATATTTTATAATGACTTTGATATGCACTATCGACATTTACACTGTTGGAAAGGTCAGTGTCTGCTGAACAACTTTTGCATTTACATTTTTAGTCTAGCTGTTATAAAAAGTTATGCACATTTGTTTTCTATATGGTATTACAAATGGATTTTCTGAAAATGAGCTCAGGCTGCACTGTTGTTCCTATGGTGGAATTAAGCAGGCAGCTTTTTCTGAGCTGCTCTGGAGTAAATGAGTTAAGATGAGCTTTTTTTTTTGTCTGAAGACTTTCACTGGCCTTGCACTTTTACCCTCTGAAAACTGATCAAGCAAAATCTGTCACTGTGACAGACTGGTTTGAAATCTGAGGGGGGGAGACCTGGGTTCAGTTGAATTTGTTGTCTCCACTAATGCAGTTTACTTTCTATAAAGCATCATATTATAATTTGATACTCCAGAGAATGCAAATACTGGAGTCATGTATTTTATTTATTTTTAGAAACCATTGTATCACTCTCATGTGTAACTTGGCTAGAGGAATCACAGAAACCATGAACCCTAGGATCGAGTGAAATTCTCTTGGAAAAGCCAGAGACTAATTTGAAAAGCTCAAAAAAAGTCCAGTTAAAATCCAAATTTGCATGTTAAAGAGGCCTTTTTGAAGAGGAAAAATCTATAAGGCATCCCAAACAATCCTGTAAAACCAAGTAAAGCAGGATTTTGTAATATTTATCTGACATCCCAGAACAAAACAAGAGAAAGACAACCCATACAAAGGGTTTGTGACATCTGAAGACCCAGGACTCAGCAAATGTTAGTAGTCTAAATAAGAAAAGTGGGTACTTACGTATTATCGCAACCAGATTTTTGCAGTTGCGAATTTAGTCCCATGTCTGAGACAGCAGGTCTATTAAGCTGGAAAAGGGAGTGTAAGTAAGTTCAATTGTGGCACACATGGTTTTGAGGCAGGGAGAGGACTAACTGCCAAATTTTGGAGTCCTGACTGGCATGTCTCACTTTGCCAGTGAACTACATACTGCTGCATGCAGCGCATGGTAGATCCTGCCTTCCTGATTACAAGCGCAATATAGGCTAAGTTAATCGGGAATATACCATCCTTATGTTCATCACCAGTACTCGGATTTTATTTTCATCATCTGAAAGATTTTGACCAGCTATCTCTCTGTTTTTGCCCCCCGTAGCAAACGTGCAGGTTGTAAGATTTTACTTTTCCTGAAACAGTCTTTTGCGCTTCTGCATTTTCACATGAAAATTTCACACTCCCTGCTTTCTGTGATGTGTGTGTTTAATAATAACTGAATCACGTCTGTAGGTGTTACCTTTCTCCCCCTTTTTGAATGGTGTGTGAACTTGTCAGTTACTTTTTACCCCTTTTGGGCTGCTAGTTCTGGGGAAGGGAATACATGCTGCAGACGCGGCTCTGCTCTGTTGCGTGCACGCATAACAGGACTTGGAAAAGCACAAGACTGACATGAGGTCGGGAAACAGCATAGGTTCAAACAAGCAGTCATTTTTGTAGTACTACACTACTCCTACCTCAACAGAGTGTAACATTCCCTGTGTGATTCTGCATACATTTCTGGTTACAGTCACACACCGGGAAGCAAGCCATATTATCGCAAAAATCTGGTTGCGATAATACGCAAGTACCGAAAAGTGTATGCTATTCAGTCTGCAATAAGCTATGACTGGGGCTATACATTTTGTGAATACCTTTAGAGCTGTAGATTGACCAAAGGGTAATTTAGAGAACTGCTAATGTGACCCAGAAACAGCACATTAAAAATTTCCTGAAGCCCATGGGGATGTGGTAGTAAGGAGTCTTTTAGGTCTACAGTTATCAAATTAACTCATGGTAGGAATATGGGGTAACAGGCTCTGTGAGGTCAACATTTTGAACTTTCATGTACGAAAGATTTGGTACTGGTCTTCAAGAAGCTTCTTTCTGGAGTAGAAGCCTTTGACTTAAAGGCACTATGACACCATGGGTGTGTAAAGACTAAAGAACCTGAGGAAAAATTCTGTATGGTTTAGAGGGAGAGGAGCTATTTCCCTTAAAACAGGTTTCTGTACTCGATGCCATCTGAAATCATCCTGCACCACAATCTTTTAGCAAAGGAGAATGCCGAGGGCCACTTTTGGGAAAAGATTTGTTACAGATATTCACCAGGGGAGAGGGGGAAATTCTGGCGTAATCATTCCATACTGGTAGATTACCCATTTTTTCTGAAAAGCGACCCCCTTCCTTTTTTTTAAATCTGGCCAACTTTGACTTTTGTTAGCCAGGAAAATATATATATATATATATATTTTTTTTTTTTTGAGAAAGATGGCTATAAAATTTGTACTGGGGTACATGATCTTAGAAAAATCCCCAGAATCAATTTCCCTATTTCATATTGTTTGGTTCTTATGCTTACCAAGGGTGTCAAATCATCTTACCTAAAATCTAAATCCAAGATTCCAGACTTCAGTTTCATATTCAAGCATATTTTCAACATTGTAGCAGTAGTATATGCATAGTTACACTCTTCAAAGCATGTTTAGATACTTAAGAGTAGAAACAGTAAGGTTAAAAACACCTTTCTTCAGGAGTGGAAGCCAATTCCCTCAGACTGTCCACATGACAGCATACATTGTTACATATATAACCTGAAAACTCAAATTCTGAAAGCTAAAGTGGAAGAAAACATTCTCTTTCCTATACAGTCCAACATTTTACTTTCCGTCATTAGAAAAAGGGTTTGCATTGAGGACCAGGCTGTCAGCATGAGACCTAGTTGAAATGACAACTGGACAGATAGATACAAAGTGAACTGAAATACATGTATTTATTTTTTTGAGGGACTGACTGCTGAGGAACAGGACGAGTACAGCCAGCATTCAAATCCATCATCCAGGGCTGCCAATATAGGAGGAATTAGATATAGCCATTTATAACACTGCAATATCTCCTCAGTTCAGGGGGGGGGGGGTGGAATTTATGTACTCAATAATGATACATCTGTGTTTTTGTACTTCCTCAACCGATGGGTCTCAGAACCAGCTTCAGCCACTTCAACAGACTTTGGCTCTGCAGCATGAACGCTTCCCCTTATCCATAATCCCCACCTAAACCTGGATTACCTTAGATTAGGTTTACCTCCTAATCAGCCTACCATTGTACCAAAAGCAGGTACCTAGTCAAAAAGCATGGTCTGAATTAAATCACACTCTAGAACAGACAGGAGGAAAAGGACAACTGGAGCTCATTTAGCAAGACAGACAGGAATGACTCCTCAGGACAAACTAGGAGCCCACTTAAAAAAAACTTCCGGAGCTGGAAGGGGGCTGGAGAACCGGAGATTGAGGAAGGACAAAAAGCAGACAATACAGATGAACCATCACAGTGATTACATAACTTTTTATATCTAATGCTTTTGTCCATTCCTTAACTGATGGGACAACCCCCCGCCCCCCAGCTACAGAAAACCCGTGTGGTCCTCAAGGAAGGATTTTCCAGAGCACAGCAGTCTCAAACACTGCTTTCTCTCTACATAAAATGTACAATTTGTAATAAGCAAAAGCTATGCACACTGGACCAACAAGCAGATGCACAAATGTCATCTTTGGAAGCCCTGGTCCAGAAAGCAGATGAAATGGCCACAGATCAAGTGGAATGAGATTTAGATAAAGTCAACCTTTTATTCATATAAACAAAGGAAATGCTTCATTCTTATAAACAAAGGAAATACAATCAGGGGAGGCATTTGGTTGAAGTTACTTTTGATACTGCCTTGCCCAATTTAGCCTTTAAGAATGATACAAACAATTGGTCAGATTTCCTGAACTAGTCTGACGACAGAATCTAAGCTATCTGTTAACATACAACAGGTCCATGTATTCTCCCTTGTTGGAAAAGCTTGGAAAGAAAATAGGTAGACTGATGGACCGGATGACAGCCATTTCAAATGCCACCTTAGGTAGGAATGAGTTGGTCTGAAGGGAGACCCTAAATTTATGAAAAATCAGACAGTGGCTGGGGAGAGTGTGCCCAGAGGTGTTATACTTGTATAGCAGATGTAACTAACCATAAAAATGTTTTTCCACAACAAAGTTTGTCTACCTTGGCAGAAGGCTCAAAGGGAGGACTGCATCAAAGCTTGAAGAAGCTGTTAAGTCCCATGGGGGAGTAGGACCCTTAAGAGATGGTCGAATAAAGGTCTTACATAATCTCAGTGATGTCAGGAATGTATGTTTTTGTCTATGTGAAAATTAGAAACGGCAGCAAGTTGGACCTTATTGGTAGAATAACTAGCTCCACTGTTGAAAATAAAAGATAGCTGAAAAAGGGTCCAGTTGTCTCTGGAGGGCCCAGACAGAAAATCTCGTCCATTTGCTCTTAAAAAAAGTCCTCCTGGTAGGAGTCTTTCTGGGAGGATGTAAGGATATAAAGCACCAGGGAAGAAAAGTTTGTCTAGCCATCACTGAATGTGTAGAAGCCATGTGATCAACTTGAGGGTCTGAATATCTGGGTGAGGTATCCCAGATGGGTGAGACAAAAGGTCCTGAAAAGGGAGGTTGTATCAGATGAGGCCACGGGAATGGAAACCACACAGCCAAAATGGTGTGATTAGGATTACTTTGCTCTTCCACTGTGATGCTTGAAACTGGGGAATGAGATGGGTGGGGTGGGGGCAGGCATAGAAGAAACCAGACGGCATCATAAATCAATCTCTCAGTGACTCCCCCCTCTGGAGGGATCAGGAAAAAGTACCTGCTGCCCTTGGAATTGTGGTGAGAGGTGATGAGATCACAGCCCAGTTGGTCCCACCAGTGAAAAATCCTTTGTCACTATTGAGTTCAGAGATCACTTGTGAGGGAGTAAGATGGGCCTGCTCAGTTTGTCTGCAGCACATTGAACCATCCAGAAGACATCATTGATTGCCACACACACAATGCTTCTCACCATAAAGGGTAGGAATAGGTTCATCTGAATAGAAATCATACCTAGAACATCTTGAAATGTCTGCAACACTAATAGGACTGCTCTCATTTCCAGGACACTGATATGAAGACTGACGCCCCTTCCCAGATGAGACCACATGCCTTTAACTGTGCTTCCAAATTAATGCCTCCCACCCTAGTTGAAATGTACATAGTCACTGTGGCCTTTGGTGCTGGAAAGATAAAAGGATGGTCCTCAGAAACTTCCGCATGAATCCTGGCTGTGTTCTCTGCAAACATTTGTAATTCAAATTGGTGCAGAAAGGGGATAACATCCTACCGACCACTTCCCTACAAGCATCCACTGCAGTGCTCTCATGTGAAATCTTCCTAACAGTACCAGAACTATGGAAGCTGCCACAGACCTGAGAAGGTGCAAGACTAACCTGGATGGAAAGGAAGAAAGAGAATGTGCGATGCCTGACTCTGTAATGTGTTCAACTTTGTGGTAAGCTTGCAATCTGTGCTACCATATCCAGATGAGCACCAGTGAATTCCAGCACCTGATGGGGTAGAGCTGAAGACTTGGCATAGTTCACTGTGACGCCTAGCTGAAGACTAAGTTGGAAGCAAGTAGTCGCTGGTTTGAATCAGCAGAGGCTTGGTGGGAGCAGAGAGGAGCAAGGCTGAGATAAGGAAACACCTGGAATCCTAGAAGTGAAGTGAGTTGTGACCACTGCCATACACAAACACTCTGGGGGCTGTGGTTATGCCAAAGGGGAGGGCCCTGAATTGGTAGTGACTGGCTCCCAGCCAGAAGCATTGATATCTCCCGGAGTGCCTGTCTATTTTGATGCAATAGCACTCTTGGACATCTATAGAGCACACAATTGGGGTCTATATTATATGTTTAAAGTCTGAAAACTTCAAATCTCATATGATCGACTACATATGAGCAACGTTTTCAAAAATTGAATATAAAATATAAACAAACAAAATTAAAAACCTACCTGAATGCTCTTATGCAAGTGGGAAGCCCCCCTGCACCCCCCAGTACGTAAATATACCAACTCCAAGATCACACTACATTGAAGTGAAGGGAAATATTCCCTACAGCAATCTCCATTGAAACGTTCAATGTTTGAAAACTTCACTCATATGATGTCAATCATATGAGATTCGAAGTTTGAACTTACAATATAGACCCCAGAATTGTCTTTGTGCAACAATGGCAAAATGGACTCAATTGTGACCATCCAGAACTTGAGTGTTTGACAAATTGCTAATAACTAAAATTGGTCTTGGGTCCCTATTTTTCTCAGGCACCAAATCTCAAGTAAATTCTGGATCATTGCTGGTCTAGGGAGACCACTTGAATGACTGTCAGCAGTTTTTCTACTTCTATGGCTGCTGCTTTCCTCTGATTGGGGGGGGGGCATTGGGAATCCTTTTGTTTTGATTGAAAGACGGAAGGAAAAATGGTATGTAATAACTTCAGGATATTATACTCTGCACCCAGGTGTCTTTGGTGATGTCCAGGCTTCTGGGTTGAGAGATAAGTCCCCCCAGACTGCAGCACCTTGGCATTAACCGGGGACCCCTTGTGTCAATGGGCCTGATCCTTTGGCCAAATTACCTATCTGGCCTCTTAGGGATAGGCTTAGTGACATCCGGATCCTTCCAAGCCTGGAAGGAGATGAGGTCCAAACTCTTGTCCATTGGGTGGACTACCCAGAACATAGCTGAGTCAGCCCCAAAAGCATTGAAAAACACTGACTCCTCCTGGGAAAAGTGGCTGTAAGATCAACTACCTTTCAAGGGGATCTGTGGGGCTCCACCCCTTCAATGTCAGACTTCCCCGCAGGAGTCTTTACACTTCTGGACTCTCCAGTGGGATGCTCCAGGGAGGACTCAAATGTGAACAGAATCTTGTATGAGGGCTGTCTCCAGACTTTACTGGGCTGGCAGCATTAATGGAACAGGACGAAAAGAATTGGGATTCAAACTAGACAGTTGTGGAGGAGGTGAACCTGAGGGGGGGAAAGGATGCCTTGTCCACAGAGACAGATGACACATTCCTTTACCTCAGAGGAGACATCATGGAGGAACCAAGAACCGACCTAGTAGGAGCCAAAATAACCTACCCAGGATGGCTCAGAGCATCCCCAATACCCTACCTCAATGCAGAGGTCATACCAAACTGTCTGACACAGAGGCTCTGAGGGGAAGAGATGGCTCACAAAATATCAGTGTCTAACACAAACCCAGAGACCTGGCACCAATGCTACAGCTCAGAGATCCTTCTGTCTCCTACAGAATCAGAGATGTCTGCATCAGAGAAGGTGTCAGAGTTAAGGACCAGGACTGAGGATCCAACACAGATAAACTCAGGATTCCCAGGTCCAGAGATTCCAAAACCAGGGGGCAGACTGCAGCTGGGGTCAAAAGTTTATATTGGACTGGTGGTATGAGCACTTCCAATGGGAGACTGAGCCAGGATGACTCTCGGCTGGGAGAAATTCACATCATCCTGTCCAGATCTGCTTCCGTTAGGCTCCTAGTTGACTACAATGAAGTGGTTGAGTGTGGTCTGGAAATCCATTGCTCTCTCTTGTAAGAAAGGTGAATGCAGTCAAGGAAAAAGACTCTGGGATGAATCTAGGACATCTCAGGTGTGGAGACAACTTTGATAAATTCAGATCTGAAGGGACATTTGGATCAAAGGATCTCTGTTTACAGACAGTCTGATCAGAGGATTAAGCCAGATCTGAGGATTTTGCAATTTTCTTGGGCAGAGCAGAGCCTGAAGTAGAGGGAGGAAAGCAATCAGGGGAATATTTCCTTCAGTCTAACCTTGCCAGTAAAATTTTCCTTGGATGTTTCCAAAGATTTCTTGGGGGAGAGCTCCAGATGAGGAAGACTGAAAGCAAGCTTTTCAGCACATGCTTGTTTTTGCACTTAACCAGTGTTTGGGGATGAAATCCTCCACAAATGTTATAATCTGTGTTAAAATACCTTGCTCGAAGGCAATACATGCATTCAAGAATGTCTGAATTAGGAATTTTGTGCCAGGATGAGCATTTCTTAAAACCAGTTGGTTTCCTAAATATAATCAAAGCAAGAAAGGCAACTACAAAAAAGAGAAATCAAAGACCAGAAAAAATGGAGCTTTTCTCCCCAGCTCTCCACTGAAAATGGGCTCCTACCCAGTTGGACTTTCCTGGCAGTCAGTCAATACATAAAATCAATAAAAGGACTACCAAAAACAGTAATACAAATACCAGTACAGGTACAAGAAAGAATGCCAACAATGGTAATGGGAGTACCTCAACACAAATTAGCAAGAAAAAAGGAAGAAACAATAGCAGGGGCATGAGGTCCAAAGTACAGTTTTGTACCTACCATAAATGTAGATGTTAGAGTGCTCATACAGCTGCAGTCATTACAGATGGGGTTATCCTGCAGTCAGGCGGGTCCTCGGTCGGCCGAATTCCAAAGTCTAGGTCCGGCGTCAGTTGTCATCACTTCTTCCCTGACGACAGTGCGGCAGGGGTATAAAAGAGGCAGCCGACGCCATTTCTTCAGTTTTTCTTGCCCCAGATGTCAGGTGCCCCCAGAAGGAAGGCAAAACAAAGTTATGCAATATAAAATAATGAAAAAACAGAAGTTGCAAGCAAATACACCATAAGAGAATACCCCAAATAGGTTGTATGATAAGGTGTTTGTCCTAAGGCTTGTCCTAAGAGGGGACGGAGGGAGGGTAACCTGGACTGCAGCTGTATGAGCACTCAAACATCTACATTTATGGTAGGTACAAAACTGTACTATGTTCATCGTGCATACAGCTGCAGTCATTACAGATGGGAAGAATCCCAAAGCTAAGTAAGGGTGGTAGGCACTAAGTGGAACTAGGAGGAGTGAGGATGCCCTGCAGAACTGCTGTGGCAAAACCTGCTCTAGATTTAGAGAATAGTGGAAGGTGATAGTGCTTGGAGAAAGTGTGCACTGAACTCCAAGTGGCTGCTTCCAAAATGTCCTTGGTAGGTACTCCCCTGAGGAAGGCTGCAGAGGTAGCTGTGGCTCTGGTGGAGTGGGATCTGATGCATGCAGGCACAGTTTTTCCATGAAATGAGTAACAAAAGCATATGCAGTGGGCTATCCATTTTGAAATTGTTTGGAAATGGCCTTTCCTTGAGCACCTGTAGCATAGGACACAAAGAGTTGCTCGGATTTCCTGAATGGCTTTGCCCTGTCCAAATAGTAACGAAGTTGTCCGTCAATGTCCAAGGAATGTAGTAGTCTTTCCCCTTTGTTTTGTGGATTAGGATAAAAGGTAGGTAAGTGGATAGTCTGATTCAAAGCTACACTGGATACTACCTTTGGCATAAAGGAAGGATTGGTTCATAAGGAAACTCTGTCCTGATGGAAAATGATGAATGGTTGCACAGCCATGAGGGCCTGTAGCTCCGAAACCCTGCGTGCTGAGGTGAAGCCAGTAGAAAGGCTGTTTTCCGTGACAAGTATTGTAGTTCTGTTGAAGAAGCTGGCTCGAAGGGAGGAAGGGTCAGCTTTTCCAATACGAAGTTGAGGTCCCAAGCAGGGACTGGCGGTTTCCTTGGAAGTTTTATATTCTTTGCCCCTCTGAGGAACTGCCTTAAGAGAGGATGAGAGAATAAAGGAGGATCTGTGTTGTATTGTGCAGAAATGGCTGAAGCGTGGATCTTGATGGAGGAGAAGGAAAGTCCACTGTAACATCTCAGCTAGGTACTGTAAAATTTGAGGTATATTTATTACCCAAGGATTCTGGCCCTTTTCTTGATTCCAGGCACAAAATCGTTTCCATTTGGTGGAGTAAGCTTTTCTAGTAGAAGGTCTTCTGGCCTCCAAGATGACATCCTGCACCTCCTTGGAGAGTAGAATCTGTTGGTAAATCAAGGAATTCTCCATGCAACTAGATTTAGGGTTTTGAGCTGGCTGTGAAGGGTTTTGTAGTTGTGCTGGGACAACAGAAGAGGGACTAGAGGTAGGATCCATGGTGGGGAATGTGTCGGGCTCTTCAGGAGCGGATACCAGTGTTGTCTTGGCCAGTCTGGAGCAATGAGAATCATTTTCGGCCTCTCTGCTCTGGCTTTTAATAGAACTTTGGGCAGTAGAGGAAGAGGTGGGAAGGCATAGACTGTCAATGTTGCCCAATTGAAAGAAAGTGCGTCCACTTTCCAGGCCTGTGGATGGTAGGTCCGAGAACAACATTTTTTCAACTGGCAATTTCTGTGGGTAGCAAAGAGAGCTATGTCTGGCTGTCCCCATGCCTGAGTTATCGTTGTGAAAACTTGAGGATGCAACTTCCATTCGTGTGGATCTGTCATATTTCTGCTTAGGTTGTCTGCCAGTGTGTTTTCCTTCCCTGGCAGGAATTGAGCCTGTAGGTGAATTTGCAATTCCAGTGCTGTGTTCCATAGTGTCATGGCTTGCCTGCACAGGGGGTATGAATGAATTCCTTATGTACCACATCACTGTGGTGTTGTCTGTCTATCAATAGCTGGACTGGATGCAGTAGGTCTTTGAAGGTCATAATAGCCTTTTGCACGGCTAGCATTTCTTTTTGGTTGATGTGCAGGTGCTTCTCTTTTCGGGTCCATTTTCCCTGAATGCACTGATCTGTCATGTGTGCTCCCCAGGCATAGTCTGAGGCGTCTGTTGTGATGATTTGAGTTGCTTGAAGTACACAGAAAGGGAGACCTGTGTTTCTTTGGCAAGCTTGAGCCCACCACAAAAATTCCTTTTGAAGGCATGGAATGAGTGGTATAATTGCTTCCAAGCTGTGGCTGTGTTGAGACCATAAGTTTTTTAGGTACCATTGAAGTTTCCTCATATGCAGCTTTGCACAAGGGAGTAGTAGGATGCAAGATGCCATGAATCCCAGAGCCTGCAGGACTTTCCTTGCAGTTAGCCTGGTGAAAGTTGCCATTTTTCTGAAGTACTGAGACAGTTGCCCTTGTTTGTCTGGCGTGAGGTAGACCATCTGGGTGGTTGTATTCAAGCTGGCACCCAGGAAAATTATTTGTTGAGAGGATATTAGTTTTGATTTCTTTTTGTTGACTGTGTATCCCAGGAAGTTCAATAGTTTTATTACAAACGCCAGGTGCTGCAGCAGTATGTCCTTGCTGTCTGCTTGGATCAGGCAGTCGTCCAGATATGGGTAGGTTTGTATCCCTTGTAGTCTGCAGAAGATTACTGATGCCAGGCATTTCGTAAATACTCTGGGCGCAGTAGATAAGCCAAACGGCAATGCAGAGAATTGGTAATGGGTTGAACCTGCAAGAAATCTGAGGTATCTTCTGCAATCTTGTCTGATAGGGACATGCAGGTATGCCTTCTTGAGGTCCAATGTTACCACCCAAGACTCCTTGCCCAGCATGGGAAGAAGCTGCTGTAATGTGAGCATCTTGAATTTTGGCACCTGTAGATATGTGTTTAGGATGGATAGGTCTCCAATCTTTGTCTTTCCTTGGTACCAGGAATAGTCTGGAATAAAACCCTTGACCTTGTTCTTTTGCATGTACCTCTGAATCGCTTTCCTGTCCATGAGAGCTGAAATTTGTTTTTGTGCCTCTGCCCTTTGATTTTGTGGCAGATTTGGCATGCCTCTCATTTTTGGAAGGGTGTGAAAGTGAAACCTGTAGCCTCTGTCTATAATGTCCAGAATCCATTTGTCTTTTGTAATAATATGACAAATTTTTGAGAATAATACCAGTTTTCCGCCAAAAGGTGCTGCCATTAAAGCTTTGCTTGGCAGGTGTACGGGGAAGTCATTGTGTCTGTTTTCTAAAAGACTGTGATCTATCTTCTCCACCTCTTGGGGTTGGTACTTGCCACTGTCTGGCTCTGAAAGATCCTTGAGGTTGCCCTCTACCCCTTGGGCATCTGTATCTGCCCCTTTGAGGTCTGTCTGTGGCTGGAAAGGACCAATTGTTTGAAGGCCAGTTTCTGCTGAAACGTGGAGGTTGTACCTGCAGGAAATCTTTCACTGTTTGCATTGATTTCGCTTTTTCCTCCATTTTCTTTAGTACATCCTCAGCTTTAACACCAAACAATACATCTTTTTGAAGGAATGCATCTAATAATTTAGCTTTGACATGATCTGGTAAGATTTGCTCTTTGAGACCCGATAACAGCAGCTCTACATGAGGCCTCTAAGGCATCAAAACCACACTGCAAGGTATGTTTACCCACTTGCTCTGCACCATGCAACAAATCCTGCAACTCTTTTAAATCTGGTTGTTTTGGTTGTGTCATTTTGCTTTTCAACTGAGATATCAAAAACTGTTGATACTGTAATATGGAACTGACAGTTTAATGCCCTCATGGTTAAAGTGGCCGAGGTGTACACCTTTTCCCCCCACCTTTCTAAAGCTCTGGAATCCCTCTCTGAAGGTAATGGGTTCTTAGCAGTAGAGGCCTTAATTCCCTTGGGATCCTGTGAAATAGTTTCTGGGTCAGCAGTATGGCTTTTATATAGGAACTGGTGAGAATCAGGAACCCGGTAATACCTGTCTGGTTTAACAGGAGCTGGAGGCAAAGAATCTGGATTAAGGCTGGCTTCTGTGTACACATCATCCAAAATATCTAAAACTGGAGGGATAGCCAGGGGCCTATGCTGTGGGAGCCGAAGAAATTCCCTGAGCCTTTTCTTGGAATCGAAGTAATCTTGGCCTTCCCAGTGAAAGTGTTCTCTCAATGTATGCAGGGTTTCCCCAAAAGCCTAGTCCTCGGGGGGGGGGGGGGGGACCGAGGGAATAGACTCCTCTGCATCAGAGTCTTCGACTGGAGAATAGGCATAATCCTGGTCCTCAGATAGTTCTGAGGTAATAGAAGCTTGATCTGAGGAAGGGTAGTCTTCCTCTAATCTGGGCCTTTTGTCAGAGGGGGGTTGAGAACCCCTAATATGAGAAATCAAATCCTCAGCCATTTTAAGCATCTGTTTTTTAGGCATGGGGCCTTGAGAGGGGGTCTGAGGGCCCTGCTTTTTGGTTTTCATGGCTGCTTTAGATTTAGTGAAGGCTTCAATAGAGAAGGAGGAAGGCCTGAAGACGCCTTGAGAAATGACAGGCCTGTCTAAATTCTGAGTTTCCCCACCAAGAGTGGCGTCTGTATCTGCAGTAGGAATGGGGACAGAGGAGCCTGCGACCTCGGGTACTGAAGACACCAGTAATGTAGGGTCATCGGTACTCAGGGGCTGCGTAGGCACCTCGCTGAGTACCGGAGAACCAGTAGTCGGCCTTAGCGTGGTCTCAGAAGACTATGCGGACCTCGAATGTCGGTCCTTATCTTTGCGTCTTTTGCACAAAACTGGAGTCGGAGTATCTGACGACATAATATAGTTACATTTTTTGCCAAAATAGTGAAGGGCGAACTCCGCCCGGCGCTTAAGAGTGCGCTTGTTGAATCTAGCACAAAAACGGCAGGCCGAGATGTTGTGGTCTGGGCCTAAGCAAGGTATACAGAAAGAGTGGAAATCCTTATGCGGTATTTGCTTCCCACAAGAAATGCAATTATTAACTTTGTCTGACATCGGTCTGAGGCAAGAAAAGTTTCCCCAATGGGGTACTTAGCTTTCAACAAGACTTCAGCTAAAATACTTTCTTAAATCTCAGGAGCTGGCCGACCGGCACTTGCGAACTGCTTCTGCTTCGGGCACCGCGTGGCAAGAAAGACTGAAGAAAATGGCGTTGGCTGCCTCTTGTATATCCCTGCCGCACTGACATCAGGGAAGAAGCGACGACAACCGACGCCGGACCTAGACTTTGGAATTCAGCCAACAGAGGACCCGCCTGACAGCAGGATAACCCCCATCTGTAATGACTGCAGCTGTATGCACGATGAACATCAGGACAAAACCTACTCTGCGTGTCTAGTGTGTGTATATATTTTATTACATTACTACTTAGAATACAAGTATATACTGCAGAAATAAATAAAAATGGACATGTCCAGACCCCTGGGATTAGTGCCAGAGTTCAGAAGTCTAATCACTGTAGGCTAAAAACTGTTACGGAATCTTGTAGTCCTGCAGCAGATGCTACAATATCTCCTGCCCGATGCTTAAACAGTCTCTGCGCAGGATGCATGTTGTCCTGTATTTTTTGCCTTTCAGATGCTTCTAGAATAAAGATGTACTGATGCAAGACAAACCAGCTACCGTCTCAGCAATCCTCACCACTCTTTGTAGCACCTTCCTTTCTGTAACTGTGCAACTTCCAAACCACACTGTGAAGATGCTCTATACTGCACCTTTGTAGAAGGTGGAGAATATGAGGAGGTGGCTTAGGTTTTTTCAGCCTTCTTAAAAAGTAGATTTGTTGGTATACTTTCTTGACCAGTTGGCTGGTGTTTCCAAACCCATAGAGATCCTCTGAAGTATGTACAACCAGAAACTGCATACTCTTAGCCCACTCTGTACTCTCACCATTGACACTGGGTGGTTTGCTCTTTTCTGAAGTAGATAGCCTCTTTAGTTTTGCTTACATTCAGGTCAAGGCTATTACCCTCGCACCAAGTAATCAGAGATAGCACCATCTCTCTGTATGCCCTTTCATCATCCTTTGTGATGAGCCCCACGACTGTGGTGTCATCAGCAAACTTGATGATATGGTTGGACTTGCTTAGCATAGCAGTCGTGGGTCAGAATGGTTAACATTGGGCTGAGAACACATCTCTGTGGAGCCCCAGTGTTAATCGTGATGCACTTTGATGTGTTCTTACCTAAACACACCCTCTGTGGTCTCCACCAGAAGTTCAGGATCCAGTAACAGAGATGTTTACCAATTCCTAAATGTGCCGTTTTTTCTATCAGCTGCATTGTTAGCATCGTATTAAATGTAAAGCTGAGGTCTATGAACAGCATCCTCACATAGCTGTCTTTGCCCTCTAAATCCTCAAGGGAGATGTGTAGTGCTACTGATATGGCATTAGCCATAGATCAGTTAGCTTTGTACACAAACTGCAGAGGGTCAAAATTAGGAGGTAGGCATAAGAAACTATGCTTTTTGATAAGCCACTCAAAACATTTCATAACAGCAGATGTCAGAGTGACTGGTCTGCAGTCATTAGGGCTGGAGGGGGTGGTTTTCTTAGGTAGTGGGATGATGTTGGTTTCCTTGTAGCACGAGGGTACTTTCTGCCATGGCAATAGGTGTATTAAATATTTCCTTGATCACTGCGCATAGATCAGCACAGCCTTTTAATACCATGCCCACTATGATGGTTGGGCCAGTAGCCTTCCTGGGATTCTTTCTCTAGCTCTCTTCTTGCCTTCTCTATGCTGAGGCAGAGTACTGCATCCTTATCAGTGGGTAGCTTTAGTACCAACCGGTTTCTTTCCTCAACTCTGCCAAAGATGATGTCAAACTGTCCAGGAATTCAATGCCGTCCTCACACTGCGCTGATCTGATTTTGTACTCTGATCTCCTGTATGCCTTGCCACTGTCTCCTTGCATCCTTCAGATCTTCACAGTAGCTCCATACCTTTCTGCCATACTCCATCTTAGCCTCCTTTATACCCCTCAGATCACCTCTTGCTACATTTTAGGGCTGCTTTGTCCTTACCCCTGTAAGCTGTGTTTCTCTCTTTCAAAAGCTCATATAACCTTACAGGTGAGCCATTGTTTCTGGTTAGCTCCAACAGTGATACACTTGGTATTTGTTACCCCAATCAACAGTTTGAAATGTATGCCATCACTACCTCAGTGTATTCACTGTTCAAATGCCGACTCATATTCAGTGTTCAGATGCGGATTCATCGTGGCTGCCTCCAACATATCCCAGTTGGAACTTTCAGAGCAGTCTTAGGGGACCTCCATAGCCCCCCTCAGACCATACCCTTATTTGTTTCTTTGTGGGTTTCTCTCTAAACAGTGCAGGTTTGTAAGATGAAGATGGCATAATGATCAGTTTTCCCATTTGTGGAAGTTGCATTCCCTTATAAGCTTTAAAGTTTATGTACACATTTGTCCAGGATATCACCCCTTGTAGGAATGCCCACATACTGATGGCAGTGTGGTAGTACTTCTTTCTAATCTGCTTTATTAAAGGTTACCAGCTGCCATATGTACAGTCAGCATATTTCTTCTGCAGCTCACCCATGTGACTGCATAGTTTATTTACAGCCTCAGTGGTATTGGCACTAGGTGGGATATACACCACTGTTACACTGACCCCATTCAGCTCCCTGGGCAAGTACAATAGTCTACATTTAATGGACAGGAACTCAATGTTCACATTTCACTTTTGCAGTCATCACACTTGGGTTATCTGCCTGCAGGTAGCCATCAGTCAGCCCAAATACCAGAGATTTAGTATTGCTGCATCAGATGCCATCACTCCAGGACTGACGGCAGGTCGTCAGGGGTATAAAAACAGGCAGCTGATGCCATTACATCAGTCTTTCTTGCTGAGCAGCCCAAAACAGAAGCAGTTCATAAGTGCCAGTCGGCTGCTACCAGAGTTTCGTTTACGAATTAAATCATCCTGAAGTCTTCTAAAGCTAAGTACCCTGTTGGGGATCCTTTTTTTCTTGCACTAACTGATGTCAGAAAAAGTTACCAATTGCCTTGCCTGTGGAAAGCAAATACCACACAGAGAGTTTCATTCTTACTGTGTCACCTGTTTAGGTCCAGACCATGATGTACCTCACTGTCGGTTTTGTGCCTTGTTCAACACCTGAACCATTTGTCTTCAGGCTCTCATTGTCACTAAATTCTAGCCCTCTCGATCTCAGTATTCTGAAATGGCTTCGGTAAGCCATCCGACTACCAATATTCCAAAAAAAGTAAGGATAAAGACAGACAGCACAGGTCCGAAGCTGCTGACGATGCTTCATTTAAGTGTCACCAGTTTGCCGGTACTCAGTAAAGCGCTTGCACAGCCCAATGCCCACTTTAATGGATTCACAGGCCTCTACCAAGACCCGTTCAGAGTCCAGTATGCCATGAGACTCTTCAACTATGGAACCTGGGGATGTCTCGACCTTGGATGGGGCCGGAGCCACTGAGCAGGCACCAGCTTCTGAGGCAGTTCTTCGCACTACCGATGTTAGACTCAAACCAACTGCTTCATTTTGGTCTAAAGCTACCAAGTTTCTAAGGCCCAGAGTACGCACTATGTCTAGAAAACAGATGACCAAAGCACATGCACCTGCTCCATTGCCACAACAAATGCTTAGAATGGTAAAAGACCTTATCATGCTGATTAGAAGTCAGCCATCCCCTGCTAAGAAAAAAAACAAAACAAAACAGACCAGTCCCCAGCAACATCAACAGACCAAGAGTTTGGTGACTCTGAGGAATCTGCTTATGAAGACATGCCCTTATCTGCTTAGGAGGATTCAGATGCAGAAGAATCAATTTCCTCTGCCTCTCATCCAGATGATTTTTCTTTTGGTGAAACCTTACATACTTTAAGAGAGCATTTCCACTGGGAATGCCAAGACTATCCTCAGTCCAAAGAGAGACTCAATTTCTAGATTTGCCACACCACAGGCCTTAGCAATACCACCAGTCCTGGAAGTTTGTTTTTATGGAATCCAGTCTTACTCCTGATACTTTACCCCCCCTGCTCCTAGGAAACCTGACACTCACAAATTTATTTTCAAGAATCCTACTGCTGACCCAGAAATAATTTCCCAGGGGCCTAAAGGTATCAAGGCAACTACAGCCAAGAATCCCACCCCTTCAGACAGGGATTACAGAACTTTGGACAGATGGGGTAAAAAAGTATATACCTCTGCAGCTCTTGCCATTAGGGCATTGAATTGTCTGTTTCACATGCTGAAGTACCAGCAACATATTATGAAACTTGAGCAAAAAGTAGCAACCTTTACATACTGTGCAGAAAATAAAGAATTGCAGGAACTTATGCACTCTGCAAGCCTAGTCAGCAAGCATACATTGCAAGTGTGGCTTTGACTCCCTAGAAGCACCTTGAGTTCTGTACTGAGAAGGCATGCATGGCTTAAAGACCAGACCATGTCAAATCAAAGTTACTAGACACTCCTTTGAACAAGGACAATTTGCACCAAAGCAGAAGAGGTTCTTAAAAAGATGGAAGAAAAAGCTAAATCTATGCAGACAGTTAAAGAACTCTTACAAGTACAACCTCCTAGATTCAGTAGGCATTGCCCCTCAAAACACTGGTCCTTTCCAGCCCCCTCAAGTTCATCTCAAACAAGACCCAAGGGAAATAGACCACCCACACTACAGTCTCAGGGTATGCAGAGATCTAAGCAATGCAGTGTCCCCGCACCCAAAACAGGGAGTGGTAAGCCACCTCCCTATGGAAAGGACTCAATGACTTCTCTACTCCGCTCCCCCACCTCTGCCCATCTGCTTGTGCCCCTAGGAGGAAAACTTGCCCTTCATGCAAAAAAATGGATGTCCATCACAAAAGACCGATGGGTCCTCAACATTGTACCCCAGGGGTACAAATTCAACTTCCATTCTCTGCCAACCCCAAAAGGGTTCCCAGACCTTCCTCCAAACCAATAGGCAGGGGCACAAAACCAAGTCCTATCCCTGCTCTCTATCAGGGCTATTCAGCCGGTTCTAGTGGAACAGATAGGGCAAGGATTCTATTTGACTTTTCCTGGTACCCAGAAAAGAGGGCTCTTGTTGCCCAATCCTGGATCTTTCAATTTTCAACACCTTCCTTGTGGTACCAAAATTCAAAATGCTTACCCTGCAACAGCTTCTACCCATGCTAGCCAATAATGCCTGGCTAGCCAATGATGCCTGGTTAGTCACCTTAGACTTAAAAGAAGCCAATCTGCACATCCCTATAAGGGAGTCATGCAGGAAATATCTACAATTCAGGGCCAGATCTATGCATTATTAGTTCTCTGCACTTCCCTTTGGCCTATCCACTGCACCCAGAGTATTCCCAAAATGTCTGGCTCCAGCCACTGCATACTACAGGCAGAGAAATATCTAAATTTATCTGTACTTGGAAAACTGCCTGATTCAGGCGGACAGTCAAGAATTGCTGTTGCAGCACCTGACATTTGTAAAAAAAAAACCTTCTCCCATCCCTGGGGTACACCAACGAAAATAAATCAAAACTGGTGCCCAGTCAAAAGATTGTATTCCTGGGAGCAAGCTTGAACACAACATCCCAGATGGCATTCACTTCAGAAAAACAAGTCTGACAGCCTATTTCAAACAAATGGCTACAGAACCCAGATATCCGCAAGGAAAATACTGCAGGCAACAGGGTTCATGGCCTCATGCATACTGCTAATTCCATATGCCAGACTGCATATGAGGAAACTTCAATTGTACTTGAAAAGTGTTTGGTGCCAACATTCTCAGGACCTGGAAACAGTCATCCCTATCATACCCTAAGGACAGAGTTTCTTTGGTGGGCAGCAGCATACAACCACAAGGGACTGCCCTTTACTCAACCCCATGCCGCCCAGACCATCAGAATATGCCTGGAGAACACAAATGGACGGCAAATGCATGCAGGGACACTGGAGCCCAAGTCAAATTCATCTGCACATCAACCAAAAAGAGATGTTAGCTGTGCAGAATGCCTAGACAGCTTTCAGATTCTTATCTCCAGGACTAATAAAAACAGACACCACCACAGTTATGTGGTACATCAAACAAGCGCGGTGTAACCCATTCTTATCCACTCTGCAGGTTAGCCATGGCCTTGTGGAACATGGCGTTGGACATGCAAGTCCATCTGCAAGCTCAATTCCTGCCAGGCAAACAAAAAGTACAGTTTTGTACCTACCATAAATGTAGATGTTCGAGTGTTCACCCTGCTGCAGTCATCACACACGGGTTATCCTGTCGTCAGGCGGTCCCGCAGTCGGCTGGATTTCCAAAGTCTTGGTCATACATAGGTTGCTGTCGCTTCATCCCTGACGTCAGTGCACCAGGGTTACATATATTGCAACAGACCCCATTTTCTTCAGTTTCTTGCCCCAGATGTCAGGTGCCCCAAAAAGGTGATCCAAATTAGTACCAAAATGTGTGAACACTGTACAAACACAAAATCCCTTCAGCTATAAGCAAATACATCAGAAAGGCATAGCAAAGATTTAGCCAGTAGATCAGAGGGGTTGGAGGGAGGGTAACCTGGACTGCAGCAGGGTGAACACTCGAACATCTACATTTATGGTAGATACAAAACTGTACTATGTTCGTGTTACCCTGCTGCAGTCATCACACTTGGGTTGAGTCCCAAAGCTAAGGTAGGGTGGAGGCATCATAGAGGGTTAGTGGAGGCAATGAGGCCCTGCAGAACTGCAGTGGCGAAGCCTGCCCTGGACTTAGAATAAAGAGGTAAGTGATGGTGTTTGGTGAAGGTGTGTACAGAACTCCAAGTTGCAGCTTCTAAAATTTCCTTGGTAGGAACCCCCTGAGAAAGGCTGTAGAGGTAGCTGTTGCCCTGGTAGAGTGGGATCTAATGGTAGGAGGGACTGGTTTCCCATGATGAGTATAGCAGAATCGTATGCAATGGCCTATCCATTTAGAAATGGTTTGCTTGGATATGGCCCTCCCTTGAAAAGCTGTAGCATAGAAAACAGAGCTGGTCAGTTTTTCTGAAAGCCTTAGTTTTATCCAAGTAGTAATGAAGTTGCCTGTGAATGTCCAAGGAATGCAGGAGTCTCTCACCGTTGTTCTGTGGATTGGGGAAGAGAGTGGGTAGGTGGATGGTTTGATTTAAAGCTACACTGGAAACCACCTTAGGCATGAAGGAAGGATTAGTTCGTAGAGAAACTCTGTCTTGATGTAAAATGAGGAAAGGTTCCACTGCCATAAGTGCCTGTACTTCTGAGACTCTCCTAGCAGAAGTTATTGCCAGGAGCAGGGCAGTCTTCCAGGATAGGAACTGAAGGTCTGCAGAAAAAGCTGTTTCAAAGGGAGGTAGCATTAGTTTTTCCAGAACAAAGTTGAGGTCCCATGTTGGTGTAGAGGCTCTTCTAGGTGGTCTAATGTTTTTTGCCCCTCTGAGGAACTGCCTTAGAAGAGGATTTGAAAATAAAGGTGGATTCGTGTCGTAGTGACCTGAAATAGCTGAAGCATGGATTTTAATAGAGAAGGAAAATCCTTTATGCAACATCTCAGCTAAATACTGCAGAATGTGAGGCATATGAGGCGGAGTTGTGTCTTGGCCTTTAACTTGGTTCCAAGCACAAAACCTTTTCCATTTGTCCGAGTAAGACTTCCTGGTGCTTGGCCTCCAGGCCTCTAGAATAACATCCAGTACTACTTGTGAAAGAGGGGCTGGTGGGATGCTTAATTGATTTGCCATGAAGCCAGGTTTAAAGTTTTGATCTGGCTGTGTAGAATCTGCTTGTCTTGCTGCATGAGTAAATGAGGAATATGAGGCAATATCCATGGTGGGCTGTGAGCCATATTCTTCAATAGCGGGTACCAGTGCTGGCGTGGCCAGTCTGGGGCTATGAGAATCAGTCGAGGTTTCTCCTTTTTGACCTTCAAAAGAACCTTTGTGAGAAGAGGTAATGGAGGAAAGGCATATGCTGTCAGGTTTTTTCAACTGAAGGAGAGAGCGTCCACTTTCCAAGCTTGATGGTGGAATGTCCTTGTACAAAACTTTGTCAGCTGGTAGTTTTGAGGACTGGCAAACAGGTCTATATTCGGTAGACCCCATCTTTGAGTTATCATTGTAAATATTTGTGGGTCTAACTTCCACTCGTGGGGATCTTTGATGTTTCTGCTTAGGTCGTCTGCCAAAGTGTTTTTCTGTCCTGGCAGGAATTGAGCCTGTAACTGGACTTGGTAGGCCAGAGCTGTGTTCCATAAGATTATTGCTTGCCTGCAAAGAGGGTAGGAATGGGTGCCCCCTTGTTTGTTTATATACCACATTACTGTGGTGTTGTCCGTCTTTGTAACAAGTTGTCCTGGCTGTAGTAGATCCTTGAAGGCAGTCAAGGCTTTCTGTACAGCTAGCATCTCTTTTTGGTTTATGTGCAGTTTTCTTTGTTCTGCAGTCCATAGGCCTTGAATGCATTGCCCTGCCATGTGCCCCCCAGGCATAGTCTGAAGCATCTGTTGTGATAGTTTGCCTGGGTGGGGGCAAGATGAAAGGCTGACCCTTGAGGTGACATGCCTGTGCCCACCATAGAAATTCCTGTTGAAGGCAGGGAATGAGAGATATCACTGTGTCCAAGCTGTGGCTGTGTTGAGACCATACACTTTTTAGGTACCACTGTAATTTCCTCATATGCAGTTTTGCAAATGGTATTATCAGAATGCAAGATGCCATGAAGCCCAAAGCCTGCAGAATTTTTCTTGCAGTTAATTGGGCCTTTGTTGCCATTGTCTTGAAATATTGAGTCAGTTGTAATTGCTTGTCTGGTGTAAGATAAGCCTTCTGGGCCATTGTGTCCAAGCTGGCACCCAGGAATGTCATTTTTTGTGAGGGTACGAGTTTTGACTTTTCGTTTACTATGTACCCCAGACAATTTAGTAGATGCTTCACAAAAGCCAGATGTTGTAAGAGAATGTCTTTTTCTTCTGCTTGGATGAGGCAGTCGTCCAGATATGGATATATCTGAATTCCTCTTTGTCTGCAGTATGCAATTACTGGTGCCAGGCATTTTGTGAATACTCTGGGCGCAGTAGATAAGCCAAAGGGCAATGCAGAGAATTGCTAATGGGTTGAACCTGCAATGAACCGGAGGTGTCTTCTGCAACTTTGTCTGATAGGGACATGCAGGTATGCCTCCTTGAGGTCCAACGTTACCAGCCATGCTTCCTTGCCCAACATGGGAAGTAGCTGCTGTAGTGTTAGCATCTTGAATTTGGGAACTTGTGTTTAGAATTGAAAGGTCCAGAATTGGTCTCCAAGCATTTTCTTTTCTGGGGACTAGGAAGAGTCTTGAGTAAAATCCTTGGCCTTGCTCTTGAGTTGGTACCCTTTGAATGGCTCTCATGGCCATGAGAGCTGTAATTTGTTTTTGAGCCTCTGCCCTTTGATCTTGTGGCAGGCTTGGCATTCCCCTTTTTATTGGCAAGGTGTGAAAGTGGAATCTGTATCCTCGTAAAATTATGTCTAGGACCCATTTGTCCTTTGTGACCATGTGCCAGTTTGTCTGCAAATAGTGCTAGTTTCCCCCCCCCCCCAAGGGGGCTGACAAAAGAGCTTTGTTTGGCCAGATGAGGTGCAAGTCATTGAGTTTGCCTTCTGGTGGGTTGAGACCGGTCTTCCCTTCTGAGTTGGAGTGCCCCATTGGCGAGGCTTATACTGAGCTTGTGGTTGTCCTCTGCCCCTTGGGCGCCTGTATTTACCCCGCTGAGGCCTGTCAGTGGCTGGAAAGGACCAATTTTTTGTTGGCCAGTTTCTGCTGAAGTGAGGGGATTGTACTTGTAGAAAATCTTTGACTGTCTGATTTAGCCTTATTTTCCATTTTCTTTAAAACTTCTTCGGCTTTAACACCAAAAAGAACATCCTGCTGTAAGGGAGCATCTAATAGTTTTGCTTTAACATGATCAGGCAGGCTTTGTTCTTTTAACCAGGCATGCCTACGTATAACTGATCCAGTGACAGCTGCTCTGCAGGAGGCCTCTAAAGAATCAAACCCACATTGTAAGGTATATTTGCCCACCTGCTCGGCGGCGTGCAACAAATCCTGTACTTCTTTCATTTCAGATTGTTGAGGTAAAGTGGTTATCTTTTGTTTTAACTGAGAGATCAGAAATTGCTGATACTTAAGCATATGAAATTGACAGTTTAGTGCTCTCATAGCTAAAGTGGCTGAGGTGTAAACCTTTTTCCCCCATCTAGGTACTGGATTTTTAGCCATGGAAGCCTTAGCCCCCTTGGGACCCTGGGAGATGGTCTCTGAGTCAGCTACTGGGCTTTTGTAAAGGAATTTGTGGGAATCAGGTACTCTGTAGTATCTGTCAGGCTTGGCCGGAGCAGGAGGTAGAGAGTCAGGGTTGAAACTGGATTCTAAGTAGACATCATCCACAATGTCCAAAACAGGAGGGATGGCTAGAGGTCTGTGTTGAGGGAGTAAAAGAAACTCTCTCAGCCTTTTCTTGGAATCAGAGTAATCCTGACCTTCCCAGTGAAAATGTTCCCCCATCGTGTGTAAAGTTTCCCCAAAAGAGTAATCTTCTGGAGGAGAAGCTGAGGGAATAGATTCCTCAGCATCAGAATCTTCATAAGGAGAGAAGGAATAGTCTTGGTCCTCAGAGGAATCCGAAGAAATAGACAGTTGTTAAGAGGAAGCGGAATCTTCCTCTTGTCTGGGCCTTTTGTCAGGAGGAGGCTGGGAACCCCTGAATAAGAAATCAAATCTTCACCCATTTTGAGCATCTGTTTCTTAGGCATAGGGCCTTGAACAGGAGACTGAAGTGAAGCCTTTTTCGATTTAGGAGTCTGACTTGGAAAACGTTTTGACTGTAAGAGTCATCGGTCTGAAAACGCCTTCAGAAACCGATGGCGTTTCAGAAGTACCGACGTCCTTGGAAGGTAAATCGTCGGAAGGGCCTGAAGTAAAAGGCTTTGTCGGCCTAGTACATTCCGTCAAAATATCTGTAGCGGTCTCGGGTTCCAGAACTGCGGTAGTCAGAGGCTGTGTCAGAGCCTCACTGATAACCGGAGATCCAGAGACCGATCAACCGAGGCCTCGGAATCGGGCTTAGGCCTAGGCTGTCGGTCCTTGTCCCTGCGCTTTTTGTGCACGCCGGTAGTCGGTAGCTCCGATGGCATGTTATAGTACAATTTTCTACCAAAAAAGTGTTGTGCGAAATCAAATGGTCTTTTAATAGTACGTTTATTAAATCTAGCACAAAAACGACAAGTGACGTCGTGATCAGGGCCTAGGCAAGGTATGCAATAAGAATGAAAATCCTTATGAGGTATTTGCTTCCCACAAGAAATACAATTGTTAACTTTCTGACATTTTTCTTGCCTCTGACCAGTTTCCCCAACGGGGTACTTAGCTTTATAGAAGACTTCTGTCTGAAATTCGAAAAATCTCGGGAGTCGGCCGACCGGCACTCGCGAACTGCTTCTGCTTTGGGCAACGCGCGGCAAGAAAGACTGAAGAAAATGGCGTCTGTTGCAATATATGTACCCCTGGCGCACTGACGTCAGGGATGAAGTGACAGCAACTGACGTCGGACCAAGACTTTGGAAATCCGGCAGACTGCGGGACCGCCTGATGACAGGATAACCCAAATGTGATGACTGCAGCAGGGTAACACGAACATCTCACTGGCAGACAAGCAGAAATCTCCTAGACCCACACAAGTGGCAATTAGAGCCAAACACTTTCAACCTTCTGATTCAGAAATGGGGACCCATTTGCCTCCCCCTACAAGTACCAGTTCAGCAAATTCTGCACCAGTAACCATCACAGCAAGGCCTGGAAAGTGGATGCTCTATCCTTTCAGTGAGTAAATCTCTCAATTTATGCATTCTCACCTCTGCCCCTTCTTTCAAGAGTATTACTCAAAATAAGACAGGACAGACCAAAGACAATTCTGATTGCCTTGGAATGGCCACACCAGCACCGGTACCCACTCCTGCACAGCCTGACATCAGTGCCACCTTGGCACTTACACCAGAACCCTACCCTGCTCTCTCAGCAGGAGGTACAGATGTTGCACCCACAACTGCAAACCCTAAATCTTGCAGCCTGGCTTATCCCTTGAATCCCCCCCCCAATCAACCCTAAGCAAGCAGGTGCTGGACATCATTCCTGAAGCCAAAAGCAGCAGTACAAGAAAATCCTATGTGGATAAGTGGAAAAAGTACTGCTCCTGGAGTCTACCTAAAGGAGAGGACACAACTCTGCCCTCCCTGCCTCTAATCCTGGATTACTTAGCAGATTTACTCCACAAAGGCCTGTCCTCTTCCATTAAGATACATGCCTCATCCATTTTGGGTCATTACAACACTGAGCCACCTCTCTTCTCGCACCCTTTTATCAAACAGTTCCTGAGAGGGGCAAACAACTTAAGGCCACCAAGGAGAGCACCCACCCCTGCTTGGGACCTTAACTTTATACTGGAAAAGCCCAGTCCCCCCCCCCCTTTGAGCCTGGAGAATCAGACTTAAAATTCCTCATTTGGAAAACAGAATTGCTTCTGGCCATCACTTCAGCTAGAAGAGTGTCTGAGCTACAAGCACTTATGGCTGTGGAATCCTTCATTATTTTCCATGCTGACAGGATCTCCCACAGGACAAACCCTTCCTTTATGCCTAAAGTGGTGTCCAGTGTGGCTCTCAACCAATCCATACATTTGCCAACCTTCTTCCCTAACCCTAAAAATAAAGGGGAAAGGATCCTACACTCCTTGGGCATGCACAGACAGCTCAGATTCTACCTTGATAGGACTAAGCCCTTCAGAAAATCAGACCAGTTACTAGTCAGCTTTGCAGCAGGGGCAGAGGGCAAGGCCATTTCAAAGTAAACCATCTCTAAGTGGAGAGCACATTGCATCCATTTCTGCTACAAGCACCATGGGAAACCAACCCCTCGGGGAGTCGGAACATATTCTACTAGGGCAGCATCTAACTCTACAGCATTTCTCAGGTGAGTCCCTCATCAGGGACATCCTGGAAGCTGCCACCTGGAGTTCTGTACACACCTTCACCAAGCACTACCATCTGCCTATCTTTTCCAAATCTAGGGCAGGTTTTGCAACAGCAGTCCTGCAGGGCATTCTAGCAAGCCCTAACTCTTCTTGACTGCCTCCACCCTTCTTCAGCTTTGGGAATCGACCCAAGTATGACTGCAACAGTGAAACATGAACATAGTACAGTTGTGTACACTTACCATAAATGTAGATGTTAGTGTACTCACTGTTGCAGTCCTGGTTTCCCTCCCTACAACCCCCCCACCCCCAGTTTCGCTCTCACTCTCTTTCTATATACTCTCTATGCCTTTTACTCCCCCCTTTCAGGGGTATTGGTATTTACTTTTTACGGGTGGTGTTTTCCCCCACCATAACTTAGCTCCCTATTGGGGGGCTCCTGACATTTGGGGTAAGAAAAACTGATGTAATGGCATCGGCTGCCTGTTTTTATATCCCTGACGACCTGACGTCAGTCCTGGAGCGACAGCATCCAACGCAGAAATACTAAGTCTCTGGTATTTGGGCCAACTGAGGGCTACCTGCAGGCAGATAACCCGTGTGATGACTGCAACAGTGAATACACTTGAACATCTACATTTATGGCAAGTGTACACAACTGTACTTTCTCACAGCATTGCTAGAGTACAATTTCACAGCTACGGTACCATCTTTTAACAGATGCAGACTCCACCTTCTTTGGCCTTTCCACACAGTATACATTTCCTGTCTGCACGAAACAGTGTAAAATTCTCTAAATTAACTACACTGTCATTTACCTCATCATGCAGTCACGTCTCAATAAGCAAAAATAAATATTTCTTACCTTGTTCTTGTTGGAGAGTCAATCTCAGGCCATCTTGCTATCCAGTGATCTCACATTAGCTAGCAGTATTGTATGTAGTACAGGCCTGTAAGGGGTTGCTTTTAAACTTTACATCAATACCTGCTCTGCAATCTCTTTTCCTCATTCTGACATACTCTTTTTTTTTTCTTGTCCAGCATATTCCAGAAACCTATTCTACCAGTTTCAGGCACTTTAGTGTGACAAGTTAAATTACCCAGCTGTTGTAACTCTGTGCAAGTAGTAGCCTCAGATACTCTGCAGATTTCGATGAATCCAACCAGCAACATGTAGCTGTCGACTGTTTAATTCCTAGTAACTTCTGTGAACTATAAGTAATTGTACCTTCAATTGGAAGTACAGAAACTGATTTTTCCAATATTTTCAGTGCAAAAGACAAAAACTGCACATCTCTAGAATGAGCTGACAGCTGCAAGCCACACAGGGCACCGCCATCCCCATGCCCCCCCCCCCCCAGAGACGCATCGATTTAGGAACGGACAAAAAAAAAAAAGACTTCAGATCATTTACCCGTTTCCATAAAAGTACTTTACTCATCTTACTAATGGTCTAATTAAAAGAAAATTAATCAACAAGAGAATAAAAATTAAATTCCTCACAATCACAGTTGCTTGAATATCTGCAAGAGAAGCTCCAGCTCTGTCAAAGTCAGACTATGCAGACCTGGTTTCCTTAAATATAACTTTACAGGTGATGTCCACCTGTAAAGGCTTCTGCCTACCAGCATTAATTTCCTGTAATGTCTATCGAACCAAGGTAAGGAACTCATCTTTAACAGTAAGAATTTCATCAGATGAATATTTCTTGTTTCCTTAATAGCAGTTCCATCAGAAGAGGATCAACCTGAAGGAGGGATGTCTACCAGGTATTACCGTTTCTTGCCCTGGCTACCCTGAGAAAAATCTTCTGGAGTGTCTGAGGTCTAAATATAATGGTTCTCCAATACCCGTACTGGACAATGGAACAAAGACGACTTGGCTGACCCTTGCTCATGTTAACCAAAGACGATGTGGCTGAACCCCTGTTCATGTTGGCTGAAGACTAACAGAGGAAGCTGGAGAAGTGAGTGGTCTGAGAACAACCAATGGCCACTTCAGGTACTCTCCATCAACTGAGGCATAGACCAAGCCTGTGACAACAGCAAGAACTCCTTGGTAAGTTTTTCTTCTACTTACTGCAGGAACAGATTCAGCTTGATCAGAGTGAGTATCTATGCTGCAACAGGAGAAGCACCAAAAGTGGTACACATACCAGTTGAGAGTCGGTCAAAAGGTTAGTCATCAGTGTTCAAAAGCAGCACACTTAAAACACTTTCCCCAGTCCCTTAACTTACGGCAAAAAAAAAAAAAAAAAAAAGAAGGATCACTAGCCAACTGACAGTTCTATGAAGCCTGCCACAGGAGCATTCTTTGGCAGCAATAAAGTTCTTAAGTTTTTGGCAGTCCAACTGTCTTTACATAGAGTGCCTCACAAGCTCTTGATTGGAGCATGTGGAAAGCTGGCTGGTCATGGATGGCAGGAGCTGAATAACTTGGATCACTGTTGCCACAGCTTATTTGAACATATTTAAATGTTTGGTTCTTACAGCAATCTGTTCCACATCTGTTTTATTTCTGATACCCACATGTGATTCTCTCTAATGACGTGTGCTACTTAAGTTAAAGATTTGAGCCGAGTAAATGTGGTTAACAGTCAAGAATCTGTGGCATTTTGTGCTCTCATGAAGATGCAATATCAAATATATGCCAGCTTTTTGGCATTCAGTAATTTTGAAACATTGGTCTTATGACTGCAAATCCTTCCTCTTGAAGCTCAAAATACTTTATAAAGCATCCAGGGCTTCTTCACCAGTGACCTGCACAAATGGAACACACTGTACATTTAATCCTTGCAAATATGTAGCTTACAATCATAAATTAATGTCTGCAGCCATAATTTCCAGTTCAGACAAATTACCATAAATAGAGGTTTCCGGAGACCCCAGTTTTGTTTCTGAAATGGAGCGATTTTCAACTGCTTTGGACTTTAAAGTTTGAGTATTCAGAATACCCCAAATAATCTAAAATACACTCAACCAGCTTCTTCAGTATTTTTACTTCAGGCTACACGCTATACCTCTTAAGTGCAAGACATCTGGACAAAGCCTAAAATAATGAGGGGGACAAGGCTCCAAAACCGGGACAGATTTTAAATATTGCCCCCAGAAAGTTGCAGATTTGTGCTACCTTGCATTTTCTGAAGGATATCAAGTCTGAAACTCAAATGCAAGTCATTATTTAGCGACTTCGATAATCGGTGATTTGGCAGAAAAAACACAAACTTTGAGGAACCAACTAAAAATGAGGCAAAAATCTGAACAGATGAGGTACACAAAATATGCAGGATACCAGACCACATACATGAAATAAACTCATGCTCTGACAGATACTAAAGCAGATAACACTACAAGGGTTAGTCCACCCATCAAGGCAAATTTGTAGGTCTTAAAAGGTGCTTCCCACAAGTCACCAAAATCAGTGCTATGCACCTACTCCATCAAGAGCGATGGAAATCACTTAAATATGTGAGCATAGTTCACCACAGGCTCACCCCCCTCAACCCTCCTGGTCAAGCAGGACAGGGATCTTGCCATACTTTACAGCAGACACCAGACGTCTGACTGAAATGACCCAGTGGCTCACCTTTGCACAGGCCACGCCATAGGAAGCCCCTTTTCCCACAAGGTGAGATGAAATGGAATGATAGCAGTTCTCATTGTGATAGGTGGAAGTCTAAGTGCCAGTCCAGAGCAAGGCAATTCCAAGCACACAGGTTTATCTACCAAATAAAAAGTACACACAAGGCTCCAAGAAGCTCTGAAATTAATCTATCCCTTACACCAGGGTAGGGCCAAACTAGATACTGCAATGCAGAAAGTCTAGAACCCTCCCAAAAAGGGAGTTGCCATTGAGCAGTTAACTCTGCAAGAATCAAGTCTCTCCCCAAGAAGAAAGGGTACAAAACTTCAAGATAAAAAATAAATTATAGTTAAACATTACAGAATCCCTCAGAACCTACACCATGTCCACTGAAAGAAAAGTCATGCTGGAATTAAAAGAATCCCACAGAAGGGCAGAATTCTACTATTAAAAATTGTCCTAGCTCAAAAAATAAAATAAAATACGCAAATATCCATGCAGAAGACTATGGGTAGAACCACATACCAAGTGAGGATGAATAACTAGCACAAGGCGAGCTAGCCAAAGACCAGGATCACAACACTAGAGAAAACTATCCAAAAGTCCTGCTACTATGGAACTAAGAATCCCAGTGGACACCCCCATCTCAGAAGTCCAAGGATGAGAAAAGCCAGTGCTCCACAGCCCCTCAAGCAAGGGAAGGAAACCTGTTCACTTCTCTCAAAGCCCCTGTCTATATCAAGGATCCTGCCTTGCCTGGCAGTTGGCTTAGATGATTAAGGAGCAGTTAATGAACTGTTTCCTCTGGTACAGAGGTGCAAGGTTTGATTCTCAGCCTCCACTGCCAAACTGTGCGATTCAGCAAGTAACTTAACCACACACCGCTCCTGGACGGAGTCTGAAAAATGTCTATGGAGATCAGTGCTCTACCCTGGCATAATGGTTAAGGTATTTACCTCAGACACAAAGTACAGGGTTGGATTCTGCCCTCTGAATGTTGGAGAGGCTTGTGACAGTCTGCAGACAGCCTAGTATTTGCCTATGAAACAACTTTGGTTTGAGGACCAAACAGCAAATTTCTATGGACAGGTAGTCACCAAAGGACTAAGCCCCCAGATTTTCAACCCCCATTCAGGCAGGGAGACACTGGTCCAACCAGTCAGAGGACTGGAAAAGCACTCCGAACCAACTGAGTGCAAGCACCCTTTCCCAGGTGGCACATCAGGAGCTTGCTACTCTACAGGACCAAGAAGGCCAACAATGGCAGCTGCAAGATGCCCACTGGTAAACTCTGGAGGTCAACATCCCTGAATTCTGGAGCCCCAATGCCAATGGGAGGGGACCAAGTTTATTACAAACTCTCTAACTTCAGTAGTGTGGACCAGTAAAGGATACTTGGCCCTGCCCCTAGGTTACCTTAGGAAAGCAGACCCTATTTTGGGAAGCTGCCTAGCAGATCAGCAACAACCATCAATGATGACCTTGCTCAAAGAAACAATTTCTGTAAAACATCAAAATTAAACAGAAGGCAATCCAAGTCACTTCCTTAAATGGATGAATAGCCAAGGCCAACCAATGCAAACACAACCCCATGTCCACCATCCTAGACAGGGCAGGGCATCCACTACAGACAGACAAGCATGTACCAGCACATCAACTCCCAAAGACAGACAGCTCTTTGATGCTTAATTCTGGGAGGTTACTAGAGTGGCAAGCTCTCCCCCAAACCAGGGGATACCATAATGGTCAGAGGCACAGATGAAGGCAATAAGCTACAATGTAGCTGAACAAAGAATAGTTGTGTAAAATCTTACCATAACCATAGATTGTCCTTCTCTTCCATGTTGCAGTATTCTAGATGTGGGATTTCCTGCCCTCAGATGACCCGTATGTCAGCTTCTATACAAAAGCTTCAGCTTGGCTGTTGCAGTGTGCATGGGACGTCACATGTAGGGCCATAAACCGGTGGCTTTAAATGTGATGTCTGCACACACAACCCTCAGAATATGAAGGCCAGCAGGCAGAGAAAAAGGCCCAGCAGGAGGGATGCCAGCTGTTTACAGGTGTGTGACTTGGAGTCCTACTGTAATGTAGGTAGCACAGGTATGGAATAAGACCTGGTGGGTGGGAAGGAATACTGCAACATGGAAGAGGACATCTATGGTTATGGTAAGATTTTACACAACTATTCTATGTCCTTCTATTCCAATGATGCAATATTCTAGGTGTGTGAGAGTAGAGGATGAGATGGTTGTGGTAGATGAAGAGGGTTCTAAAGACCCTGCAGGATTGCTCTGGCGAATCCTGTCCTAGCTTTGGAAACTTGGTCCAATTTGTAATGCTTGGTGAAGGTTTGGATAGTGGCCCAGGTGGCTGCCTCCAAAATGGATCATGTGTCTAGGCCTTTCATGAAGGCCCTTGATGTGGCCACAGCTCTTGTGGAATGGGCCTTGATTCCCCTTGGGGGTTCCTTTCCATGGTGAGAGTAGCAGAAGCAAGTAGCTTTCCTGATCCAGCATGCAATGGTTTCTTTTGAGACCGCCTTGCCCAGAGCTCTGGGGTGGAAGAGGACAAAGAGCTGGTTAGTCTTTCTAATGGCCTTGGTCTTGGCCAGCTAAAATCCAAGTTGTCTGTATACATCCAAGGAGTGTAGTATCCTCTCCCCTTAGTCAGTGGGTGAGGGGAAAAAGGTGGTCAGATGAATCAGAGATCAGTGACCACCTTAGCCATAAAGGAGGGTTTGGTTTGCAGGGACAGCCTGTCTTTGTGGAAGATGGTGTAGGGGGACAAGCCATTAAAGTCTGCAATTCTGACACTTCTGGCTGAAGTGATAGCCACCAGCAGGACTGTCTCATGCACACATCTGTAAGGAGGAAGGCCCGGCAGGTTCAAAGGGATGTTGGGTTAATTTCTCTAAGACGTAGTTAAGGTCCCAAGGTGGAGGGATAGGTTTCCTAGCTGGTCTCATGTGCAAGACCCCTTTAAGGAAGAGCTTTACGCCGAGCCTGGCCAGCAAAGGGGGTTCCAGGGGTGGCCAGGCAGGCTATGGCCAAGAGGTGTACTTTTACAGAAAAAAAAGAAAGGTTATTTTTTAATCAATTGACACAAGTAGTTTAGAACCAGGGGAACCTCAGCGGACCTAGGGTCCCTTCCCTTTTGCAGACACCATTTTGCAAATCTTTCCCACTTAGCCAGGTAAGATTTTCTGGTGGTAGGTTTCCTTGCCATCCTTAGGACTGAAAGGACGCCCTCAGACTAGTGGTGTCTGAAAGGGATAAAATGTTCATTACCCACAGTCAGAGACAACATCTGTAACTGTGGGTGTAGGAGAGTCACTTTGTCTTGTGACAGTAGGTCTACCTTTTATGATAAAGTGATTGCCCTTGGCTAGTTTGTGAAGTAAGAGGAACCAGTGCTGCGTTGGACAGTAGGGAGTCAAAAGATTTTTGGTTTGTCCTTCTGAATTTTCAGGACGACTTTCTGAATTTGTGGGAATGGGGGGCATAAAGGAACTTCCCCTCCCAAGAGATGCTGAAAGCGTCCACTCTCCATGCTAGAGGGGAGTGGGGTTTTGAGCAGAAGTTCTGCAGTTATCTGTTCTGGGGGAGGCAAACGGGTCTATTTGTGGAGCACCCCACTGGTGGACTATGTCTAAGACGACCTCCCTGTTAAGCATCCATTCATGCTGAGGCAAGGGGGTCCTGCTCAAGAGATCTGCTTGGTGATTGTTCTGTGAGGGGATGTAGACCGCCTGCAGGGCTAAGTTGAGGCGAGAGGCTAAGTCCCATATCAGCAGGGATAGACTGCACAGCTGATGGGCCTTTGTTCCTTCCTGCTTGTTGAGGTACCACATCACCATGGTGCTGTCGGTGACAATCTGGTGCACCCCTGGAACCAGAAGGGGAGTGAAGGTCTTCAGAGCCAAGAAAACTGCTGTCATTTCCCTGATATTGATGTGTTTGGCCTGAAGAGAGGGATACCATTTTTCTTGAATCCTGTAAGAGGCCAGAGTTGCTCCCCAACCTGAATCTGAAGCATCTGGATGCATAACTTGGGTTGGGGTGGGAGGCTGTAGTGGGAGCCCTGGGTTCAACTGCACCTGCTGGATCCACCAGCTGTTTTCAGACAGGGAAGGAGGGGGGATGGCCTGCTTTAGGGGATGTAGGTGCTGGGACCAGGTGTTCTTCAGGAACCACTGCAGCTTGCGCATGTGCATTCTTGCCAGTGGTGACATGGGGTTGGTTGCTGCCATTAAACCCAAGATACAAAGAAATTGCCTTATCTTTTGAGACAGTAGAGCTTCCTGGAAGTGGGAAAGTTAAAGACAGAACCTTGTCCTGAGGTACAAAGGCCTTCATTGTGTCTGTTCGGATTCTGCAGCAGAGGAAAATTTTGTCCTGACTTGGGATCAGAGAGGATTTGGGGAGGCTGATGGTGAATCCTAGGTTCTGCAAAGGGACATGGTGAAATGTAGATGCTTCAATAGAGCATCCCCGGACTCTACTAGAATCAGGATATCATCCAGATAAGGGTAAAATCTGTATCCCCCAAGATCTGCAGAAGGCAATGGCTGGGGCTAGGCACTTTGTAAAGACCCTGGAGGCCATGGATAAACTAAAGGGCAAGGCAGTAAACTGGAAGAGAGAGGAAGGCCCAGGGAAACAGGAATAGTCTGTGGGAATTCCTGATGGGTATGTGCAGGTAGGCTTCCTTTAGGTCAAGGGTGACCATGAATGCCTTGGCTGGAATGAGAAGCAGCAGGGTGAGGAGAGAGCATTTTGAAACAGGGCAGCTGAAGATGAAGGTTTAGAAAGGACAGATATAAGATGGGTCTCCAGGGGCCATCTTTTTTGGGGACCAGGAAGAGATGTGTTTTTAAAACCCCTTTCCTTTCTGTCCTGGAGAAACAGATTCTATGGTGCCTAGCTTTAAAAGATCTGCCAAAACTTGTGGCATGAGATGGGCCTGGTGTTTGAGTAGGAAAGGGATGCCTCTTCTGGGTGGCTTCTCTTTCCAGGATAGGAAGTACCCTTTTTGGAAAATGTTTAAGACCCACTGGTCTGAAGTGATGGACTGCCAGAGGGGGAGACAATGGGAAAGGCGGGCTGAGACCGGGAGGTGGACAAGGCAGTCACGCATTACTGGGGCCTCCTCTGTCCTGAGAGAGATGTCTGGGGTTGCTGTGGTGGAGCAGGGGATCTGGAGTTGGTAGGTCTTCTGCCCCCCCTCTCCAGGACCTGGAAGAGGAGGGCTGTGGAGTACATCTTACAAAGGTGGCCTTAGGGTAGTTCCTATAATACCTGGATATGGGTGACACCAGCAGGTGCTTAATGTCCTGGAGTTCATTGCTTTTTTCTTGTAGATTTTTAAAAAGGTCAGCAGATTCTTTTCTGAAAAGCACATTGTGGTCCATCTGGGCATCCAGGACTTTAGCCTTGAAATCCTCAGTGAGGTTCTGGAGTCTTAGCCATGAGTAGCCCCTGAGGGCTGAAGCAGATGCTGCTGACCTGGTGGATGCTCCTGCAGCACTGTAGCTGCATCTGATGGAATGCTTGGCTATCTGTTGAGCCAAGGAAAGTTTGGATGAGATGTCTGACTTGCTGGGACTGTCAGGCAAGGCGGCCAGCATGGAGGAGGCTTGAGAGACAAGTCTAATGCATACTTAGTCATGTGGGTCTGCTAATTTATGGCTCTGAAAGCCAAAGTAGAAGTGTATCTTCTTACCCATCCTATTCATGTACTTAAGTGTCTTTGTCAGTGGGTAGTACGGAGGCAGAAGGCAGCAGTCTAGATTGCTTATCTGCCGTGGTGGCAATGACAGCTGGGTCTGCCAAGGGTGGCTTAACTAAATTTATGGTCCTCTGGTACTTTATGGAGGCAGTCAGGACACTTAAGGGCTGGAGGCTGGGAGTCAGGGGACTTAGAGGCCGTGTTGAAGGCATCCAAGTAAGCAGGCAGAACAGGGGGAACTACTGAAAGGGGAGGGTGATTCCACTTGCAGCAGTTTAAAGTACTTTTTTGGGTGTCAGTCATTTGGGAAGTATACCATTTCAAGTAAAGGACCTGTACCGATTGGCTAGACTGAGGGACAGAGCTGGGAAAGATGTGCAGCAAGCAAGGGCGATAAAGGATAGTGAGGGAACGGTACTCGCAAGAGAAGAGAGTGTGTTGAGTAGATGGAAAGAGTATTTTGAGAGGCTGATGAATGAAGAGAATGAGACAGAGAGAAGGTTGGATGATGTGGGGATAGTGAATCAGGAAGTGAAACAGATTAGCAAGGAGGAAGTAAGGACAGCTATGAAGAGGATGAAGAATGGAAAGGCTATTGGCCCAGATGACATACCAATGGAAGCATGGAGGTGCTTAGGGGAAATGGCAGTGGAATTTTTAACTAGACTGTTTAATGAAATTTTGGAAAGTCAGAGGATGCCTGAGGAGTGGAGAAAAAGTGTTTTGGTACCTATCTAAGAATAAGGGTGATGTGCAGAGCTGCAGCAACTACAGAGGGATAAAATTGATCAGTCACAGCTTGAAGTTATGGGAAAGAGTAGCAGAAGCTAGGTTAAGAAGGGAGGTGAGGATTAGTGATCAGCAGTACGGTTTCATGCCAGGAAAGAGCACTACAGATGCAATGTTTGCTCTGAGAGTGTCACTGGAGAAATACAGAGAAGGTCAGGAGGAGTTGCATTGTGTCTTTGTAGACTTGGCGAAAGCATATGACAGGGTGCCTAGAGAAGAGTTGTGGTATTGTATGAGGAAGTCGGGAGTGGCAGAAAAGTATGTAAGAGTGGTACAGGATCTGTACAAGGGTAGTGTGACAGTGGTGAGGACTGCAGTGGGAGTGACAGATCCATTTAAGGTGGAGGTGGGATTACATCAAGGATAAGCCCTGAGTCCTTTCTTATTTGCAGTGGTGATGGACAGGTTGACAGATGAGGTCAGACAGGAGGCCCCGTGGACTATGATGTTTGCAGATGACATTGTGATCTGTAGTGAGAGTAGGAATCAGGCTGAGGAAACTCTGGAGAGATGGAGATATGCTCTAGAGAGCAGAGGAATGAAGGTCAGCAGGGCTAAGACAGAATATATGTGTGTAAATGAGAGGGAGGGTAGAGGAATGGTGAGGATGCAGGTAGTAGAGTTGGTAAAGGTGGATGAGTTTAAGTATTTGGGATAAACAGTTCAGAGTAATGGCGAATGTGGAAGAGAGGTGAAGACGAGAGTACAGGCAGGGTGGAATGGGTGGAGAAGAGTGTCAGGAGTGATGTGACAGATGGGTACCAGCAAGAGTGAAAGGGAAGGTCTACAAGAGGGTAGTGAGACCAGCTATGTTATATGGGTTGGAAACAGTGGCATTGACAAAAAGGCAGGAGTCTGAGCTGGATGTGGCAGAGTTAAAGATGTTAAGATTTGCACTCGGTGTGACTAGGATGGATAGGATTAGGAATCAGTATATTAGAGGGTCAGCTCATGTTGGACAGTTTGGAGACAAAGCAAGAGAGACGAGATTGCGTTGGTTTGGACATGTGCTGAGGAGGTATGATGGGTATACTGGGAAAAAGATGCTAAGAATGGAGCTGCCAGGTAAGAGGAAGGCCTAAGATAAGGGTTATGGACGTGGTGAGGACATGCAGGCGGTTGGTGTGACACAGCAAGATGCAGAGGATAGGAAGAAATGGAAAGAGATGATCCGCTGTGGCAACCCCAAACGGGAAAAGCCAAAAGATGATGACCATTTAAAGTAATCCATCTTGGTGATGGTCTTACCAAAAGTAATGTCCTCGGGGGGGGGGGGGGGGGGGGGGAGTCCCCTTCCACAGATTCCTCATCTGGAGAGCAATATTCCTGGGGGGAGGCAATCTGGGAACCATAAGAAATGGACTTCTGATGAGAAAGAAGAGTCATGTTCTTCTTCCCTGACTTGAGGGGTCATGGATGGGAGGGAAGAAGCAGAGACACGCCTAGGGCTCAGAAGAGGCAGGGTGGAGGTGGTTGAGGCTGAAGGCCTACGGGCCATAAAGGCCTGCATGAGAGAAGAAGTGAAGGCCTGTCAATCTGGTGTGATTTCTGAAGTGGAGGTATGTTTAGTTTTCTGCTTTTTGGCTGGAGAGGAAGTAGAGTGGCCTGGCATCAGGTCTGTAGACTAGCACATCCAAAGTCTGGATCCCTGCTGGAGGTACCCCGAAACAGATTCCACCTCTACGGGAGTCTATGTCTGAATGAGCTCATAGGACGTGCCGGTCGTCGGCTGTGAAACTGCTTCCTTGAAGGATGTTGCTGCAGTTGACAGATCCTCAAAGTGCGCCTCAAGCCCTAGATCAGCAGTTGGCTGTGTATTGGGAAGCGGAGTGGCAGGTGAAGAAGGGCTAGGAACCTTGGCCTTCTTGCGCGAATATTCAGGTGCGGCTTCCGGTACAGGATCCATCCTAAGGGCTAACTGCTTAAAGTGCTGGTTCTCACGGTAGAGATTTAACGCGGCTAGATGCAAGGTCTTAGGCACAAACTATTGACAAATACCACAGGAGTGAGTGAGTGTTCCTGGCCTAGGCAAAACACACACCTGTCATGGGCGTCCTTATAGAATATTTGGTGCCTACATTGGTACTTTACCTTTTCTCCTGACATCAGCTAAAGGCTACAACTACCAAGCGCTAGCTAGAACAATCATCAAAAATAAGAAAATTAGAAACCTAACGGGCTACTTATCTTTAAGATGTGACGTCTGTGAATAGGCGATCGTACAATGCGAATGTGGTCTGTGGCTGAAAAGTTCTGAGGACTGTACATGCAGACGTGACATTTAAGGCCCCTGGTTTATGGCCCTATGTGTGACATCCCATACACACTGCAACAGCCAAGCTGAAGCTTTTGTACAGAAACCGATGTACAAGTCGCCCAAGGGCAGGAAATCCCACACCTAGAATACTGCATCATAAGAATAGAATGACATCTTCATACCAGCCCTGTCCCCTCACTTCATGAGGGCTGTGCAAGACACAGTGAGAAACAGAGTCGTTGCTGCAACTGCAGGGAAATCTGCCCTCAAGTGGAAGATCGGGTCTCAGTCAAAACCGCTGAGGGGAAACAAGTATTATGGGCTAAGGCCACTTATTCAATCTCTTATCACAGCTGCTACACCATAACTGATCAGGATGACCCTTCCTTATGTGATCTGCTCCCCCTATAGATGAGCAATCAGCTGAGTCTCTGCAGAATTCATTGAGAATGACCAAGGCAGTTTGTTTTGTTTTAGTGGCTGCTCTTCTTCAGAGATGCACCAACCTCAGAATGATAAAGAGGTACCAGGGTTGCCCATTGCAAAAGAAAATACTTGTTTTTAGTATATTTGCTCAAGTATGCTATAGTCATGAGTACATAAACTGCAAGTATGTATTCATATAGACTGATAGTCAAGGTAAAATGGTGCTCACAAATTGTTTCATTCCATGCAGTCTTGGAGTTGTAACGATGTCAGAAGAGATGAGACAGTCAACATTATGCCCATAACTGGCATCACCTCTCTTAGGGCAGGAGCAAATGAATGAGAATGCTTCAAGGTTTGTGATAAAGGCCGGCCCCATGACAGAGATGGAGACAGAGAGAATACAATGGTACTCCAACATGTCCTCCTAAACACACACTGGGCCTAGGTACAAACAAAAGCCCAAGCACTCAATGCTGGAACAGCTCCAGGACTCAGAAGCTAATCCACTACATACACTACTCCCTGGGCAGTCAATCAAGAAGTAAACCCTAAGCCTCTCCAATTCTAGTGTCCAGATCACACAAGTATAAGGGTGCAAAGGTAGTTATGCCAGACAGCAGCAGAATGCACCAAGTAGAGACCTGTGCTGGGACAAACTGCTGTCTTCAAAATGTAATCTCTACAGGGGGAGTTTAGTGCCCCATATGACCAGGTCCCAGCAAGAACTGCTCGATTCCCCTACTTGCTCATCAGATCTTCAAACTTGGCCTCACTCTAAGAGGATGCATTCCTTCAGGCCAACTAATCCAGATGGTTGGAAACACAGGAGAAACCCTGCCCCAACAGCTACTGAACAGTATTCAGATGACTCAGACACTCCCTTGTAGGCAGGTTGGAAAACCAAAGAACAATGCTTATTAAGTAAAGGAAAAGTGGAACAAACCACAGTATGCAACTCCAGGGTGGAAGATGGGATGCAATTCTTAAAAGCCCCATATCCCCTGTAGAAAAAGATGGGCAGATAAGAAACTAACACCTGCTAGTCAGGGATGATCCTCACTGCTGGGAGACTAAAGAAGCTTTAGGCAATGCAGATCCATCTCTTGGAGGCAAATGCCCCAGCCAATACCCGGGCAAAATCTCAGGAATTCCAGTCCACCTATCAAGTGTAGAGACGAACCCTCCTTACTTTCTTGTGAGGTGCCTCCATTTTTTTTCTTTTTCTTTGTTAATTAGGAAAAAGACTTGCATTTTTTTAAACAAGGCCCAAGATAAAAACAGTGATAAAAATAACCAGTGGGTAGAAAGGATCCGCATGCTTATGTAATCTACATCCAACATCACATTCCCTCATAGGATATGCAGGACTGAATGTCTCCCAAAAGCAGGAAGTTCTAGAAAAAGATGCTGAATTGTGCAGAGAGTATACAACTACTGGACCCATTTAGGAGTCTACTATACCTGATAGTTCTGAAATATATGTGTAATCAACTGCTGTAGTTTTGAAATACATGTGTAATCAACTGTTGTATGCTTCTGGATATTCTACCCCTTTACATTCCCATCCATCATGCTTACGGAGTGCTACATTGTACCTTACAAAATGTAAAGAAGTACAGCTCTGTACCTACCATAAATGTAGATATTAGAGTGTATTCACTGTTGCAGTCATTACTCTTGGGTTAATCCTGCTGGCAGGCTACCCGCAGTAGGCCTGAATTCCAAAGTCCTGTTCTGGCGTCGGTTGCGGTCGCCTCTTCCCTGACGTCAGTGCACCAGGGGTATAAAAGATGCAGCAGACGCCATTTTCTTCAGTTTTTCTTGCCCCAGATGTCAGGTGCCCCCAAAAGGGTAGGCTAAATATATTATGCCAATAAACATACATGCACTAAAGTAACATTTCCTTCATCTACAAGCAAATACACCACATAGGTTGTATAGAATAGAGAAGTACAGATAAACCCCAGCAAAAGAAAGGGGGACGGTGGGAGGGTAACCTGGACTAACAGTGAATACACTCTAACATCTACATTTATGGTAGGTACACAACTGTACTATGGTCATCGTGTTTCACTGTTGCAGTCATTACTCTTGGTTGAATCCCAAAGCTGAGGATGAGTGGTTGAGCTAAATAGGATTAGGAGAGGCTATGAGGCCCTGCAGAACTGCAGTGGCAAAGCCTGCTCTGGAATTAAGAGGTAAGTGGTAGTGCTTTGTAAAAGTGTGCACTGAACTCCGCAGCCTCCAAGATGTCTTTGGTTGGTACTCCTGAGGAAGGCTGCTGAAGTGGCTGCTGCTCTGGTAGAATGAGGCCTAATGCCCTTAGGCACTGATTTGCCATGCTGTGAATAGCAGAAACAAATGCAATTACCTATCCATTTAGAAATAGTCTGTTTTGAGATGGCCTTTCCTTGTGATCCTGCAGCATATGCCACTAAAAGTTGTTCAGTCTTTCCGAAAGCTTTAGTTCTGTCCAAGTAGAAGCGTAGCTGTCTGTGTATGTCTAAAGTATGTAGAATTTTCTCACCCTTGTTCTGTGGGTTTGGATAAAAAGTAGGCAAGTGAATTGTTTGGTTGAGGGCCACACTGGACACCACCTTAGGCATAAATGTAGGGCTTGTCCTCAGAGAAACCCTGTCTGGACGAAAAATGATAAAGGGTTCCATAGCCATGAGTGCTTGTAACTCAGACTCATCTTGCAGAGGTTATTGCTAGGAGCAGAGCTGTTTTCCAGGATAAGAATTTTATATCAGCTGTTGAGGCTGGCTCAAAAGGACATAATTGAGGTCCCATGCCAGTACTGGTGCTCTCCTTGGAGGCCTGATGTTTTTGGCCCCTCTGAGGTACTGGCTTATTAAAGGATGAGAAAAGATAAGTGGTTCCGTACTGTAATGGGCTGAAATGGCAGAGGCATGAATCTTAATAGATGAAAAGGAAAGGCCTTTGTCCAGCATCTCAGGTATTGTAAAATCTGAGGAATATTTGGTACATACGTGTCAATGCCTTGTTCCTGGTTCCAAGCACAGAATCTCTTCCATTTGTCTGCATAAGATTTTCTGGTACTGGGCCTCCTGGCCTCCAAGAGAACATCCATAACAGCTTTTTAAAGAGAAGTGTTCTGAATGTATTCGCCATGCTGCCAGATTTAAGGTCCTGAGTTGGCTGTGCAGGATCTGATTGTTTTGTTGGGTCAGCAAGTGAGAAGTTTGAGGCAATATCCATGCTGGACCTTGAGACAAGCTCTTTAGGATTGGGTACCAGTGCTGGCGTGGCCAGTCTGGTGCAATCAGTATCATTTTTGGCTTCTCGTGTCTGACCTTTAGGAGTACCTTGGAAAGGAGAGGCAGTGGAGGAAAGGCATATACTGTTAGGATTTTCCAACTGAAGGGTAGGGCATCCACTTTCCATGCTTGTTTGTGATAAATCCTTGTGCAAAATATCTGCAATTGGCAGTTGTTAGGGGAGGCAAATAGATCTATGTCTGGGCACCCCCATTTCCTTATCATGCTGAAGACTTGTGGGTCCAGTTTCCACTCGTAGGGATCCATGAGGTTTCTTCTTAGTTCGTCTGCCAGAGTATTTGTTTTTCCTGGGAGGAATTGTGCTTGCAGGTGAACTTGATAAGTCAATGCTGTGTCCCACAAGGTCATTGCTTGTCTGCAGAGGGGGTAGGAATATGTGCCTCCCTGCTTGTTTATGCACCACATGACCGTAGTATTGTCCATCTTTATCAGTAGTTGTCCTGGATGAAGTAGATCCTTGAAAGCTGTCAGGGCATTCTGAACAGCTAGCATCTCTTTTTGATTGATATGAAGATGCATCTGGCTTGCAGGCCATGTGCCCTGAATACATTTTCCTGCCATGTGGGCCCCCCAAGCATAATCTGATGCATCCGTTGCTAGTGTCTGTCTGGCTGTGGGTAAAGTGAATGGCAGACCCTTGTTGTGGTGACAGGCCTGTGCCCACCATCGAAACTCCTGTTGCAGGCAGGGAATGAGGGTAATTACTGCCTCCAGGCTGTGGCAATGCTGAGTCCAAACACTTTTTAGATACCATTGTAGTTTCCTCATATGCAGTCTGGCATATGGAATTAGTAGAATGCAGGATGCCATGAAGCCCAAGGCCTGTAGGATTTTCCTTGCAGATAACTGGGTCTTTGTTGCCAACTTTTTGAAGTAAGAAGTCAGTTGCCTTTGTTTGTCTGGCATGAGATAAGCCATCTGGGCAGTTGTATTTAAGCATGCACCCAGGAATACCATCTCTTCAGAGGGTACTAGTTTTGATTTCTTTTCATTTACTGTGTACCCTAGGCAAATTAGTAATTTTTACAAACGCCAGATGCTCTAGAAGAATGTCTTTGTTCTCTGCTTGAATAAGGCAGTCATCCAAGTAGGGATATATTTGAATTCCTCTTTGTCTGCAAAATGCAATTACTGGTGTCAGGCATTTTGTGAAGACCCTGGGCGCAGTAGATAAGCCAAAGTGCAGTGCAGCGAATTGGTAGTGCATTGAGCCAGCTATGAATCCGAGGTATTTTCTGCAAGATTGTATGATGAGACATGCAGGTATGCCTCTTTTAGGTCCAAAGTTACGAGCCAAGCCTTCTTGCCCAGCATGGGCAGTAGCTGCTGTAGAATCTTGAATTTTGGAACATACAGAAAAGTGTTTAGTATAGACAGGTCCAGTATTGGTCTCCAGGTTTTGTCCCTCCTGGGCACCAAGAAAAGTCGTGAGTAAAATCCTTGCCCCTGCTCTTGCTGTAGTACTTGTTGAATGGCCCTCATGTCCATGAGGGATGTAATTTGCTTCTGTGCCTCTGCCCACTGATTGTGCGGGCAGGTCTGGCATACCTTTTGCCCTTGGTAGGGTGTGAAAATTAAACCTGTAGCCCTGGGACACTATGTTCAAGACCCATTTGTCCTGGGTAATCATTTGCCAATTTGGTGAAAAAAATGCTAGTTTTCCCCCTAAGGGGGCTGCCAAAAGATAGGTGCTTGGATCTGGCAGAGGAAAGCCATTGGGACTGTTTCCTGTAAGGTTGTGATTTGTCTTCTCCGCTTTTGGAGGTAGGAGCACCCCATTGTTTAGGCCTGTATGAGTCTTGGGGCTGAGATCTGCCTCTGGGATGTCTGTATCTGCCTCTTTGTGGCCTGTCTGACACTGGAAAGGACAAATTTTTTGAAGGCCAGTTCCTGCTAAATCTGGGTGGCTGTACCTGCAAGAAATCCTTAACTGTCTGCATGGATTTCGCTTTATCCTCCATTTTCTTCAACACCTCTTCTGCTTTAGTACCAAACAAAGTATCATGCTGTAATGGAGCATCTAATAATTTTGCTTTAACATGATCAGGCAGAGTTCCTTTAACCAACCATGCCTTCAAACAACAGAACCTGTAAAGTACAGTTGCGTACCTACCATAAATGTAGATGTTCGAGTGTATTCACTGTTGCAGTCATTACTCTTGGGTTATCCTCCTGCCAGAATTCCAAAGTCTAGGTCCGGCATCGGTTGTTGTCGCCTCTTCCCTGACGTCAGAGCGCCAGAGGTATAAAAGATGCAGCAGACGCCATTTTCTTCAGTTTGTCTTGCCCCAGATGTCAGGTGCCCCAAATTGGTAGGCTGAAAAATATGCCAATAAGAAATGCATACACAAAAATACCATTTCCTTCATCTACAAGCAAATACACCAAAAAGGTTGTATAGGATAGAGAAGTGCAGATAAGTCCCAGCGAAGAGAAGGGGGATGGTGAGTGGGTAACCTGGACTGCAACAGTGAATACACTAACATCTACATTTATGGTAGGTACACAACTGTACTATGTTCGTGTTTCACTGTTGCAGTCATTACTCTTGGGTAGAATCCCAAAGCTGAGGATGGGTGGCTGGGCTAAGTAGGATTAGGAGAGGCTATGAGGCCCTGCAGAACTGCAGTGGCAAAGCCTGCTCTGGACGTAGAGTAGAGAGGCAAGTGGTAGTGCTTTGTAAAGGTGTGCACTGAACTCAAAGTTGCAGCCTCTAAAATATCTTTGGTTGGTACTCCTCTGAGGAAGGCTGCTAAAGTGGCTGCTGCTCTGGTGGAATGAGGCCTAATGCCCTTAGGCACTGATTTGCCATGTTGAAAATAGCAGAAACGGATGCAATTGCCTATCCATTTAGAAATAGTCTGTTTTGAGATGGCCTTTCCTTGTGATCCTGCAGCATATGACACAAAGTTGCTCAGTCTTTCTGAAAGCTTTAGTTCTGTCCAAGTAGAAGCGTAACTGCCTGTGTATGTCCAAAGAATGTAGAATTTTCTCACCCTTGTTCTGTGGATTTGGATAAAAGGTAGGCAAGTGAATGGTTTGGTTGAGGGCCACACTGGACACCACCTTAGGCATAAATGTAGGGTTTGTCCTCGGAGAAGCCCTGTCTGAATGAAAAATGATGAAAGGTTCCACAGCCATGAGTGCTTGTAACTCCCGAGACTCGCCTTGCAGAGGTTATTGCTAGGAGCAGAGCTGTTTTCCAGGATAAGAATTTTATATCTGCTGTTGATGCTGCTCGAAAGGAGGCAGTGTGAGTTTTTCCAAAACATAATTGAGGTCCCAGGCTGGAATTGGTGCTCTCCTTGGAGGCCTAATGTTTTTGGCTCCTCTGAGGTACTGCCTTATTAAAGGATGAGAAAATATAGGTGGTTCCGTATTGTAATGGGCTGAAATGGCAGAGGCATGAATCTTAATTGATGAGAAAGAAAGGCCTCTGTTCAGCATCTCAGTTAAGTATTGTAAAATCTGAGGTATACTTGGTACAGACGTGTTGATGCCTTGTTCCTGGTTCCAAGCACAGAATCTCTTCCATTTTTCTGCATAAGATTTTCTGGTACTGGGCCTCCTGGCCTCCAAGATAACATCCATAACAGCTTTTGAAAAAGGAGTGTTCTGAATGGCTACATTATCCGCCATGCTGCCACATTTAAGGTTCTGAGTTGGCTGTGCAGGATCCGATTGTTTTGTTGGGTCAGCAAGTGAGAAGTTTGAGGCAATATCCATGCTGGACCTTGAGACAAGCTCTTTAGGATTGGGTACCAGTGCTGACGTGGCCAGTCTGGTGCAATCAGTATCATTTTTGGCTTCTCTTGTCTGACCTTTAGGAGTACTCTGGGAAGGAGAGGCAGTGGGGGAAAAGCATATGCTGTTAGATTTTTCCAGGTGAATGACAGGGCGTCCACTTTCCATGCTTGCTTGTGATAAATCCTTATGCAAAATCTCTGCAATTGACAGTTATGAGGGGAGGCAAATAGATCTATGTCTGGGCATCCCCATTTCCTTATTATCATGCTGACGACTTGTGGATCCAGTTGTCATTCATGGGGATCCATGAGGTTTCTGCTTAGTCTGTTTGCCACAGCATTTGTTTTTCCTGGCAGGAATTGTGCTTGCAGGTGAACTTGAAAAGCCAATGTTGTGTCCCATAAGGTTATTGCTTGTCTGCAGAAGGGGTAGGAAAGTGCACCTCCCTGCTTGTTTATGTACCACATGGCCGTAGTGTTGTCTGTCTGTCAGTAACTGTCCTGGATGAAGCAGGTCCTTGAAAGCTGTCAGGGCATTCTGAACAGCTAGCATCTCTTTTTGATTGATGTGAAGATGCATTTGGTTTGCAGGCCATGTGCCCTGAATACATTTTCCTGCCATATGGGCCCCCCAGGCATAATCTGATGCATCCGTTGTCAGTGCCTGTCTGGCTGTGGGCAAACTGAATGGCAGACCCTTGTTGTGGTGACAGGCTTCTGCTCACCATCGAAACTCCTGCTGTAGGCAGGGAATGAGTGCAATTACTGTCACCAGGCTGTGGCAATGCTGAGTCCAAACACTTTTCAGATACAATTGTAGTTTCCTCATATACAGTCTGGCATATGGAATTAGTAGAATGCAGGATGCCATGAAACCCAAGGCCTGAAGGATTTTCCTTGCAGATGAGTGGGTTTTTGTTGCCAATTTCTTTTAGTAAGTAGTCAGTTGCTTTTGCTTGTCTGGCGTGAGATAAGTCATCTGGGCAGTTGTATTTAAGCTTGCACCCAGGAATATTATCTCTTGGGAGGGGGGCACTAGTTTTTATTTCTTTTTGTTTACTGTGTACCCTAGGCCAATTAGTAATCTTTTTACAAACGCCAGATGCTTTAGAAGAGTGTCTGTTCTCTGCTTGAATTAGGCAGTCGTCCAAGTAGGGATATATTTGAATTCCTTTTTGTCTGCAAAATGCAATTACTGGTGCCAGGCATTTTGTGAAGACCCTGGGCGCAGTAGATAAGCCAAAGGGCAGTGCAGAGAATTGGTAATGCATTGAGCCAGCTATGAATCTGAGGTATCTTCTGCAAGATTGTCTGATTGGGACATGCAGGTATGCCTTTTTTAGGTCCAAAGTTACAAGCCAAGCTCTCTTGCCCAGCATGGGCAGCAGCTGTTGTAGAGTCAACATCTTGAATTTTGGAACTTCCAGAAACGTATTTAGTATAGACAGGCCCAGTATTGGTCTCCAGGTTTTATCCTTCCTGGGTACTAGAAAAAGTCTGGAGTAAAATCCTTGCCCCTGCTATTGTTGTGGTACTTGCTGAATGGCCCTCATGTCCATGAGGGCTGTAATTTGCTTTTGTGTCTCTGCCCATTGATTGTGTGGTAGGTCTGGCATGCCCTTTGACGTTGGTAGAGTGTGAAAACGGAACCTGTAGCCTTGGGACACTATGTTCAGGACCCATTTGTCTTGGGTAACCATTTGCCAATTTGATGAAAAAAGTGCTAGTTTTCCCCCTAAGGGGGCTGTCAAAAGAAAAATGCTTGGAACTGGTAGAGGAAAGTCATTGGGACTGTTTCCTGTAAGGTTGTGATTTGTCTTCTCCGCTTTTGGAGGTAGGAGCACCCCATTGTTTAGGCCTGTATGAGCCTTGGGGCTGAGATCTGCCTCTGGGACGCCTGTATCTGCCTCTGTGGTCTGTCTGACACTGGAAAGGACCAATTTTTAGAAGGCCAGTTCCTGCTAAACCTGGGTGGCTGTACCTGTAAGAAATCCTTGACTGTCTGCATTGATTTTGCTTTATCCTCCATTTTTTTCAACACATTTTCTGCTTTAGTACCAAACAAAGTATCATGCTGTAATGGTGCATCTAATAATTTTGCTTTAACATGATCAGGCAGATTCTGTTCCTTTAACCAAGCATGCCTTCTAATAACAGAACCTGTAACAGCAGCCCTGCAAGAGGCCTCCAGTGAATCATAACCACATTGCAAAGTATGTGTTCCCACTTGTTCAGTTGCATGCAATAAATCCTGCAATTCCTTGTTCTCTGAACATTCAGTATTTGTCAACATTTTCTGTTTAAGCAGTGACATTAAATATTGCTGATATTTAAGCATATGAAACTGACAATTTAAAGCCCTTACAGCCAGGGTAGCAGAAGTGTAGACTCCCCCCCCCCATCTATCTAGAGCCCTAGAATCCCTATCACAGGAGACAGGGTTTTTTGCAGTGGAAGCTTTAACCCCCTTGGGACCCTGAGATATAGTTTCTGGGTCAGCAGCGGGGTTTTTATATAGGAATTTATGAGAATCCGGGACCCTGTAGTATCTGTCTGGCTTGGCAGGTGCAGGGGGTAAAGAGTCAGGGGACAGGCCGGACTCTGAAAATACATCTACAATGTCTAGAACAGGTGGAATAGCAAGGGGTCTGTGCTGAGGAAGAAGCAGAAAGTCTCTGAGCCTTTTCTTAGATTCAGAATAATCTTGGCTCTCCCAGTGGAAATGCTCCCTCACAGTATGCAGGGTTTCCCCAAAAGAATAATCCTCAGGAGGAGAGGCTGATGGAATGGATTCTTCAGCATCAGAATCCTCATAGGGAGGAATAGAATATCCCTGTTCAGAAGAGGAATCAGAGGAAATTGAAACCTGATCAGAAGAATTATTCTGTCTCTTGCCTAGGCCTCTTATCAGGAGGGGGATGGGAACCCCTGATTAAAGTAATTAGGTCTTCGGCCATTTTAAGCATCTGTTTTTTAGGCATGGAAGTCTGAGTAGGAGAATGCTGTATTGTTTCTTTGTCCTTAGAACTGCTTTAGTCTTTGAAGATGGTTTAACATATAACTGTGTAGGTCTGACGACACCCTCAGAAGCAGATGCCTGCTCAGCGGCTCCGGACCCATCTGAGGGAATGATTTCAGAGTGTCCAATACCTTGAGTATCCAGAGGCCCAGTAGGCTCCACATGGGAGTCAGAAGCAGCCTGTGGCTCTGATGTAACTGGCGTCAGGGGCTGCGAAAGTGTCTCACTGAGAACCAGCAACTGGCCTAACGGAGGCCTCATTGTCGGTTTTGGACCTCGGATGCCTATCCTTTTCCTTGCCCTTGTGTTTTTTGTAAACTCCAGTCGTCGGCTGTTCCGACGGCATTAAATAGTTAAATCTTCAGCCAAAGTAATGAAATGCAAAATCGAACAGACGCTTAATAGTGCGTTGGTTAAATCTCGCACAAAACAGACAGCTAGCAACTTCGTGGTCAGGGCCTAGGCAAGGAATACAGTAAGAATGAAAATCCTTATGAGGTATTTGTTTCCCACAAGAAGTACAATTGTTAACTTTTTCTGACATCGGTCTGGAGCAAGAAAAAAGTTTCCCCAATGGGGTACTTACTTTTAATGAAGACTTTGGTTCTGAAATTCGGATTTGATCGGCCGACCGGCACTTGCGAACTGCTTTTGCTTCGGGAACCACGCAGCAAGAAAGACTGAAGAAAATGGCGTCGCTGCATCTTTTATACCCCTGGCACACTGACGTCAGGGAAGAGGCAACAGCAACCGATGCCGGACCAGGACTTTGGAATTCAGGCCGACTGTGGGTAGCCTGCCAGCAGGATAACCCAAGAGTAATGACTGCAACAGTGAAACACGAACATCCTATTCCAGATTATTCACCATCATACTAAACGACCTGCAAAACATTTTTAGCATGTTGACTTGTACTGTACACATTAGAACAGGACAGAAATAACTTGGAATAATCACACTAAGAAAAAACAGTCTTGGCTACTTTTGATATTGTGCAAATGTGAAAAGTAATCCAAAAATGTGCTACAAATGATTCCAAATATCACCACTTCATTAAGGGATCAACTTTCTACTGCACAGAATGCTCCTTTGCAATTTACCTTTCTTTTGCTGTAGTCACTCAGTACAAGGATCAGAGATTGTATATTTCAGGATAGTAGGAAGAGTGAAATATTTTAACTTTTTTATTCAAGGGTGTCATGTGACAATAAAAAACGTTTTAATAAGTTAAAACCTTTGAAAACGCACAGACCCAGCAAAACATACCTCAATGTGAGTGTTTCTTATGATAAAGGAATTGCACAGACGGGTATGTGAAAACAATAAATACCAAGTATTTAAAAATGGTTAGCACTGTGATTCTACATTTATGTTAACATGTCAGTCAGCTGACTAAAATCAGTATGAAGCAGTCACCTTACAATCTGCAGTCTCCTCCTCTTTGGCTGAAAGGAACTGTTAAAAAGCGTGAGATTCTTGTACTGTCAGAATACATGACAGGGTCCTAAAAACTCACAGGCACTACTGAAAGACACACAGCTCCACCAGGATAGGGTACTCCACGACTATTAAGAGAGTTTTAGCTTGCAGTTGTTCACGAGTTTATTTTGTAAAGGATCATCAGAACCAGACACACAAATAACAGAACTATATTAAGTTTACAAGAGCACCTGAAACTAATTGGCCTGCCTGTACCAAAGCCACACAGGCACTGCCACGATACAGGAAAAAGCTACTGTCTGCTCTTCTCTCAGACAGTCCAAACTCCACTTTCAGGTGCTATAGGTCAAATCAAAATAATCATCGTCCAACTCATCTTGAAACAAGTCCCAGTCATCTTCAGAATCTGAATCTTCAGCAGCACCAGCAGCTAAAAGCATTAGTAACATTTCCCCTAGCTCTAACGTTACGACCTCATCTTCATCAGCAAATGGATCTCCATTTTCTCCATCTTCGATTAAGTCCCACAGGCGCGCTCTCCTTGTAGTCTAAAAAAGAAAATATACAATAAGTTGAAATACAAAGCATTACTCTAGATTACAGAAGAACATTTTCTAAGATTCCAGTGCAAAATACAAAAGCAACAGGGCATGTGACAAATTAAAGCACACAGTTAAGGGAACACATTTAACAAAACTTCACATGGCCAACTGCAGAGTGCAGATCAGTGAGAAATACACAAGTGGGTGGGTTGGCAACAATGAATCTGAAAAGATTTACATCTAGGCCTACAAGCCAGGTGGCTCAATCTTTAATGGTGCAAGTTTATTTGTTGTAAAGCACCTTCTAATAACTTCCTGAAAAGTGCATAAAATGTGTCCAAGTGCATCCTTCTGGTTTCACATACTTGCAAACCTGCAGTTAAAATGGGAATTATCCTAAATGTAAGCATAACTCAAGGAGTGTAGCACATTAATGATGAGGAGAAAATCACCACCTTTCATTTCTACATGCAATTCCTGAACTACAGGGCGACTCAGTACCATCTGTACCGATATACCAAATCATGGAAATGACAAAAGAAACATCACTCCCCTCGGCAGCAGCAGACACTTCCCAGTTCACTGTTCCCAAAAATCACACCATGTCCCTTCATATCACATTCTAACAGCCCACAATGTTGCAGAGGAGACATCTCTGTTCACTACAGGGACACCAGTATATCGGAAAAGTGCCGTTGCCTTTCAAAGGTTATGGTGTATGAGAAAAAAATATATACATCAAACCAGGTCCAAAGCTACTAATCCTAATTGTTCAAAACAAAGTTGCCCACCCTGTGTGTTCTGATCCCACTGTATTTTCTTAAAAGAAATCATGCCAAAAAGATACAGAATTGAAAAAAGAATTTATGTCTTACCATAATGTTCCACCTGTGTTAGTCTTCATTCATTCATTACTGATGGGACTCGGAACCGCTCCTCTGTTCCGACTCTGCAGATACACCAAGCTCACATCAGCCAAAACTCTTGTGTTAAGACTACCCATAGTGCCTCTCTCCCTATTACATCAGACTGAGTTTGCCTCAAAGGACGTAAAACCAGAGGCTTTCTCTGCGCAGAATACCCTACACAGGATAAAGGACCACATCCAGAACCTCCAGGAGCCTATTGGAGGGGGGCGGTTGGAGGGATGTAATGAATGAATGAAGATGAACACAGATGGAACATTATGGTAAGACATAACTTCTTTACCTGATGTTGCTAATCTTCATTCATTCTTTACTGCTGGGACAGAGTCCCTTAGCTACCTTGTTTTCTGGGAGGCCCTAGTGTGCGGGGTAGCCCACGTTGCTACTGCACAAATATCGTCCATGGTAGCTCTAGAATGGAAAGCCACTGAAGTTGCCATAGATCTTGTTGAATGCACTTTAACTTTGTTAGGCAAAAGCAGCAAATTGTTGTGATGGTAGACAAAGCAAACAGGATCCCTCAACCACTAACAGTGTAAACTTAGAAACAGCTCCTCCCGCTTTAGGTCCAGAAAAAGAAACAGAGCTGGTCGGACTTCCTGAAAGATTTCGTCCTGTCTAAATAATCCTGTAATAGTTTGTGGACATCCAATAAATGAAGACCGTACTTCCCTCTATTTGTAAAATTAGGGAAGAACACAGGTAAATCAATAGTCTGATTCATGGTAAATTCTGAAATCACTTTAGGTAGGAAAGAAGGGTTAGTCTGAAGCAATACTCTGTCCTTATGAAAAATCACACATGAACATTTGATACACAAGGCCTGGAGCTCAGATATCCTTCATGCCAGTGTAACAGCTACCTAAAAAAGTGACTTCAATGAGAGAAATTTAATGTCACAATCAGCTGCAGGTTTCAAAAGGGGATTTTGTTAGGGCCTGTAGTACAAGAGATGGATTCCAAGGTTCAATAGGTTCTCTAATGGAAGGCCTGATATGAGAGACTCCTTTAAAAAAGGTTTTACAGAGGCAGTGAGAAATGAGAGAGGTGTCACCGAAACCATCATGAAAATTAGAAATTGCAGCTAGATGAACTTGAATAATAGAAGCTGCCACTCCAGATTGTAACAGGCCAAATAGATAACGAAGTAATGATGCTGAAACAGGGTTTACTTGGTTATCCCGAGCCCAAAAAGTAAATCTTTTCCACTTATCCCGATACAATTTCCTTGGGGATGGTTTATGAGAAGCCAAAAGGAGGTCATGAACGAGAGAGGAGAGATTCGTATGCCTGGCAATTACTGGAAGTGGAGAAACCAAGCTGTCAGCTTGAGAGTGGCCAGGTTCGGATGAAGTAGCCCTTGAGGGTGAGAGAGTAATTCTGGAGTTGGATCCAGAATCCATGGTTTGCATATTAGATGAGGCCATAGGAAGGGAAAACAAACTTGTCGAGGCCAATAAGGAGCAATGCGGATTACTTTGCTTTGCAATAATTGCTTTCTTCAGAAAATGTGGGCTCAATAGAACTGGAGGAAAGGCATAAAGCATTCCTGTGGGCCAATCGTGCAAGTGCATCCCTCGGGGGTTCCTGCTGAAGGGGGATCAGGGCAAAACAGCTTCTGCACTTGTGACTTATTGGTGAGGCGAACAAGTCGCAGCAAGGCTGGCCCCAGCGTTTCAATATCCTTAATGCCACTGAAGGACTGAGGGACCACTCGTGAGGCAGAAGGATACACCTGGTCAATTTGTCTGCAATCACATTGGAATCCCTGGGAATGTGCGTTACTAAAAGCGATTGGAAGCTATCGCCATTTCCAAATTCTCATGGCTTCCAGACACAGATGGTAAGATTTGGCTTCCCCCTTGCTTGTTGATGTACCAGACCACTGACATGCGTCAGTCTGGATTGCAATAGTCCCTGATGGCAGGGCAAGGCCAAATGTTTGCAATACTAGGAGCACTGCCCTTAGTTCCAGGACACTGATATGCAGACTGGCCTCGGCAGGGGACCAAGTGCCTTGGACCATTCGTCCCTGATAATGCCCCCCCATGCGGTCAGGGAGGCAGTGGTCACTGTGGCCTTGGGCTAAGAGGGCAAGAAAGATTGTCTCTGCTTCCACTATAGTAAATCCTTTTTGCACAGGTTCATTAGATGTATCTGGAAGGATAACTGGCAAGTCAACATTGACCACTGCGTTAGTTGAAGCCACTAGATTATCCCCATATGTAGTCTTGCCAATAGAATGTTTGGTATGGTCGAAGCCATGGAACCCAAGACCTGAAGGACCGTTTATGCACGTACCGTGTCTCGGGGTAGTATCGCCTGGACTTGGGACATTAATCTCTAATCTATGTGAGGGCAGGGGAAACTATGTAGGAGAGAGAGTTCAAAGTCGCCCTTTGAATTCTAAAGATTGGGCCGGGGTCAGCTGACATTTTTCCAGGTTTATGGAAATTCCTAACTGCTGAGCTTGTACTAGCGTGTACTGACGAGCCCTTACTAGTAGATGCTTGGTGGGGGCGGTGAAGAGCCAATCGTTTAAATATGGAAACACCCGGAATCCCTGCAGTCTTAGATGAGCTGCAACCACTGCCGTGCATTTGGTGAACACTCTGGGGGCTGTAGAGAGACCAAAGGGCAGAGCGCACGAAACTGGTAATGATTGGCTCTCAGCCGGAAGCGGAGAAACCTTCTGGATTGTCTGTCCATCTTTATGTGGAAATGCACATCCTGAAGATCTATAGAGCACATCCAATCGTCTTCTTCCAAGAAAGGAAGAATAGACTGAACTGTGACCATCTGGAACTTCATTAGTTTGACAAACTTGTTCAATATACTGAGGCCCAAAATGGGTCTCCAGTCCCATTTTCTTTGGCACTAAAAAGAATGTAGAATAGAGGCTGGATCCTCTCTGGTCTGGTGGGACTAATTGGATGACTCTTTGTAGCAGCTTTAAAATCTCTTGAGCTGCGCATTCCCTTTGATTGGGTGGAATGTCAGGAATATGTTTTGGAATACAAATTGAAGGGGATGTGATAGCCTCTGGTGATTACCCACTGCACCCAGGAATTGGAGGCGATATTTAAGCCAGGCATGCAGGTGCAGCAAAAAACGTCCCCCGACTGCTTCCAGAAGAAAGCAATTGGGCTTGCTCTTCAGGAGCACTGGTAGGGCTTGCCAGGCAAAATCTCTGGATCTCTGATTATGCAGACCCCCCCCTTGCCCCAAAAGGGGCACCTTCTGGAAGAGTTATCCCCGTACCCAGTGAGGTATACTAGCCACATGCATCGCAGATCGAGCTCTGGGATTTTTTGCACCACATCTTTCCACTCCTCTGATTCCTGGAGAAGTATCATTGAGGATTAGAAAAATGTACACCTACAGCAGACAGTCTTACCATCTTGCTCACACCTGGACGTGTCTTACTTTGGGTCAAAAAAGGGAGGATGGTTCGACTGGAGCGTCGAGAAAGGAAGCCTTGAAGGGATCCACAAAGTCACATAGGTGCATCCAGGTGTGACGTTTCATGACAACACCTGCGCCCACTGATCTAGCTGCCCCTTTGTTTGCATGCGAGATCAACCTCATGGACGAGTTACAGATGGATTCCAGGGTTGCTAACTGCAAGGTCACCTTGTCCCGAACCTCGTCAGACAGCTCCTGCTAGTGTTCCAGACAGCTCCGAAATGAGGTCTCTCTGGTGCCTAGTGAAATGCGCCAGACAGTTCAACAACCGAATGGCAAAGGTCGAAGAGGTGAATGTCCGCTTCCCTAACCTGCCCAACACTCAACACTCCTTGTTTGGGGGGAACGGGATTGAACAGCATGACTCTCTTTGGTGAGCTCCTTTTTCGTAGCCGCCATCACCACCATAGCGAGATTATTTTCAGGAGGAGAAAAATTTATTAGTTCTCCGAGTGATGGACTCAGAGTTGGACCTCTTCCAAGTGCGCTGGATGACGAGCTCATCAGCAGGCGGGGTCATCCAGGCAGTAGAGGGCCAAGTACGGAAAGCCTGCAAGAACACTGACTCCTCAGAGGATGGACTAGTGGACTTCCAATCCCCTCGCTGCTTCAAAATCTCCAGGATGTCTCCAAAAGAGACATCTTCAGGAGGGTATTTTGGGAATCTTTCCCCTTCATCGTAATCCATGTCTTTAATAAGACTCTTCAGGAGAGTCTATGCGCTTCCTCTTGCATGACCTCTTCCTAGGAACCTCCTTGGCAGGGGGCTTCCGAGAAGGACTCGGGAGAGGGGACTCCCTGCTAGAGGGTCTCTTGTGGCTACCCTACCCGGTATCCTGGAGTGACAGACTGTGTCAACTGTGGTCTAGGGGGTGAGAGTACAGAGTGATCAGATGCCTGTGGAACAAGCTGCAAGCCCACAGAGGCTAGTGCCCTTTCCATCGCCAAGAAAGTGTGCCTGACTGAAGAGGGATGGGAGCCCGGAACAGAGGACAACCTCGGGACCGGGGTCACACCCCGCTCTGACATACCCACCAACAGGAGTGGAACCTCAAGGGAACTCAGCTCAGTCGCCAACACAGGGACTGTAGCGCAAGGTGCCGTACAGGAGACTGGTGCCAGGCTAGGGCCCCGGGTGCTGACAAACCAGTCACGACCCCATGGATGGCACTGATTTGAGGGAGTCGTAGTCCATAAGGAAAGTGTTGGTGCCACAGAGGAGTGCTGTGGGCACCATACCAGCTGGTACCGGAAGGAGCATAGAGCAGAGGGCTTCAGAACCAAAAGGGTCGAAGGAGAATAAGATGGAGTCTGAGGGAAAACCTCCCCTGTTCCAGAAGGGGGAGTGGGGGCAACCCCATAGCCATCAAGAGCTGATCCACAAGTCTGACCATGTGCAATTCTGAAAGGCTCCTGGATGATCTGGTGGATATCCCCAACAGGGAGTTTCTGGGTGCTCTAAAAAGGGGCTGTATGGCTGCCCATAGAAAGGATCTGTCGATGAGGAGTACCTGGTTCTAGGTACTGTCTCCCTTCAAAGCAGAGGTCATTGGACCCACAGACAATGCAGTTGGGAGGGGGGGGGGGGAGAGTGACCAGCAGTGGAATTCCTATTGTTTAGGCCGAAGGGTGAGTTTCATCACATGCAGATGTCGGAACTGTGACCAATGGAACTGGTGTCACCGGTGCGGAGACAGTGACTGGTTCAGTAGTCGGCACCGAAGTAGATTCCAGTATTGGTGTCGAAGACAGTAAATGCAATTTTGAAGTCAAAATCTCTGTAGGTTCCACAGACTGCACCGAAGTAGGGGTATGATGCTCTGGTGCCAGTGGAATAATTGACAATTTTGGGATTTTCGGTCTAGGCTCTAAAGATTTGGGAGCTGGCTCTTTCGAAGATGAGGGGACAGACAGGCTCCTTTTCTAATGTTCTTTCCTACGAGGGGGAGAACCCTTGGATGCAGAAAGCCTCCAAGAAAGGTGACTTAAGCAACCCCTTCAAAATGAATTTATTCAGTCTCTCGTTCAAGGCCCTGGTACTAAAACCTGCACAAACAGAGCAAGGAGGTTGAATGGACAAATATTCCACATTTAAACAATAGACACACTAGGAATGTGTGCATGAGTTAGGCATTTTATGAGAAAACTGGTCGCATGCTTTGAAACCAGTAGTGCCCTTCTTGTCCGCCATACTGCCAACTGCTCAAAACACCACAAACATCAGAAATAACACCCTAATAACAATCCAACCAATACGTTACCAAGAAACAACAAACATAACCCAAAAAACAGGCTTATAGTAAAGGGAAAGTAGGAAGAAAGAGAAAAAGGCTACCAACAATGGTATCCCAAAAATACCACAAAGGTACGATGGTAGGAAAGAATACCAATAAAACTGGTAAGGAAGGAGGCACTTTATCACAGCAAAAGTGAAAAGAGGACAACAAAGAATGAAAGGTTCAGAAATCAACAAGCTCACTAAAACAGTAACAAATTAGACTTAGCTGCAAGAGAATCGCTTGACACGTCTTGAGTATGTGGCAAACGATATCGGAGGCAATGGGGGAGAGAAGCACTATGGGTAGTCTTAGCATGAAAGTTTTGTCTGATACGAGCTTGGTATATCGGCAGTGTCGGAACCATCAGTAAGGAATGAAAGAAGATTAACATCAGATACTAAGTTACCTAGGAGTACTGCCTCAAGTATCTTGCTCAAACATCCTGATCCCACTGTATTTCCTTAATAGAAATCATATCAAAGAGATGCAGAACAATTAAAAACTGTTACCTAGGAGCACTGCCTGATAAAGTATCTTACGGAGAAAAATTTAAGCAGGCAAACTCAAACACACAAGTTTGTTTACACTAAGCATCCTATCATGCATGTATCATGAATTGAGACAGAAGAGAAACTGTGGAACAGATTAACCGCTTCGAGTATCTGCGAGGGGTGGCTGAGAAGGGAAGTCTGAATGAGAAGGTCAAAGATAGAAACAGAGGGACTGCAGCCAAATGACACAAACTGTCAGGTGAAGTATATGACAGAATGACAAATGAGCTGAAAAGAAAGGTGTACAAAACAGTGCAACCAGTACTACTGTATGGCACATACACCTGGGCACTAAAGGCAGAGCAGTTAAGGAAGCTAGAGGTGATGGAGATTAAGTGCCGGACATAGGTGGTAGGATGCACACAGACAGATAAAGAAATGAGGACATAACAGAAGCCAAAGTAGCTCCAACTGCAGAAAATGGTCGAAGAACAGATTATGGGAGTTCAGGCAAATGTTCAGAAAAGCAGAAGACAATCTAGTGAAGAGGATTTGGGACAGGAAGAAGGCAAGAGGGAGTCCAGCAAAGAGGTGGACAGATTGCGTGACAGAACACCTGTGACAGTCAGACAGGAGTATCAAAGAAGGTAGGAGAATGGCACTGAACAAAGAGAAATGGAGACAGTCGACATGACGCCCAACCCTATGTAGAAAATTGAAAAAAGGGGGTTGAGGATCCTATTGCACAACTATTGTTAATCTTTCACTGTTCACCCAAATGCCTTCGACATTACCATTACAATAAACAAAACTAAACTGCAAACTAAGCCTCATACTGTCAAAATAAAGCATTATTTTCAGTCAGAATGCAGCTGTGCCAAAAGCAGAACACTCCATGGAAAGTAAAGTTGAGGTATTTTAGAGGGTATTAGATCACTCATCTACTGGTAGTTTAAAGTTAACAAGCTCAAATATCTTGGCGCATTTACTTCTGATCCAGAATCCCGTGGAAGTCTAAATTAAATCAGTTCTTTCACTTAGTTGACAATTTATAAAACACGATTGCAGTAGTTTTCCCAAATTAAAAACTACAACTCAGCCAAAATTAAACATGTTGCTAATAAAGAAAGCAGGCAACCAAGCTATGATTGTATCAGGATACCATGAGGGGCCGGAGCAACAGATGCCCTCTGCATACACTGCATAGGTACAGTTCTGTACTAAAAATGGGAAGATGTCCTTGAGCAAGACTGCAAAAGCATTCGTTAAAAAAAAAAAAAAAACACACACACACAAACAGGGACCTTTGGTGGAACCCTAGCACAGATAAGTTTATAAGCTATCCTGAGCCAAGAGAAGATTACTACATTAGTATAGTGTAAAAACTCACCCTAACAGTACATGTCCTGCTGATCACTGTTGCAGTATTCAAAAACTGAGTGGTTACCCTGTCGAGAATCTGATATTTGACTGGTTTACCAAAGCCAAGCCTTCTGGATGTGTCATACATCCAATGTATGACCTCAGCCTGTGGAAGCAGATGTACGAGCATAAGATCCTCAAGACTATCTATAGCCAGGAGACCCTGGAAGAGCGAGTCTGAAGACAATAAAATAGTAGTCCAGCCAAGAAAGAGGTGGCAATTTCCTCCCTTGGTCCACAAGATGTACAAGTTCGAAAAAGGAGCAAAAATAGAAATAAGATGTTAGGAGGGAGGGAAGCAATACTGCAACAGTGACCAGTAGGACATTTTATGATAAATTCTTACACACTGTACTATGTCCTTCCTTGGATCACCACTGCAGTATCCCAAAATGGATGACTTCCAAGCCTGGATGTTAAGGGAGGGTGGACAGCTTGGAGACAGGAGCGTTGTCTACCAGATACAGCAGTACATGTATATCAAAGGAGGTTCTATATCTAGAAAATGCATTCAACTCTAATGTCTAGTAAAAGTTTGAACAGACAACCAGGTAGATGCATCAAGAATGGCCCTGGAGTCAATACCTTTTTAGAAGGCTTCAGATGAGACAGCTCTGGTGGAATGGGCCCTTCATGGCTGAAAGAAGGGATTGGTCATGTGAGGAGTAACAAAAGAAGACAAATTTGGAAATCCAGCTAGATATTGTTTGGAAACAGGGTTACTCAGTTTATCCTCCTGAATGGGGACAAAAAACTGTTCTGTTTTCCTTAAAGATTTTATCCTGTCTAAGTAAAACATTGGCCGTCTGTGCACATCCGAGAAATGGAGCAGCCTTTCACCCCTAATTTGTGGATTAAGAAACAAAATTTGTTAACTGGACCAACCATTTACCGACAAGTTCATTTACTACCTTAGGCATAAAAGCAGGGCTAGCCCTTAACAAGGTCCTATCCCTGTGAAAGAAAGGGAACAAACGAATGGCCATGAGGGCTTAAAGCTCAGAAAGTTTTCTGGCAGGTGAAAGAGCAATCAGTAAGATTCCCTTCCACATATACAATTTCAGTGGAGCAGTGCCAGCTGGTTCAAAGGAGGCAATTTTTTTCAGGACAAAATTCAGATTTCACAGGGGGATCACAGCCCTCCTTTCTGGGAAGGTTTAGATGCAGGACTCCTTTTAAAAGTGTGACTTCAATCCTGGAAAGTAAAGGACAGTCTAAAGGGATTCAGGCAGCAATAGCAGATGTGCTTTGACAGAATAATACCCTAGTATATTAAGTAACTTGCACAATACAGAATAAGAGGAATCCTTGCTTGAAAAGGGCCATCCTTTAGACATCAGATGGAAAATCTCTTCCATCTGGAGATGTAGGATTTTCTAGTGGCAGGTTTTCTTGCCTCCTGAACACCTGTAGCACGTCCTCAGAATCTTAACCTTCAGAAACCAGCTTTCAATCTCCAAAAGTGTCAGACTGAGATGCACCAGGTTTTCCCTTTTTCTGTGCAAGTTCACTTTGTGGGGAAACTTGCAGTGATAGCCCCTGGTTAGGTGGAGAAGGGGGAACCAATGCTGGATAGGCCAGAAATGAGTCACTATCAAGGCTTTTGGTTTGCCCCCCTGGATCTACAGGGCCACCTCTGGGAATAAAATGTGGGTGGGGGGGCACAGAGGGACATGCCGCCACACTGGAAGGACATGGCATCCATTCTCCAGGCCCGAGGCCAAGGGGTCCTAGCAAACAACTTGAGATGTCTGTTCTGAGAGAAGGTAAACAGATCTATATGAAGAAAAACCCATTTGTGGACAACATTCAGAAAGATCTCTGTTTAACATCAATTTGTGAAGATCTTTCATGGATCTGCTGAGTCTGCAAGAACATTGTCTTCTGATGGAATGTAAACAGCTTACATTAACAGATTTGCTTTCATTGAACAGTCCCATGCCATTAGAAGTAACATGCAAAGCTGGTAGGACTTTGCCCCCCCCCCCCACACTTAATATACCACATGACTGTGGTGCTGTCTGTGTAAATCCCAAATGGTCCCAAGTTCCAGATGTGAGAGCACTTGAAAAGCTTGAATAAGGGCCTTCATTGCCTTGACTGTTACCTTATCTCCCTGGAGAAGCACTGACCTTGAACTCGCATGACACATCCATGTACCCCAAACCAAATCTGACTCATCTGTGTGCTATGTCTTGGGTGGGTGGAAAGACAGGCCTAGTTTTAGAGGAATTTGACAGAACTACCATTGCAACTCTCTTCAGAAAGGGCAACAAAAGGATTTGAAAGTCTAGAGGATGACAGTGTTGCGACTAAAAGGATTTCCAGTATCACTGGATTTTTCTCATGTGCACACTTCTGAATGGAATCATGGGTAGAATGGCTTTCATACAGCCCAGCATTCTTAGGATTCATCTTTCGGAAGTGGATTCAAGGTAGAGCAGGGAGTGGAAATAGCTGGACAGGAAAAAAAAGACTCGCTCTTGAAGAAAGGCAGTCTCAGAAAAAGTATTCAGCTTGCAACTCAAGACAACCAGATCCTAGGAGGGGATCAGGGAACATTTGAGATTGAGAGTGAAACCTAGCCTTTCCAGGAGGAAGACAGTGTAACAGATGCATTCAGTGCATCCTAGGATGTGGCCTGGTTGAGGTATGGTAATATCTGTATTCCCTGAGTTCTGTAAAAGGCAATGGCCAGTGCAAGTTACTACGAGACCTTGGAAGTAGTAGACAGACAGAAGGGTAAAGCACTGAAAGCGCAATAAAAAAAAAAAAGAATGAATCTAAGTAATTTCCTGCAGAGGGATCTGAAGGTATGTATCCTTCAATTTTAAGGAGACTAGAAGGCATAATGGAAGAAAAGAGGAATACATTTTGTAGGGACAGCATCAGAAAAAAGGTGCTTTCAGAAAGCTGATGAGACAAGTCTAGTATTGGTCTCAAGATACCCTCCCTGCCTATGAGCAAGAAAGTCCCGTTTCCTAGCATAGGGGGCACAGGTTCTATGTTCCCCTGGTTGGGCAGTGAAGTGATTCCCCCCTCAGTGAGGGGCAATTCCCTGTAGGACATTTTTTAACCTTACTGGATGATGGACAAGACTCAATGGTCTGTAGCAATGGATTTCCAAGTTGGGAAGAATGTCTTTTGGATAGGGATGGTTTTGAATTGGGGAAGGGGGTAGGGCAAAGTGCAAGGCTTTTCCAGGTTTGGGATCTCTGGAGAGTTTCTCGCAAAATACTTTTTGGGACTACTTAAAGCCCTTCTACAGTGTTTTTTTTTTTCCCCTCTATGGATGAACAAATGAAGTAGGTTTGGAGGGATGATTCTTTTGACACCTAGGTAATGAAGTGAGAAAAATCGATTTTAAATCCTACACAATCTTGCCTTTCTCCTACAGAGATCTGAAGAGTTCAGCTGCAGTGGGGCCAAAGATAAGGTTCACATGAAGGGAAGAATACAGTAACTTCGCCTTGATGTCCTCTAGAAGGGACTGGAGGCGAAGCCAAGCAAATCAATGTATGACAGAGGTAATGGCTACAGCTCTGGAAGCAGCATCTGCAGCATCATAGCTACATTTTATAGAATGTGTGGCTACTTGCATAACTTGATTGAGCACAAGTATCACCTTTGCCTCATGCTCAAAATCCTCCTATTAGCCACAGTTTTAACTCCCCTAGAAGAGAGAAAAATTTTTATCATTGGAGTTTGATAATTTAAGGCCTTTAAAGCCAAGGTAGCAAACTTTACCTTCTTACCATATTAATCCATTGCCCTATCATGTCGATCTGAAGGCAACACATTAACTGCAGGTAAGCTTACTGGACATACCAGCTGAGACAGAAGACTGAAGGGTCTGCTATAGGGTTTTTAAAGAGAAATTTAACATTTTCAGTGACCTTATCAAACCCTTCAGGCTTTCTGGGAGCTGGAGGTTGGGAGTCAGAAGATGATGTACAGTAAATGCAAAAGCATCCAGAAAGGCCTCCAAGACTAGGGTAGGTTTAGGGGCTTGTAACTCAAAAGCAAGTCATACCTTTTGTACAACAGCAACTTGTCTGGATTGCAATTCAAAATGATGCATTATCCTGGTAATAGTGCCCCCACATGAAATTGCTTCTATGGGGAATAAAGGCACATGTCACCTTCATCGTGAAGCAAGTTGTCCAGGAGACTGAACCTGAAAGGAGTAAGCTAAGGAATCCTCATTTGAATCAGATTCCTCTTCCTCCTCCTCAGATTTGCGTGTTTTTTTTTCAGGGGAGGAGGGCCTTTGTGAGAGTAGCGAAGACAGGAAGAGGCTTTAAAGGACAAAAAGGTCTTGTATAAGCCTTGTAAGAATTCCATCTATTCCTTTTCTTAAAACGTCAGAGATGGAGAAACTAGCTCAATTTTGTTTCTTTTTGAGGTATGACTGCTACTCTAACAAAGCAAAGTGAATCAGATCCCCAACATACCTCAAAGTGTCATAATATTTTTAGGGACCACTGGGCATACTCAAGATCCTAGTTAGGGAAGCTAAATCACCTTAGGTTCCCATTTCTCTACAGTCACAGTAGGCTATCACACTGGACATGCAGGTAAACAATATCGGCCTCTGTTGGGGCCAGGGTAGCAGGACTCTAAAGGAGTCAGATATTCCATGGATTCCTGCTTCATCTCAACTGGAGGATCCAAATCAGACTTAGAAGCTGAAGTTTCAGGCCTAGCTTTCTTGAACTTTTCTGGGAGTGAGCAGGGCATCTGATGGTTCCATCGTCTCACTTTGCACGTGACACTTCAGATGTTTGGTCTTCACGCACTTAGTCCGGCTCAAGAGTTTCATGAAAAAATTACTAGCAGATTTTACAATTTTTGTGACAATGTTCAGCTCCTGGACAAAACACTGGGAGTGGAGGTAGTTATAAGGGATCTGCCTACCACAATCTCACTTCCCCCTCTTAGCGGACATTAAAAAACTTTTGTATTAAAAATAAAGAAGGTTCCCCAATGGGGGTACTTAGCTGATTAAGTCTAGGCAGCGGGGAGCAGCAATGACAGCAGTGTTCAGATCAGTGTGAGAGAAGTTCCTGCATTCAGGCTGGCAGCAAGTTAGTCCAAGGATCTTAGACTTGCACGTCTGCTTAATTACCTCTTACACTCATAGGCCATCATACGTTGGAATTCTGGGGCATCCAAGAAGGTATTGGCTTTGGTGAACCAGTAAGATAACCAATCAGTTTTGGAATACAACAGTCATCCAAGGAGGACATTAATACAGATTCTAGAAAGGTCAAAGCTACAAGCCTACAAAAGGAACGAAATAAACCACAAGCATCTGAAAAATAAATTTAACTCTGTACCACTGTACAAATTACGTCCATATACATGTGTGCTCCTACTGAAAGGTTCCTGGAAACATTCTCAGAACTGATATGCTGCGAAAAAAGGTCCATCTTCAACAAGCAGACTGCTTTAAAGGTTACCGTATTTCAGTTGAACAGTCTTGCAAAAATGCTCAGGGAACAATCTACAGATGCACTGACCAAAAGACACCAGAAAAGCAGCATGAGATATCCTCACTTTTCTGAAGTATACTTACAGCACAAGAGAAAACAGGAAACTCAAGCAAACAGAAAGGGCTTTAGCAACTAGTTATTGAGCATGTCGTTCAGGAGAAGAGGGCACTTGAATAGAACACTCTGCAACATTCCATTCCAGTGTGGTTTCTGGACAGCAAATAAAATGTACTGGAGATGGTCCAACCTCCATCAGCTGTCTAGTCAGAGTTCTTATTTCCTATCAATTTACCTGACAATACGATCTCAAAGTTGGAGATTTACAATCCATTAGGGATACTAATGCCAAGTACAAGGACTTTCCCCATACTATTCCATGTTATGCATTTGTGAACAGAATGCTTTTCCATAGCATTCCCAACATTTCACTGTCTACAGGCAGTGTTAAGCTTGTTGCCATCAATACTTTTGTCCTTAGCCGCACACATCTGGAATGAACTAGGACAACCGCATCTAAGCTAGAAGTAGAACTGAGTCACTGTCTGCTTGGCGTGACAGAGGCGTCTAGGTCTTCCACACTTCCCCAGTGGTCATACTGGCAGAGGACTCTTCAGCCCAAGAACGAAGAAAAGGGATCCTCCTTACCAGTTTCTGCGTCACAGCTCTAAAGAGAATGAAAAGGTATTTCCCTTCAGTTTCTGCACCACAGCCTTGACAATTAACTCTTAAGGATCAGAGTTTCATCTCAGCTGAGAAGCTGGGTAAAGATGAGGCATGAAGCAGAATCTTCTGAAGAGTCTTCCGCAGGTAAAGACTTCTAGAAGCTACATAAAAGCTTTGCAATACCTGGTGAAGGACTCCAAAACCAGAAAAAAATCAAACTTTCTTAAAGGACGAAACTGCATTTCAGTCTGCATAAAGATTCAGATTTGGGATCAAGTGAGACTTTTCAACTGTTAAGTCACCCAAATTCTGCAAAAGGTAGGATAATTGGAAAGATACTGCCAGCAGACTCTTGCAATGAGGCAACATTTAGTTCAGATAAGAGAAAAAAAAAACGAAACTTGTTTTTACAGTTGAGTATTTTGTATACTGGGACCGTGCCTAAACTCCAAAAGGTAAAGTGATAACTGGATAAAAGGCAAAAAAATCTGGAAAGTACAGTTGTCATACAGCTTGCAATAACTGCAGATGTTAAAAAGTATAGCCTCTGCTGCAGTGGACAACACCTGGAACTTCTGCCACAGAACACCTGTCATCTGTCCCAACTTCCAAAGCTTTGCCATTCTCACTCCAGGGTAGGCACACACCCTTGGTGCAACAGGGTATCTGCTCATGCCATCTCTAGTCAGCTGACTCAGCTTACAGATGCCTGGTAAGAACCCACTACATTAACTGCCTGGGTGGCATATGCCTCCAACACTAACAACCCATCTAGACCCTCCAAGCAAACTTGAAATGCCTTGTATAGGTAGAAGTGAGAGAAGATGAGGGAGTAGGTGACTAGGTACCAACAACAAACTTCAGGAAGTCTACAGACAGAAGGAAAGGGTGGGGAGGCAGTATGCAGGAAATGCAGTTAACATACTCCCAACAGTTATGGCAAGTTTCTAAGTAACTGTATTATGTCTATCATAGTAATACTAGTCCACTCTTGGGAAGATTCCCAAAGCTTTTGGACCAGACGGTGTTTAGTACCAAGAATGTATAAGGCTGCAACAGCCCTTGTAGAATGTCCATGACAAAACCCGTTCTGCCTCTAAAGATATGTCCAAATTATGTTTAGAGAAAGTTTAGACAGATAATCAGATAGCAGCTTCCAATATGGTCAGAGTGCTAATACCACCTTCAAGGAAGGATGCAGCAGCTTTAATTTGCCCCGGTGCAGTTTTGCCATGAAACAGGCCATTTTGAGATGGTTTGCTGAGACAAGTCCACCCTTCCTACCCTTTACAAAAGTTACAATTGGTCTGGTTCCCTAGAAAGGCTAAAGTAAGGAAACATTTCAGTTGCCTATGCAATTTACTGTGTGTGCAATATCTTTCTGCCCTTGGTCTGATGGGAATCAGAAACAATCAGATGTGAAATTATCAGATTTACAGAGACTACTGTAAATAACTTGTATCAATGTAAGGCTGGTGTGGAGGAATACCTCAGTTTTTTAGTAGACTAGAAAGCGCTGCTTGCATAGAGCTTTTAGTTCAGTAATCTCCTGGCAGATATAATGGCCACTAAACAGTATTCCAAAGTTAGACATTTGGAAAGTGCATCAGCAGATGCCTCTAAGAGTGGCACCATTCAATTTTGCAAGCTTTTAATGGCGGTCCCATTGAGGAGAGATTACTTTCATGGGGTTTCAGTTACAAGACCACAGAGGAACTGCTTTACTGGTAGCAGAGTGCAAAGGGGGGTTTTCCCCACTACAGGCAGACAAGTCATATATGACAATACTGAACTATAAAAGGTCTTGACATTTGAGTACCAAGGTCAGTGGAGACTAATTAGGGTCTCCCTCGCACAGAAGGGATTATGCTTTCCATTTTTCAAGGCATTATTTCCTTGTAACTGGCTCAAAGACATCCTTAAGACAACATCCTCAGAAACATGCTGGAAGAGGTCAAGTGATAGATCTGCCAAACAGCCAACCTTGGGGCCTTCAAGATGGGGTGTATAAGTGAACTGAGTCAAGAAACCTATATGCTCAGAAAGATGGAAAGGCTCCATCATTACCATGCTTAGTAGGAAGCAAAAGCAATGTTGTCCAGGGTGAATTGGTGCTATGAGTAGCATTTTTTGCTAGTCCTTTACCTTCTGTATTATCCTGAAGACAAGAGGGATGGGAGGAAAGCAGTAGAGAAATACACTTGCCCATCTTACTCGGGAGAGATCTGTTGTCTAGGCCCCTAATGGTGGTGTCTTTTTGCAAAATGTTTTCTGTAGAAGCAAAAATGTCAATTCTGGAACACTCTAGTCTCGTCAGGGGACCACTTGAGCTGAAAAAACCACATATCCCTGGGTCCAGAAGAATTGCTTTGCTGTAATGTGACTTTACTGCTGTATGGTATCAAAGTAACTGGTAACAAGAAGGCTTTCTGGAGGGAAGAAAGACCCACTGCTTTACAGTAGTCAGTAAAGCTAACAGAAGGGCTTGCCGGGAAGATACTTACCTTTGTGATTTTTAAAAGTGTTAGGATGTCCCAGAATCTGAAAGCAGGCCAGAGTTGACTGCACCGATGTCTGTCGGTTTAATCTCTCCAACTCTTAGTTTCCTAAAACCATGACTGGTATGGACCCCATTCCTAACTTATGGTACAAGCAAATTTCATAAAGTTAGTATTGTTTCAATCACATATCTAAAAGTGCTCTATGTAGCACATGCAATGTGTTAAGAATTGACTCTTCCTGCAATTTATATTGAGTTATATGCACTGGTTGCATACCCAAGCCTTATTTTATTAGAAACATTGCTCCTACTACCATTGTAAATGTACGGGTATCCTCCTTCCACAGTGCTCTAATTTTTGTCTGCAAATCCTGACATTTTATGACTGCCTCTGTACACAAGACAATGTAAATCACTAGGTGTAGCAATTTCAATTAATGCTGCTACTTTTTCCCCATGACCTACTATCTGGCTTTCCTTGCATCTATTTTTTGATCGGTTGGCAATGGGTGATCTCATATATACTTCATTCTCTGTAATGCTTTGTGGTTATAATGTTTACTCCACAACCTCCCCTTAGGAAATGCCATCAAATATAACTCGCCTATCACTTGGGAACTCCTCATCAATGCTCTCTAGAAGGTCAAGAACACTGCATGGATGGATCCTGGCAATATCCCAGGATGCCTTCTAAATAGCAAGAAACAACCTATCGGACCCTCTGGAATCACCATTTAACTGTAGCCTTCAAACAGGCTTTGTGCACCACAAATGGAGAACAGCAACAGTCATCCCTCTACACAAAGGTGGGCCATCTACAGATCCACAAGTGTCACTAGTCTCATATGCACAGCAATGGAAAGAATCATGGAAATGATCGACAAAGAAACTTCCAGACACTGGACCCAACCCAACTGGGTTTATATCACATAATCAAAATTCCAAAATATCGAACACCATAAGCTCGAACTTGGAATTTCAAAATGTGATCACATCGAACACTCAGAATAGCGAATTTTTTCCCAGGGAAAACATTTGCTGTTCGGAGAAACATACACACAACACAAGCACACTAAAAATAAATAATCCATACACATACACTTAACAAAACTCTACTTCTAACCCTACACTAAGCCGTACATACATTCCTATCTACTAACCTTAACCCGCACCCTAAGGTCTATAACTATAGCACACTTACCCCAAGGAGCTATACACAAACTAAATACACATACATACACTTAAAACCCTTCTTCTTAACTCTATACTAAACCGTACATACATTCCTACCTATCCACTTACAGACCTTAGGGTGAGGGTGCGGGTTAAGGTAACTATCACACTACAGTGGAGGAAATAGTGAAGCCACGGAACGTCCCACCGATATTTTGCCCTAGGTAAGAATTCGATGTTCCGCAGCTTCGCTATTTTCAGCCTTTGATGTAGTGGTTTCAATTTTGTAACATTCAAAGTTTTGCAACTAAGATGGTATAACATAGACCCACCCAATTTGGTTTTGTCAAAGGCAGGTCATGCTTACTCAAACAGGTAGACTTCTTTGAGAGGTTCACCAAAGCAGTGGATAACAAAAACGATTCATAATGCCCACACTGACCTGGCCAAGGCATTTGACAAAATACCCCACCTCAGGCACTGTTAACTCAAGAGGTTAGGTATAAACTAGTCATTAATGAATAGTCATCTGGCTCACAGACAGGACCCAGGAAGTCAGAATTGGGAGTCCCTTTCTATAAAAAATCCAGTCACAAGTAGTCACTCAGGGATCGGTCCTGGAACTGCGTTTTGGTGTTTACTTTTCTGAAATCAAGACCAATATCTAGAGCCTCTGGCTGACCAAATTTGCAGATGACTGCAAATTAGGAACAATCACAGAATCCCCCAACAACACTAACGTACTCCAGGAAGGGCAGACAGACAACTTGTCAGAGCCATGGACAAACTAAAGGCCAAGAAATGTACAACAGTATCCTTTGGGAAGTCATCCACCCCTGGTAACTACCATACTGACAAAAGACCCACCAAGAACTTACCCAGTAGTCAGGGACTTGGGGACACAAGTAGACAGTAATCTAGTCTTTGACCATCATGTCTCTACAGTAGTGAGACAACTACTCTATGCTGTGCAACTTAAAGTTATGACAGTTTCACAAGAGGTAACTAGTAAAAGTCCTAGAGCCATTAGCCAAGCCTAGCCATATTATACCAGTGTTCCCTAACTGACCTTGGTTAAATGGTAGTTATTCGCAGAGCGAGTCTACAATCAGCACAGACTGTCCCCGTCCATGAGGGACATAGATGCCACCCCATGGGCGAATTTACATCTTTCATCCATCTGTCCAGATTGCGCTTGAATAGGGGTCATTGAGGACCTCTGCTTCACATGAACTGGGAGTTTAGTCCAGATGAGCAGCAATCTCTGGGAAATGCATCTGTCTTCTCCAGCATGTTCTGTTAATGTCACAGGTTAGGTTGAGATCCCTGAATTGAGTGACTCTTGTCCTATTTGATTTGCAGATGTGCAACATCTCCATTAGGGCAGGGGCTAGAGACTGCACTGTAGGAAAGGCATAAAGTCACTTCTCAGCAGCCTGTAGGATACAGGGTACAGTGACAGGGATTTCAGTCTTTCCATGCAAGTCATGTTTTGGAGGGGCTGCATTTTCTTGGTGAGAAACCTCTGTGGTGTCTCCTGCTGCTGCAGGTGTCTGGTGAGGTACATGCAAAAGGAAGCACTATACTCAATTAGCGGTCTGATAAGGGTCAAGAACAAAGAAGTTATAACATCCTTGGTTTTGGATGTGATGCCCGTATGAGATGTGCAATGTAGGTTTTCCATGCCACTGTGGAGACATGATGATTGAATTTTAGACTGTGATCAAACTATGTTCCCAAATCTCACACCAATGGGTTTGAGCTTAGGGGGGTGCTGTCAATATTTTAATTTTCAGGGACTTGCTCTTTGCTAAAAGGGATAATAATGCACTTTTTTGCATTTAGTTTTAGTCCATGGCTTTGGTACCAAATCATTTGCCTGTGTTAGCCCATTCTCTAATAAGTTATCATTTGGGAGCTCATGGATTGCGCCCAGTTTGCAATCAGCAAACTTGGTAAGCCACCAGCCATCTACTTTCACATGGACTTCCGAGAAACAGATTCCAAACAGTGCAAGACCCAGCACAGACCCTTATGGTATGTCACTGGTAACTGGTCTACTGGTAGAGGTGGACTCTCCAAATCTGACAGTATGCATTCTGTGAGCCAGCTGGCTACCCATCTAATAGCCTATGGGTTAATCCCCAGCTGGAAGAGTTTCTGAGTGATACCAGAGCTGGGAGTTGTCAAAAGCCTTGGCTTAAGTCAAGATAGGCAGCATGTACTGGTTTGCCTTCATCCAAGGCTTTGGCAACATTCTTGAAGTTCACCAGGTTCAATAAGCATGAGCCACCCTTAATGAAGCCAAACTATGTCGGATCAAGAGTTTGAAGGTAGTTTATGTCCTTGTTGACAAGGTTGATGAGGATTCTTTCCATGGCCTTGCAGATAAGGCTGGTTAGGCTTATGGGTCTATAATTACCAGGGTTGGTTGATGGACCTCCCTTGTGGAGGGGATTACTGCTGCTGTTCCCCACTCTGCCTGAACTAGGCCAGTACTCATGCTGAGGTTAAAGGTTCTAAGTAGCTCTGCTAGGTCTTGTTTTAGATTGTTTAGTAAGCAGCCTGGGATGTTATCTGGTCCCAGAGAGACCAGAGTTTTGGGCTTGGAGAGTGTGGATGTGACCTGCTCTTCGACTAAGTAGAGGACTGATGTCAGGTATGCTTTGGGGTATGGTTGATGGGGATAGGGATGGTGAAATCTGCACCAAGTCTGTCAGTTAGTAGGTTGTCAATTTCCTCAGGTTCAGTACGAGAGGCACCATTCACTTAAGTTTGGCACATAGTTGGGAGTTCCTTTTCAGATTTCAGATGCAACTAAAGAATGTCTTATGATTATCCTTAGCGATGCTAATTTAGCTATGCAACTAGCTTTAGAAGACTTTACAAGACCTCCAATTTGCTTTTTCAGCTGTGGAAAGTATTCTTCTGCTGACTAAGTTCCCTCTTGTTATTAGACATCAGTTTCTTCCTTTTATTATACTAGGTCCACCAGGGTGGCCTGTTTTTTCAGGAGGAACTAGTTTTGATCCGGTCAGGTACAGCAAAGTCTATACAGTTTAGGTGGTTATACATGGCATTTGTGCACTCCTCTGCATAGAAGTCACTGCTGGCTGTGTTAGCAGTGGGTTTGAAACTTTATATCATTGCCTAGTGGGCTTTAGTTTGCTTTGGAGAAAATTTTCAGCTTTTTTTGCTCCTGTGGGGGTGTCAGGTCTGATCATTACTTTGAATATTGTCTGACCTTACCAGGGAGGGCAACACACAGGGGGTAGTGTAGAGACCCTCCATGTCACTAAGTGCCAAGTCTAGGACATTTCAGCGCCTTGTGGCGGCACAGGACAGCTGTTCCAGGGCATTTGTATTAAAGTCCGGAAACCTCAGGGCGAGCATGTTTGAAGCTCGTGTATGTCACCCAAATCATGGGAAGGACAATTAAAATCTCCCATGACCAAAGCGTTTGGCTGTAACTGAGAGACTCTTAAGGCCAGGTAGGAGGTGTACTCTTGGTTCATGGTGGGGGACCGGTGGCTAGCAATGATGTAGTAGGGTGTTTTACCTATAGTTAAGTTGAACCTGGAGTAGCTCATGTGTCATACTGCTTACCCAGTCTCGAGGTGTTATTTGGCTTTAATGAAGATGCATACATCTCCACATTTGGTTCTTTCGCACTCATTTTGAGGTCTGAATGTATGGAAGCGCTGTAGCCTTGCACGCCCGGGGTGCTCTCTGCAGCCTTGAATCATATCTCTGACTGCACAGATATCAGCATATTCCAATGTGAGGAGTGCTTCCAGGGAGTACAGTTTCCTGTTTAGGCTCCTAGCATTAAGCAGCATAACCTCGTGTTTGTCTCAAGTGGATTTCTTTACATCTCGCATATTATATTTATGTTTTGACATTGCTTTTTTAAAAAAGGCACTATAGGAGAGGCAAGCGCCTTTGCCAGTATCCAAAAGCCTACAGAAGACTAGGGAAGACCATTACTAGCAAAGCAGTGTGGTCAGTCAACCAAGTCTTCCTAGGCTGACAGATACTGGATCCCCGTTTACTGAAATCAGAAGCTAAGCCAACTGTTGAAATCGATCTTTGTCTATACTGTGGCATCAGCCTGGGTGAAAGTAGAATGCTGTTTACAGCTAGGGACGGACCTGCCTGGGACACAGAGTTCAATCATGTCTCTCCATGTAGTCCAGAGGTGCATGTCTCAAGTCATTCACCCCAACACGTAGAGAGTCATGACTGTATCTGTTGAGTGACGAGTATGTGCTTGATCTGATGGATCCTGGCACTAGAAATGCAGCTGACACTGACCTTGTCTAGCCTGGTGAGGGGAACATGTGTCTCTCATTATGGTGTCACCTATGACCAGAACATTTGGTTTTGAGGTGTTTTGCCTTACAGGCTTATTTGCTGACACTAGTGTGTGTTATGTGCAGTGGATTCTATTTGCTTTGCATTGTGTGCAAGTGGTTTGCACTTGGGAGGTCTTTGACCTTTTGGCAAGCTCCTGTTGATTACCTTCACAAGTATGTATTTATGTGCTGTGACCTTGTTTTGTGCGAGAGGTTGTGAGTGTGTGTGTTGTGTGCTGATAACCTGTCTGATGCCCAGTTTGTTATGTGAGAGAACAGACTCCAGATTCATGGTGTCATTACATCTCTCACATATTACATTTATATGTTTTAGGAGTAAGTGGTTGCCAGTACACGAGGCATTTACTACATTGCTTCAGGATGCCCATATCAATCAGGCCAGCCACAGAAATGGTTGGAAACTGATCTTCCATTATGGCAGGTTTTTACCATTACTATCGGGAAGAGGGCTAGTTTGACCACATTTTGCTCTAGAATTAACAAAGACTTATTCTATTGAAGGCTAGGGATGAAAACTATGGCAATGTCACTCAGTGCGCAACTGAGTTTCCTGCAATGCAACAAGAAAGCATGGGAGGGATGACCAACAGATATCTAGGAGAAAATCATCTTTCAAGGCGTTTTCATCTATACAGGGCACTGCTGAACCCATTGCGCAGCTACACATAAACATGAAGCTTAAATACAGCACATTTAAGCCAAACTACCAATGGGAAAGCACACAATGAGGTTTCCTCCAGTAATCTCCAACTCAGATGAGGCTCAGACTACAATTCTGCCACAAGGGTACGGGCAGGGCCCTCCTAATGTAAGATGTTTGGAATAGCCAAGTGTTAGTCTAAATTCAGCAGCTCTGAATTTAGTCTATGTACTAGCTACTTGAAACAACAGAACTGCTTTTTAAAGTGCAGAAAAACCGTAATAAAATCGGCAGAACGAGGCAAAACATTATAAAATGCAGTCAGCAAAGTGCAAAAAAAACCTTGAAAAGTACTTGTTTTCAATTTTAATAGTGAATGCTTTTGATTTCAGCAGAATCTCTCCAGACCCCTGGCAAAAGTCACCAAATGTTGAGCAGCTCATGTTAGATGACCTGCATTGATATTGCTCTCTGCACAAACTGATGACCTGCATTGATATTGCTCTCTGCACAAACCAGCAGTTCTTTGAGCAGCTTTGAGAAGGGGGAGATTATGGAGAGAGTTTCCTAGAGAGGTTTGCTTATAAGCGAGGCACAGGGAACCGCATTTGCGTACACCAGCACAATGAAAGACTTGCACAGTTAATCCTTCAGGCCAATCAAATAAAACCACAAACTTTGCACCAGCAGTTTCCAACTTGGATGGGTTGAATTCAGCTCCGCTCCCACCACAGTGCAAAAGAACCCCCTTAATGTAAAATGTAGTGGTTTGGAGCTTAAGTGCAGTAACAAATGCTTTACTAGAGTGAGAATTCCTGCAGTATCAGGAATCCTTGGAAATAAATTCACCAACCCTGAGAAATGTTCAACAAAGCACAGAAAAATGTGCACAATGTAAGAGAACACAGAAAAACTTTGCAAAACTTAATATTTTGGCAGACTCAGAACTTTGGCAAACTTAGGAACAGTTTTTGTAGAAGGTTAGGAAATATTAGAATACTGTTAACACAACGTTAAGAGCTGTACAGTAACAGATGACATTGAACACGTGCAAGTTGAAAAACAGTAATAAATTCATCAAAAATCTCACTAAAGGCTGGCACTTCCAACAGAGGTTAGACACTGGTATGCAACCAAAGGAAGGGCCAGTTCAAAAGAAAATGGCAAGTTAACTCAAGGAGAAGCCTGGTGACAGTCAGCTTGGTCTCAATGCATCATTGCACATTAACTCTCAACTTAATGACTGCCTCATTCAAGTCTCATCCATGCAGGAACAACAAAAAAAGGCTCCAAGGTAAAATTTTTTTTTGCCACAACTGGAACAACTCCACAACAAACAAAGACAAATCAAAAACAAATACAAAAAAAAAAAAACATTATCAACTTCATCAGTTATACATCCATTTTAAAACTGATATTTTCCTATAATGCTTGAATTTGCTGTATGAATTTTTGTCCAGGTCATAGGTCTGGTTGTCAATCACAAACACATTTAATTGAGGTTCATTTAATTGATTAATTAAAAATAAAAAACAAAAAAAATAAATAAAATAAATCAAAACATATAAAAACATATTATTACAACTTATAAAGAATTTTTCAATCAAATCAACATTTAAATACATTTAAATAAGACTTTTAAAAAATTTTACTTTAAAATGTTTGTGTATTGTTTGATTTGGGCTTTTGATCTGAATCTGAAACAACAAAGCACCATCTGTGATTATTGAATGAATTGCAAGCCATACACTGAGACCTTTGAGAAAAGAAACACTTGTTTGTTTTTATAAAATAATATAATATATAAATAAAAAAAAAAAAAAAAAAACTTTTTTGAGTTAAAGCTTGGCAGCTCTCATGCTTTCTCTCTTCTTTTCCAACGTGAAGAGAGGACTTTTTGCAAACAGCAGGAGACAATGAAGGACGAATGAGTGCCCATATGAAGGAGCAGCGGATGACAAAGGATGCATCCGAAGAGGATAGGTTATGCCACAGGAAGACGTTCTAAAACTTTCTGTAGAATGCCCACAGCAAAGTGCTTTCAATTTAAAAAACATTTTTGAGGTAAGACCTGCTTGATTTAGAGATGGGCAGACATAAGATAGTTAAAAGAAATGGATTACAGAAAGTAAACAATACTCAATGTTAGAAGTCTGACAAAACAAATGAATACAATAAGAAAGACTGAGAAATTCATGTAATAACAGACAAATAGGATATATTACTGTGCAGCTAACAGACAGCCTTATTACAAGCATACAGCAATAAGGGACAGGAAAGGAAGAAATAAATGCCACAGTGGAAGAAAGGAATAGCGAAAAAGTACAGTTTTGTACCTACCATAAATGTAGATGTTTGAGTGTATACAATGCTGCAGTCATTACACTTGGGTTATCCTGCCGTCAGGTGGTTCCCCAGTTGGCCTGAGTTCCAAAGTCTTGGTCCAGCGTCGGTTGCTGTCACCTCCTCCCTGACGTCAGTGCGACAGGGGTATATAAGATGCAGCCAACGCCATTTTCTTCAGTTTTTCTTGCCCCAGATGTCAGGTGCCTCCAAGCAGGTAGACAATTTCAATTGCTAATGAAACATACATAAGAAAAGCAAAAAACAACTTACAGCTACCAGCAAATACTCCCCATAGGTAGTAAAGGTAGAAGACATAGGTACATACCAACCAGTAAGAGGGGAAGGAGGGAGGGTAACCTGGACTGCAGCCGTGTATACACTCGAACATCTACATTTATGGTAGGTACAAAACTGTACTATGTTCATCGTGTTACACTGCTGCAGTCATTACACTTGGGTAGAATCCCAAAGCTGAGGTAGGGTGGTTGGTTCTATAAAGGCATTAGGGGTGGCTATAAGACCCAGCAGTACTGCAGTGGCAAAGCCAGCTCTGGATTTAGAGTATAGAGGCAGATGGTAATGCTTGGTGAAGCTATGTACAGAACTCCAAGTTGCTGCTTCCAAAATATTCTTGGTAGGTACTCCCCTGAGGTAGGCAGTTGAAGTGGCTGTTGCCCTGGTGGAGTGAGATCTAATGCTGCTAGGTACATGTTTTCCATGGTATGTGTAGCAGAAACGTATGCAATGTCCTATCCATTTTGAAATGGTCTGTTTTGAAATGGCTTTTCCCTGTGCTCCTGCAGCATATGCTACCAATAATTGCTCAGATTTTCTGAAAGCTTTGATTTTGTCCAAGTAGCAGCGCAACTGCCTGTGAATGGCCAAAGAGTGCAGTAGTCTCTCCCCTTTATTCTGTGGTTTAGGATAAAAAGTTGGCAGGTGAATAGTTTGGTTTAGAGCCACACTGGATACCACCTTTGGCATAAACATAGGGTTAGTTCTTAAAGACACCCTGTCCTGGTGGAAAATGAGGAAAGGTTCCACTGCCATTAGTGCCTGTAATTCTGAAACTCTTCGTGCTGATGTTATTGCCAGGAGCAGAGCAGTTTTCTAAGAGATATATTTTTATTCTGTGTTAGCTGGCTCAAAAGGAGGTAAAGTTAGTTTTTCCAAAACAAAGTTGAGGTCCCAAGTTGGAGTAGGCGCTCTACGGGGTGGTCTTATGTTTTTAGCCCCTCTGAGGTACAGTTTTTAACAAAGGATTAGAGAAAATTGGTAGACCCGTGTTGTAATGAGCAGAGATGGCAGAGGCGTGGATCTTGATGGATGAGAAGGAGAGGCCTATGTCCAGCATCTCAGTTAAGTATTGTAGTATCTGAGGAATGTTTGGGACAAGAGGGTCAAGACTGAGCTTGGTTCCAGGCACAGAATCTCTTCCATTTATCCAAATAGGCTTTCCTGGTACTTGGCCTTCTGGCCTCCAGAATGACATCCATAACAGCTTTGGAGAGAGGCATTGCTTGCTTGACTAAGGAATCTTCCATGCAGCTAGGTTTAAGGTCTTTAGCTGGCTGTGTAGTATTTGATTGTTGTGCTGAGTCAGCAGATGTGGGATTTGAGGCAAAATCCAGGGTGGTTCTTGTGCTAAGCTCCTTAAGATTGGGTACTAGTGCTGGCATGGCCAGTCTGGTGCAATCAGAATCATCTTTGGCTCTTCCTGTCTGGCTTTTATGAGTACCTTTGGCAGGAGAGGTAGTGGTGGGAAAGCGTATACTTGTAGGTTCTCCCAGCTGAATGAGAGGGCATCCACTTTCCATGCTTGTGGATGGTAACTCCTTGTGCAGAATTTTTGTAGCTGGCAGTTTATTGGGGATGCAAACAGATCTATGTCCGGGCTCCACCATTTCTGTGTTATCATTCTGAATATTTGTGGATTTAATTCTCATTTGTGGGAATCCATGATGTTTCTGCTTAAGTAGTCTGCCAGTGTGTTTTTCTCTCCTGGCAGGAATTGTGCTTGCAGATGAACTGGAAGGTTTATAGCTGTGTTCCACAAGGTCATGGCTTGTCTGCATAGGGGGTAGGAGTGAGTGCCCCCTTGCTTATGTACCACATAACTGTGGTGTTGTCTTTATTAGTAGTTGCCCTGGATGCAACAGGTCCTTGAAAGCTATAAGGGCATTTTGTACAGCTAGCATCTCTTTTTGATTGATGTGAAGATGCCTTTGTTCTGCGGGCCACGTGCCCTGAATACATTTGCCTGCCATGTGTGTCCCCCAGGCGTAATCCGATGCATCTGTTGTCAGTGTTTGCCTGGCTGTGGGTTGTATAAAAGGCTGTCCCTTGTTGAGGTGACAAGCTTGAGCCCACCACTGAAACTCCTGTTGAAGGCATGAGATTAGTGGTATAACTGTTTCCAAACTTTGACAGTGTTGAGACCATACATTCTTTAGGTACCATAGTAGTTTCCTCATATGCAGTTTGGCATATGGAATTAGTAGTATGCAGGATGCTATGTAACCAAAGGCCTGCAGAATTTTTCTTGCAGGGAGTTGGGTCTTTGTTGCCATCAATTGAAAGTACTGAGTCAGTTGTCTTTGCTTGTCTGGCGTGAGATAAGCCATCTGGGCCGTTGTGTTCAAGCTGGCACCTAGGAATGTAATCTCTTTTGAGGGCACTAGTTTTGATTTCTTTTTGTTTACTGTGTACCCCAAGCAACTTAGTAACTTTTTTACAAATGCCAGATGCTTTAGAAGAAGGTCCTTGCACTCTGCTTGAATCAGGCAATCGTCCAGGTACGGATAAATTTGAATTCCTTTCCGTCTACAAAATGCAATTACTGGTGCCAGGCACTTTGTGAAGACCCTGGGCGCAGTAGATAAGCCAAAGGGCAGTGCAGAGAATTGGTAGTGCATTAAACCAGCTATGAATCTGAGGTATCTTCTGCAGTTTTGTCTGATAGGGACATGCAGGTATGCCTCTGAGGTCAAAGTCACGAGCCAAGCTTTCTTGCCCAGCATGGGAAGAAGCTGCTGTAATGTCAACATTTTGAATTTCGCAACATCCAGGTAAGTGTTTAGAGATGAAAGATCCAGAACAGCCCTCCAGGCTTTGTCCTTTCTGGGTACCAGAAACAGTCTTGAGTAGAATTCCTTGTTCTTGCTCCTGTGATGGTACCTTCTGAATAGCTCTCATATCCATGAGTGCTGTAATTTGTTTTTGAGCCTCTGCCCATTGATTTGGTGGCAGATTTGGCATTCCTTTTAACCTTGGCAGAGTGTGAAAGTGGAACCTGTAACCTTGAAATACAATGTTGAGAACCCATTTGTCTTTGGTGATCATTTGTGGTAGAAGAGTGCCAGTTTTCCTCCTAAGGGGGCTGCCAAGAGGGATTTGTTTGGCAGCTGTAGTGGGACGTCATCGGAGCTGCTTTTTATATGGTTGGGGCCTGTCTTCCCCTTCTTTCTGGCCTGATGCAACCCATTGTCGAGGCCTATAAGGACCTTGTGTTTGACCGCTACCTCTTGGACATCTGTATCTTCCCCCTTTGAGGTCTGTCTAATTGGAAAGGACCAATTCTTAGTTGGCCAGTTTCTGCTAAATCTAGGAGGCTGAACCTGTAAGAAATCCTTCACAGTTTGCATAGATTTTGCCTTATCCTCCATTTTCTTTAATACCTCTTCTGCCTTAACTCCAAACAAAACATCCTGCTGCAAAGGTGCACCCAATAATTTTGCTTTAACATGATCTGGTAACATATGTTCTTTTAACAAAGCATGTCTTCTAATGACAGCCTGTAACTGCTGCTCCGCAGGAGGCCTCTAGAGAATCAAAACCACATTGTAAAGTATGCTTTCCCACTTGTTCAGCTGCATGCAATAAATCCTGCATCTCTTTAAAATTAGGAGGATCTGATTCTGGTAGCATTTTTAACTGAGACAGTAAAAATTGCTGATATTTTAGCTTGTGAAACTGGCAGTTTAAGGCTCTCATTGCTAAAGTTGCAGACGTATATACTTTCTTTCCCCATCTGTCTAATGCTCTGGAATCTCTGTCAGAGGGAACTGGATTCTTGGCTGATGAGGCCCTTAACTCCTTTGGGTCCCTGAGAAATAGTTTCAGGGTCAGCTACAGGGCTTTTATACAGAAATTTATGAGAGTCAGGGACTCTGTAGTATCTGTCAGGTTTAACAGGGGCTGGAGGAAAGGAATCCGGATTTAAGTTGGATTCACTATACACATCATCCACAATATCTAACACTGGCGTGATAGCAAGGGGTCTGTGTTGAGGTAATAAAAGTCTCTGAGCCTTTTCTTGGATTCTGAGTAATCCTGGCCTTCCCAGTGGAAATGCTCCCTCATGGTATGTAGGGTTTCCCCAAAGGAGTAGTCCTCAAGCGGTGAGGCTGATGGAATTGATTCCTCAGCATCAGAATCCTCATAAGGGGGTAAAGAGTATCGTAGGTCTGAGGAAGAATCAGAAGAGATGGACACCTGGTCGGATGAGTCAGTCTGCATCCTGTCTAGGCCTTTTATCAGGGGGGATGGGACCCCCTGATCAGAGTGATTAGATCTTTGGCCATTTTGAGCATTTGTTTCTTAGGCATGGAGGCCTGCCCTGGAGAATGCTGTATTTGTTTTTTTGATTTTAAAGGCGGCTTAGACTTAGCTGAGGGTTTAATGTTTAACTGAGTAGGTCTGAAGACATCCTCTGAAGCTGTGGGTTGCTCAGCTACTCCGGATCCCTCTGAAAGGTTAGTCTCGGAAGGCTTAATAACTTGCGTGTCCGAAGGCACAGCCATCTCCACGTGGGAGTCAGAGGCGGCCTGTGGTTCTGCAGAAGCGGTCATCAGGAGCTGCGAAGGCGCCTCGCTGAAAACCGGAGAACCGGCGACTGGCCTAGAAGAAGAGGCTTTGTTGTTAGTTTTGGGCCTCGGATGCCTATCCTTGTCTTTCACTTTTTGTGTATTCCGGTTGTCGGAATTTCCGACGGCATGGTATAATTGAATTTTCTATCAAAATAATGTCGGGCAAAATCAAACAAACGTTTAATAGTGCGCTTGTTAAACCTAGCACAAAACCGACAACCAGTGACGTCGTGGTCTGGGCCTAGGCATGGGATACAATAGGAATGGAAATCCTTATGAGGTATTTGCTTACCACATGAAATACAGTTATTAACTTTTACTGACATCGGTCTGAGGCAAGAAAAAAAGTTTCCCCAACAGGGTACTTAGCTTTGTAGAAGATTTCGGTTCTGGATTTGGAATGAAAATCTCAGGAGACGGCCGACCGGCACTTGAACTGCTTTTGCTTCGGGCACCGCGTGGCAAGAAAGACTGAAGAAAATGGAGTCAGCTGCAGCTTGTATACCCATCGCACTGACATCAGGGAGGAGGCGACAGCAACAGATGCCGGACCAAGACTTTGGAACTCAGGCAGACTGGGGAACCACCTGACGACAGGATAACCCAAGTGTAATGACTGCAGCAGTGTAACACGATGAACATCGTAGAAGCAAGTAAGGCAGTGTCACTGTTAGAATGTAGAAAAGGGAGCAGATTAATAAAGATACTTGGAATGACTGGGTAAAAGCAATGTACAGTATTAGATTCATCAACCACCACCACAAATGATAAACTAAAGGTATCAGCACAGGCAGAAAAACTTGGAAGACGTGCTGATTTAAGTATAAAGGAAAATAACAAAATAAGCAATTGATGACCTAAAACATTTACAGAGAACTGGGAAACAAAGCAAAATGAATGGAAACTTAAAAAAACAAAAAAGACATTTTGGAGAAATGTTTATGAAGACCCTGTGGAAAATAAAGATGCTGAATGGACAGAAAAATTAAAACAGTAAGGTGCTCAAATGTAGCTGATATGAAATGAGATGAAGAAACAATTCAATATTGAAACAATAAAAGCTCCTAATGGGAAAACCCCAGGCCCAGATGGAGTACCTTACTTCTGGCTAAAACTATGTTTTCACAAAGATTTAACTCAGAATAAGAATTATTCACATGTGAATCCTGAACAGACACCAACCTGCTCAACAGGAAAAATGACACTAAGTGAAACTGTAAGCCATTCAATAATTTGACAATACACAAACTACATACTGAAACTGCTGTAGACAGTTTTTACTCATTTGGGGAAAAACAAGTGCGGCAGCAAAACAAAAAGGTAACTAAAGAAAATCATATGAAACACAGGAACATCTGTTACTACAAGCCATAATACAGACTGTTAAATGGGAAGAATTTAAGTATGGCATAGATAGGTCTATATTAGAACACCGAACATTCAAAATGTCGTGTTCTAATATCGACCCGTTTTCAGCGAACGCTGAAAATATCGAAGAAACAGAAAACCAAATTTTTTCCTAGGGAAAGAATTTAGTTGTCCGTTTCTGTTGCTTTGGTATTTTCAGCACTGTGGTGGAAAGTTACAGGTCGGGTTCAGGTAAGTGTACGATTGTGTGGACGTGAGATTTAGAGCGTGGTAGGCGAGATAAGGTTAGGGCAGTGAGGTGACTGCGATAGTGACGGACCACAGGGTTAGGGTTTGGGTTAAGGTAAGTGGACAGTTAGTGGTGTATGTATAGTTTAATGTAGGGTTAGGTGTAAGAGTTTAAGCGTATGCGTGTGGATTGCTGTTTGGTGTGCTTGTGTTGTGTGTGTGTGTTTCGGAACAGCAAATTTTTTTCCCTAGGAAAAAATTCCCTGTTCTGTATGTTCGATGTTTTAAATTTTTGATTCATAGGGTTCGATATTAGAACACTTGAAATTTTGAAAGTTCGGTCTTCTAATATAGACCCGCATAGAGATGTTAATACTTTTAACCAGAAGTTAGGTACTGCACCTGGGCCTTGGGATTTCCAATTGGCAGCTTTTGTTTCAAATTCCTCGGATGTTACTTCATCCCTGTTCATATTCCCTACATGTGAAATGCACTGGACAGCATCCCACATTCGTGGAAAAAGGAAAGCATGTAGCTGTACAAGACAAATCCAACACTGATCAGTCACATTATTGTGAACATGAAACGGTGACAAATCACATTGCAGTTGAGCCATGATAAAGGACAGATGATTATCAGAGAGAGAAAAATTAAGGGGGGATATTCCAAGGTGATTCTTTGACACTGCTGTTTTGTGTTGCCCTTAACCCACTAAACTGTTTTAACAGATAAGGTCATGTCACAATTTGGCTTCCAAAAAACAGCCTTGTTTAAAGACTTCTCATCTACTTTTAGTGGATGACTTGAAACTGTACAATTCATCAGATGAGTTGAAAGCACAAATGCAAATAGTTAAAACTTCCTCCGATAAGAATATCAGGTTTACTAACATTTTCAAAACTGCACTAGTCAACCGGTCACGTCGTCGACCTGAAATGTCGAATACAGATCAAAAAGCCAACCATGTCAAAACTAAATACATCGACACCTGTAGTTTGATGTATTCGACATAGCAGGAGGCAACGTCAAGTCACCCATGCTATGCACCTTAGCATACCGTAACACTACAGTGAACAGTACATTTACTTCACTATTTTGTAGGGGGGCAGGCCCCCCCCCCTGCACCCCCCCCCCCACTCAGATACCACTACACTAAGGAAATGGATTAATTCCCTGTTCCTCACTGAACCACAATCTCCACTGTAGTGCAAACTCAGATAATCTGAGTACACTACCCATTTGCTACAGTGTATCTGATGTTATCTGGTTTGCCAGCTGGAAAACTGCCTTTCGACTAACCCATTCTCGACAGACTGCCATTCAAAAATACAACAGCAAACCGAATATCATTTGGTTTTGATAAATGTGAAAAAGTAGCATATAAATCAGGAAAATTGCAGTATCAAGAAAATCTTGATCTGGGACAGGAATGTGATATAAACTTGAGCAGGAGAGTGTAAAATACTTGGGAATTAAGGATAGTCAAAACGTGAACAAATATAAATAAACTTCAGTAATGAATACTTCAGAAGACTAAAACTAATACTTAAAACAGTCTTAACATCTAGGAATATGTTCGAGGTACAAACCAATATGTTCTTCCTACTCTAACTTGCAGTTTTGGGATGGTTCATAGCCTAGTATGAACCTATGAACCAGAACCTATCTGCCCTAGGGCATTTATAAGCCTAGCCAGAATGTGTTTGGCTTTCGCCACCCATTTTAAATTTATTTTGCTATGCCCTTTTTCGAGGTTAGTATACTGTGCCTCTGTAACAGTGACACAGAAGTGATACCCGGGGTAAACCTACGATCTCCCATCCACTCATCAAGATTCCTCTTGAAGAGAGTCAATGACGGACTCTGCCTAACCTGGACTGGGATTTTATTCCAGAGTGAAGGGAGCCTTCTGGGTTATGAATCTGTCCCTCCAGCATGTCCTATTTATTTCAGTGCTGAGGTTCAAGTCTCTCGAGCGCGTAGCTCGATGGGATTTGGATTTTCTGAGGTGCAGCATGTCCATTAATTCCGGGTTGGACATGGCTTTATACGTCAGGCACAGATCGCCTCTGAACAGGCGGTATGCCACTGAGTAGAGCTGGAGTTTTTTAACCGGGCAGCATATGGCATCTGTTTGAGCCCTTTGATCCTCTTGGTGAGGTACTTTTGGGGTCTTTCCAGTTGCTGCAGGTGTCTGGTAAGGTACATCCCAAAAGGGCATTGTACTCAATTATGGGCCTGATGAGGGATGAGTAAAGAGGCACGATGACCTCCCTGATCTAGATGTGAATCCCTTCATGATTAGGTGGGCTATATAAAATGTTTTTCTAACCACTTTGGCCACGTGGTTGTCAAATGAGAGATTGCTAACAACTTGGGTCCCCAGGTCCCTAATTACTTCTTCTGTACTTAATGGATTACCACCTATGTGGTAATTTGTGGGCACTTTGTTTTTGCCAAAGGGGATGACTATACACTTTTTGGCATTTAGCTTGAGGTCATGGCTCTGGCACCAGTTGTCTGTTTCTATGAGGCCCTTTTGGAGGATGCTTGTGTCGGCTGGAGAGTCGATTATGGCTTCCAGTTTGCAGTCATCTGCGAACTTGGTCAGCCACAGTCCTTCCGTGTTGGCCTGTACCTCCGAGAAATATATACCAAACAAGAGAGGTCCCAGGACTGAGCCTTGTGGGACACCACTTGTAACTGGTTTGGAGTCTGACATGTCTCCAGCAATTCTAACCATGTGGGTTCTGTCCTTGAGCCAGTTTGCAATCCATCTAGTGACATAGGGGTTTATATTTAAGCTGGTGAGCTTATCTATAATGCCCGAGTGGGGTATTGTATCGAAGGCTTTTGCGAGGTCCAGGACCACCTTCCCCTCGTCAATGGCCTTGGTGACTGTTTCAAAGAAATCAACCAGGTTTACGAGGCAGGATCTGCCCTTAAAGCCGAACTGGGTAGGATCCAGTGTCTGTAGGTCCCCAATATCTTTATTTATGGGGTCCATGATGATCCTTTCCATAGCTTTGCAGACCAAGCTAGTCAGGCTTATGGGGCGATAGTTTCCAGGATCCGTTGAGGCACCACCTTTATGGAGAGGGACCACTGTTGCTGTATGCCACTCTTTGGGCACATATCCTGTAGTAAGGCTGAAATTGAACAGTAGTTTTATGTTTGGGTTTAGCTCTTCTTGGAGTTCATGTAGGACGCAGCCCGGGACACCGTCTGGTCCCATTGATGCTGTGTTTTTTGCTTTGGAGAAGGCGGCTCTTACCTGAGCATCTGAGATGTCAGGGGGGCAGCACTCTGCTGGGACAGATATTTGCCCTTTTGGTGGGGGGGGGGGGAGATGTTTGCACTGAACCTGTCAGCTAGGATGCTGGCAATGTCTGTGGGTTCAGTGTATTTTTTGTCATTTTGGACCAATTCTGAGCATATCTGGGAATTACCACCCAGGTTCCTAACATAACCAAAGAAAGCCTTGTGATTATCCTTAGTGTCCTGTGCAATTTTTCTCTCGAAGCTGGCCTTAGACAATTTTATGAGTGCCCGTAGAGTTTTTTGCTAATACTGATCAGTGATGCCTTCCCTTTTTGGGATTTTGCTCCATCATTTAGTAGCTTCCTCTTTCTATTGTATAGTTTGTTTATGGCTGGGGTCCACCAGACAGGACGTCTGCCTTTGGAGGATTGGGTCTTGGTTTTATTTGGGATCGCATGATCCATGGATTCCTGAAGGTGTTCATAGAATGCGTTTATAAAGGATTCTGCAGTCTGGGCCGTATTTTCCACAGGCCCGGGGGCTTTGAAGGATTCCACCTCGGTTTTGAGGAGTATGAAATTTGCTTTAGAGAAGTTTTTCACTGTGGTTTTCTGGGCAGGGGGTGGGGTCGGGATGTGAATATCCAGTGAGATTAGTTTATAGTCTGATCTTACCAGTGAGGGATACACTTCTGGTCTGGAGCATAGAGTCCCCATGTTGGTGATGATCAGGTCCAGTATGTTTTCCCCTCTTGTGGGAGTGGTAACAAGTTGTTCCATAGCATTTGAGTTTATAAATTCTAGGAACCTTTGGGCTAGGGTGTTGGAGCTAGAGTAATCCTCCCAGTCTATGTTTGGGTAGTTGCAGTCGCCCAATATAATGGTGTTTGGAGAGACCTTCATATTTTCCAGTGTTCTCAGAAATGCCGAGTGGGGTTCCAGGGTTTGGGGGTGGTCTGTAGCAGGCTATAAACTGGAAGGCAGTTTTACCCACTGTTAGTTGCACATGGATAGTCTCTGATGCTTCGTGCTTTGCCACCAGCCTGGAGGTGTGGGTATCTTTGATGAAAATCGATACTCCCCCCTCCTTTTGTGGTTCGGTCCAAGTTTTGGGGCCAAAAAGCATGGTATGAGGTATAACCTGGTAGTGCTGGGGTGCTCTCGGGAGCCCTGAACCAGGTTTCTCTGTTACTGCACAGATATTGATGTTCTCCATGCTAAGGAGAGTTTCGAGTGCGTGCATCTTGAGGTTTAGACTTCTGGCGTTGAGTAGCATTACTCTTAGTTTCTTATCCCTTGTGATACCTATGGAGGTGGGTTTGTCTTTTGAGCCTTGCCTAAAAAAGGCACTATGGGGGTATCAAGAGTCTTTGCCAATATCCGAAAGCCCAGGGGTGACAGGTGCAAGCCGTCCCTAGCGAAGCATCGTGGCTTGTCGAGCATATCATCCCAAGCTGACAGGCACTGGATCCCCTTTGAATGACACCAGTACTTAAGCCAAATGTTGAAATTGATCATCTTTCTTGTCTTCATATTGTGGCATCATTCTTGGTGAGGGCAAGATGCTACTCAAGGTCAGGGTCATACCGGCCTGGGCTACATGCTCAGAGAGCTCCTTTAGGTCTCTTTTCATGTAGTCCAGGGAGGTACGTCTCAGGTCATTCACACCAGCATGGACAATGACTGAGTCATATTTGTACTTGCCTTGGAGTGACCTGAGTGCTTGTGTTATGTGGCGGATCCTAGCGCCCGACAGGCTGCTCACAGTGACCCTCTCCTTGTTCAGCCTGGTGAGTGGGACGTCAGTGTGCCTGACGATAGAGTCACCTATTACAAGTGTATCAGGTGTGTTGTTTAGTCTTAAGGGCTGTGACTGTTCGGCACACTGGCTTTGTGAGATGTGTTGCACGTGTTTTGTTTTGGGGTAGCGGTTGCTTGGGTGTCTGCTTTGGAGGTCTCTGCTGCTTAGGCAGATCTTTATTTAGAGCCTCCAAGTATGTTTTTGTGTGATTATGTGTTTGGTTTGCTGTCGTGGTAGGTCTGTGTGAGACTAATTGTAGTGAGTGTGGTTTCCTTCTCCTCCTGACTGGTTATGCCAGTACTGAGTTGAGAGAGCTTAGCCTCCAGTTTGGCTATATGGTTGCATCTCTCATGTGTTGGAATTTGTTGGGAGGAGGAGAGGGTTGTCTGTGTACATGAGGCAGTTGTAACATTGCTTCAAGATTCCCAGATTCACCAGCTGGACCAGAGAGGAGATTGGTTGACTGTCCCAAAAGGTATTGGATTACTTAGGAAAAGAAAAGTTGCTTCACGCTTAACAAATGATGCATAAAAATCAATGTTTACCATGACTATATATATTCTTTGCGGTGGAGGTGGTATGGGCCTCCTCAAAACTGATTACACGTACAGAGTTGCAGTCATGGGATTGCATACATATCTGCTGACCTCATCAGCTGCAAACATACTGAAAGTTTTAAAACCTGAGATGGTCTAAGATGACCTCTTTGCTACAGAAGTACTCCAGTGTCAAGTGGGAACGGAAACCAAACCAGAAGTTGACAAAAATCCAACAGCAACTGAATGCGGCAGAAAGCAAGAGAAAATAAGGATTATATGAGAAGGAAAGAAATGTGAAAAAGGCATAAATTTTGTGTAAGTACAGAGATCTCCCAGAACAACCTCATGTTAATCAGGATACAACAGGAATGACTGAGAGGCGAGTTGAAATCAAAAGATGAAAGGTTAATAATGGCAGTCCAGGATAGTGGACTACATACATGTTGGCTTACAAAGTCCTTTGAACATGTGGGAGAAAGACATTAAGGAAAAAAAAACTGGACACATTTGCACATCTTGTTGCTGGGTGTGACACCCATGGCAGAGGGACTGTAAACTGAAAGGCACAAAAATGTAGCAAGACTGCTGCTTTAGGGATTATTCAAAAACTACAGTATAGCAGCAGCTGAGAAACACTGGAAACATAGGTTTATAGGTGTGCACCAGACTTAATGACCACAAGGGCCTTTTTAAGCCTATGCATCCCAAACCGTTGACAAGTTCTGGTACTCTTGATAAGTGTAAGCAAGGACCTGGGAGATGAACCGTTTACAAGCCGCATGTGACCATTAGAGACAGGTGCCAAACCAGGGATGAATTTCCTGTTTCTCATCTAATTATCCAAGTTGCACTTGAACTGGGGTTAGGGAGAAATTCTATTTCAAGTGGATCAGGCGCCTGCTCCAGAGGGGTAATATCTGTGATATAAACAGAACCAGCTGGACAGAGGTATATATCACTGGCAAGGTGCAAGTCTTGAGAATTGGTAAATGCACTTTTTGATTTGTGGATATCCAGAAGGTCAATCAGTGTGGGGTTCGGCAATGCCTTGTATGCCAAGCACAGATCCCCCCTGAACAGCCTAACGGAAATGGAATACAGGGACTGGGCCTTGAGAAGGTTTGCATAAGAAATATTTACGCCCTGTATTATTTTAGTGAGGAACGTCTGTGGATGTTCCAATTGTTGGATAAGCCTGGTTAGGTACATACCAAGGGGGGCACTGTACTCAATGACAGGTCTGATGAATGCCAAAATACACTGGAACAATGACTTCCTTGGACCTAGATGTCATATCTTTTGTTTATAAGTTGTGCAACATAGAATGATTTCTTTACTGCTATTGATGCGTGATGGTCAAAGGCTAGATTACTATCTTTGTGTATCCCCAAATCCATGACTACTGTGTAAACTCTTATGCGCGAGTTGTCAATATAATAGTTACCAGGGGTGGATGACTTCCTGAAGGATACCATTATGCATTTCTTCATATTAAGTTTTAATCCATGGCTCTGACACCAGTTGCTTGTGTGTCAGCCCTTCCTGGAGAACATTCATGTCAGTGTGGGATTTAATGAAGATTCCTAATTCGCAATCCTCTGCAAGTTTAGTCAGCCAGAGGCCAGTTACATTGTCCTTGATTTTGGAGAAGTAAATGCCAAAAAGAAGCAGCCCTAGGACCAATCTCTGACCGACTTTGCTTGTGACTGGAATTTCTGTAGAGGTGGACTCCCCAATTCTAACTTCCAGAGTCCTGTTTGTGAGCCAGTTGGCTATCCACTGGATGACATAAGGGTCTGCACCCAAAGTCTTGAGTTTGTCAACAACGCCTAAGTGGGGTATTGTGTCAATGCCTTGGCCAGGTCAAGGTACGCAGTGAGAACCATTTTTCCCTCATCCATTGCTTTGGTGACCTTCTCAATAAATGTCTACCAAGTTGAGTAGGCATGACTTGCCCTTAAAAAACCAAATGGAGGTCGGGTCCAGTGTCTGGAGATTTACTGTGTCATTCATCATAGTCATGAAAATTCTTTCCATGGGTTTGCATATGTGACTAGTGAGACTTGCAAGTCTGTAGCTTACAGGGCCTGTAGATGGCCCTCCTTTGTGCAAAGGGATTAACTGTTACTGTTCTTCATTCATGAGCCACGAAGACTGCTTGGAGACCACAGTTAAACAGCAATTCCAGACGGCCTCACAGATCATGTTTCATGCTATTTAGTCGGCATCCTGAGATACTGTCTGGGCCCACTAATGCAGTGTTCTTCGCCTTAGGACCACAAGGACCTGTTCCGTAGTGATAGCAAGGGGGGCTATATTTGACTGCATTTCCTGATGGAAGGTTGAGGGGGAGAGAGGGGTAAAGTTGGAGCTGAATTATTTTGGTCAGTAGGTTTGGTATATCTTTTGGCTCAGTATAGGTGGCTCCATTTACAATGAGCTTTGCACATAATTGTGCATTACCTTTTGAGGTTGCGGACATAGCTGAAGAATGCCTTGCAGATGTCCTTGGCCCAGGAGGCCAAACTTATCTCAAGTCTGGCTTTGGTAGACTAGTTGCCCTCCAAGTTGTTTGTAGCCTGCCAGAAGAGCCAGTCTGCACAACTGGTAAGATCTGGTTCCACCTTGCTTGTTTATGTACCAAATGACCTTTGTGTTGTCTGAACAGTCAATGGATTTGGTTTCCAAGAACAGAAAAAAATTTGCAGGGCCTGTATACGTGCCTTTATCTCCTTCAGATTGATGTGTTCTGATCTTAGACTTGCAGGCCATTGCCCTTCACCTTTTAGATTTCTCTTCCATGCTCAGCATGCATCATCCATATGTGTGTAGCTTATGTAGAAGTGCCTGTGATTTGAAGGGAAGATTTGGGTTTAGTTTTATCTGTGATATCAACCATAGTACTAATTTAAGCAAGGTAGAAAGCCTGGTTAGGTTGAGTGCATGGGGTGAGTGCTGGCACCAGATGGATTTCAGGTGCCGGTGGATCTTCCTGATATGGAGATTTAGAAAAAGAAGCGACTGAGGAAGTGGAAAAATGAAAATCTAAGATTTTTGAAAATAAAAAAGAAATATGGACATAGGAAAAAGCTCCTGATGCCAAACAGCAGGACTAAATGCCTCCCAGACACACGTATGCTTGTTCTGGAAGTCAAAGGCAAAAGCAACGAGCTGCTACTAAGCCAACACATTCTAATTCCAAGCAGCAGAACTAAACACCTCCAACAAGCACAGTCAGAGAGGTGAAACTCATCAAAGATAAACACAGCCAGATAGCCAAACTCACTGAGGCAGGTCTTTTTAAAAATTCCAACGGGATAAGCAAACAAGACGCCAATAAATGAACGACTTCGATTTTATTAAGCACCACGATACTGCTTTTTGTCGCACCCTGCACCAACTTCTTCAGACTCTTCTCATACTGTGATGGTTTCACTTACAAAATGATTCTCTCACGTTTGAATAAAGCTTGCTGGAGTCGCCCAATTACTGACATCGAGGTGTATCGTGGTGCTTAATAAAACTGAAGTCGTTAGTTTATTGGCGTCTTGTTCGCTTATCCTTTGGAATTTTTAAAAAGACCTGCCTCTGAGTTTGGTTATCTGGCTGTGTTTATCTTTGATGAATTTCACCTCTCTGATTGTGCTTATTGGAGGTGTTTATTTCTGCTGCTTGGAATTAGGAACGGTGTTGGTTTAGTAGCAGCTCGTTGCTTTTGCCTTTGACTTCCAGAACAAGCATACGTGTGTCTGGAAGGCGTTTAGTCCTGCTGTTTGGGCATCAGGAGCTGTGCTGGTTTAGTAGCAGTTTGTTTTTTCTTGTCTTTGATCTTCAGACATAGGAAAAAGATTCGATACGGTGCAATATTTATGCAAAGGAGAAAGCCAAATTAATCAACACAAAAAAGGCAGCCCCAAAGATATTCGAAGAGAAATACAGGTAAAGGCATCCAGATATGGAAAGCTTTACAATAAAAAATATTACAAAGAGGGAACATATAAAAGAGGATTAGTAAAGTAGAAGTTGAAGTTATGGAATACTTGCGAAGTGAAGGATTTAGTGTAGAAAGTAAATAGTTGTGTAAAAATCTTACCATAACCAGACGTCCTTCTCTTCTATATACTGCAGTATTCATCACAACTAGGGAGTTCACCTCCGGTTGACTACATCTGGCCAGTATACAAAAGCCTAAATGCTACTGTAAGGTACATGTGATGCTGTACATCATCCATCTCGTGTACGTTGACCATAAAGAGATGTCAGGTATAAAGCTGATGTCAACACATACCAACCTAAGAAATGAATGCCACCAAACACCAGCCTGAGCCTAGGTAAGAAAACATGTCACCAAAGGACCAGGCAAGCATCATGGGGAAGGCAGGGTGGTACGTAATACTGCAGCATACAAGAGCTCATCATCTATGGTTATAGTAAGATTTTACACAACTATTCTGTGTCCTTCTATTCATATGCTGCAGTATTCATCTCATTAGGGAGAATGCCAAAGCTCATGCTTAGGAAGACAGGGTGGAGGATCAGAAGCTTTTTCTACAAAACCATGTAGGACAGCTCTGGCAAATCCTGCTCTGGACCTGGAGAGGACATCTAGTTTGTAATGTTTAGTGAAAGTATGAGCAGAGGACCAGGTAAACTGCCTCCAGGACAGAGTAAGCAACCAAGTCTTTAAAGTCCCCAGAAGAAGACACTGCTCTAGCAGAATCTGCCCTCAAAGGAAAAGAAAGGCACTTGCTACGGGTTGAATAACAGAAGCAAATAGATTTAGAAATCCAGGAAGAGAGATCATTTGCTAGGAAACCAGCTGACCAAGGGCTCATGAATGGTAGGACACAGACATTCAAATTTACAGATAGGTTTAGTTTTGTCCAGACAGTATCAGAGCTGTCTATGTACACCCAAAGTGTGTGGAATCCTCTCACTGGGAGATTGGGGAGAAGGTTGACAGACTGAGGGATAATTCATTAACCACCTTGGGTGTAAAGGAGGGAGTGGGATACAAAGATACCCTTTATGGAAGACTATGAAGGGGAAAATTAGACATCAGACCTTGCAGCTCAGAGACTCTTATGGCGGAGGTATAGAGCTTGCAGCTCAGAGACTCCTCTGGCAGAGGTAACGGCACCGGCAGAACAATTTTCCATGTGCAATGTTGCAGGGAAGAGGAAGCTGCTGGCTCAAATGGGGCCAGGGTAAGTTTCTCCAACACAAAATTGAGATCCCAAGGAGGAGGAACTGGCTTCTTTGGTGGTCTAATACGAAGGACACCTTTAACGAACAGTTTAACTTCTAACCTAGAGGCTAAAGGAGATTACATAGGCAGACAAACAGATAGCAGAAAGGTGAGCTTTCACAGAATAGGACATGCTACCCTTCATCAGTTCACACAGAACAAAACCACCAGGATATCCACTGAGTGTTTGCAGATCCTTTGAGACACCAGATGGAAAATCTCTTCCATTTGGAAACGTAGGACTTCCTAGTGGGTTTTTGGGCCTCCTGCAGAACTTGAAGCATGTCTTCTGAAAAAAGGTGTCTAAAGGGAATTAAAACCTCATCACCCACACAGTCAGGTTTAGAGTTGACAGCTGTGGATGTACTAGAATTCCCTTGTCCTGTGAGAGTGGGGCCATTCTGTGAGGTAACCTGTGTTGACTGCCCCTGGCTAAATGCAGGAGGGGGGAACCAGTGCTGTGATCCACCTGAATTTTCAGAAGGATCTTTTGGAGAAGGGGGAATGCATACAGAAACATCCCCTTCCAAGGGAATGATAAGGCGACCATCTTCCAGGCCAGGGGATGAGGAACCCTGGCACAAAATTTGGGAAGTTGTCTGTTCATGGTGTAGGCAAAAGAGATCTACCTGAGGTGTACCCAAACGATGGACCAGGTACAGAAACACATCCCTGTGTAACATCCATTCATGAGTTGGGTCATGGACCTGCTTAATGCGTCTGCCACAACATTCTGAGCCAAAGGAACAAAAACCACCTGAAGAGAAACTTGGCTTTGTAAGGCTAACTTCCCAGCATGGAGGGCTAGCCTGCATAGGAGGTAAGACTTCCTTTCTCCCAGTTTGCTGACATACCAGAGGACAGTGGTGGTGTCTGTGAACCAACTAAGCACCCCCTGGAGTAAGCCTGGGTTTGAAGATTTGTAGGGCATAAATCAGGGCTTTATCTCTTATGTTGATGCATTCCTTTGTCTGGGCTACAGACCAGACATCCCTGACCCTCCAGGATTGCAGAGTTGCATCCCATTCTGTGTCTGAAGCATCCGTGTACAATTCTAGAGGGAAGGGGTGGCATCCGTGTACAATTCTAGAGAGACGTCCACAGAGGTTCCTCACTAAAAGAGTACAGGGCATAAGTAATATGTCCTATGCTGACTGCCTCCAGGTCCTATCCATGTATTCAGTCTCCTACAGGCTTTTGAGGGGGAGATCTATGCTTGGCAAACAGGGCATTGTCACACTCCACTCTGATGGATCTTCTGCAGATCCACAAAACAAACAGTACCAGAATTACCCATTCTAAAGACTTGAACCTTACTTGTGATATAAATAGGACTTGCTGGAGAGATAGGTATGCATCTCGGAGGCCACCCCATCTATCGAACAGGCTCCCCATCCATGTGAAGCAGAGCTCATCCCTAACCCAATTCAAGTGCAACTTGGACAACTGGAAGGAAAACCGGAAATTCTTCCTTGGTTTAGCACCCATATCTGTCATGCAAACATGTAACATGTAAATGGTTCATCTCCCAGGGCCATGCTTACACTTAAAGGGTGTCAGAACTGGTCAGAGATTTAAGATGCATGGCTAGGCTTAAAAAGGTCCTTGTGGTCGTTAGTCTAGTAAACACTTGTGAACCTATGAGAGGGAAGTGGTAGCTGTAGGGGAAGATATGGACTTTTTCTTAACCTGAAGAATACACCGATCCAACTCATTTTTGAGGCAAGGCAGGAAAGGAATACAATCCAGAGGGTGGGAGTGCTGTCTCCACACTGTTCTTACAAACCACTGAATTTTCCTCATGTGTAACTTGGCCAAGGGGATCATGGGAATCGTGAAGGGGTACGAGGCTCTGGAAGTAGGAGGTAAGGAACAGCACCTTGTCTGTGGGCAGAGAGGCTACTATCCTGTTTGGATCCTGCAACCTAGAAAAATGTGGTCTTGTGAAGGTGTCAGAGAGGACGTCTGGTAATTTGAGGAGCTTAGACTCTCAAAATGGGAAATTGTGAAGGAAAGATTTTTCTGAAGGTCTGCGGACTGGACCTGTATAAGGAGATACTCTAGGTAAGAGGAAATCTGAATTCCCTGTAGTCTGCAATAAGCTATGACAGGAGCCAAGCATTTTGTGAAGACCTTTGGTGCCGTAGAGACCAAAGGGCAAAGCATAGAACTGAAAATGTGAGGAAGCAACTGAAAAACAAAAATTTCCTGAACCAAGGGTTAACAGGAATGTGAAGGTAGGCATCTTTGATGTCCACAAACACCATGAACAATTGTGGAAGAATAAGGAGTAAGAGTGGGCAAAGTCTGCATCCAAACGGAGAGTACTTTTAGGAAGGTGCATAAATAGGAAAGGTCCAGGATGGGTCTGGAAAGGCCATCCATCCTGGGAACTAGAAACATCCTGGAGTCGAATCCCTTTTCCCAGTTGACAGGAGGGGACCTTTTGAATCATCTCCTGGGAGAGAACAGAAATGATTTGAGGGAAAAATTCCAATTGATCCTTTGGTGGTTGTAGGATACCTCTGAAGGAGAGAAATCTCTCCATGAAACATCCTTTTTGGATGATCCAGAGGACCCAAGAGAGTCCTGGATAATCTGATTCCAAGCAGGAAGAAAGAAAGGTGAAGGAACAGAGGAATGGATAGCCTGGAAGCAGATGGTCACCAGCTACCAGGTTTGGAGTGGGACCGAAAGGGACGTTTCTGAGGTGTGGATGGAGTAGACTTTGAAGAAGCTTGTTTCCTGGGGCCTCTCTTACTTTCAGAGAAAATAGACATGACTGGTTTCCTAACAAAGTGGTCTTTGCTGGGGAGTTCCTGTGGAACCTGGGAACAGGAGAAACAAGGATATGTTCTAGGTCCCAGAGCTCCTTGCCTTTTTCCTGCAAGGATTTCAAAAGGTCTGCAGCCAAGTTGCCAAGTAAGGCTTTACTGTCCAGAGGGGCATCCATCAGTTTGGCCTTGATATCATCAGGTAGGGGTTGTAACCTGAGCCAGACATATCTCCTCAGGACTGACAGAGGCCACCACCCTGGCTGAGCCATCTGCAGCATTATAACTGCACTTGATAGAATACCTAGTAACCTGGGCAGAACAGTGGAGGATGGCAGAGAGTTTAGCCTTGGTAAGAGTCTGGGAGCTCTGAGAGGAGCTTTCCTGCATCTGATAAAGCTAGAGAGTATTTGGCCATGTGGGTCTGATAACTGCCCTGAAGGCTAGAGTGGCAGAGGTATTTTTCCCCAGTCTCTCCATTACTATACTCTTTAACAGAGGGCAGTAAAGAGGAAGAGAGCAGTAATTTGAATGCCTTATCAGCAGAGACCGACATGGTAACTGGGTCTGCAGAAGGGGAGTCCTCAGGCACCTTGTAAAACCTATCAGGATGCTTGGGAGCAGGAGGCTGAGAGACCAAGCATTTAGAAGCAGCTATAAAAGGCATCCAAGAAGGCTGGGAGAACCAGAGGAATGGCGGAAGGGGATGCAGAATCTATCTGCAAGAGACCATATCTTTTGTACATCCAAAACTTGACTGCAGTCCCATTTGAAAAATTATTTTTTCAAGACAGTTTCCCCAAAGGTAAGATCATGTCTAGGGGAATCCGCACCATTAGACTCCTCCTCTGGAGAAGCATAACCCAGAGGGGAAGCTATTTGGGTGGAGTAAGCCAAAGACAAGTCTCCTGAAGATTCATCTTCATCTGAGGTGTCATCTGCAGACGTCTTCATGAAGGGAGTGGAAGGAGAGAAGGCCTGAAGTGGAACAGAAGAAGGCTGATGCAGGGCCATGAAGGCGGTTAACAGGCTTTGTGAAAAGGCCTGCCAATCAGGAGCTCGCACTTGCAGAACAGGAGCAAAGTGTTTAATTTTATGTTTTTTCTTCTTGGGAGCTTCCATGTGATGAAAGGTGGATGGGCCCGATGTCAGCCTGTACTCTACAATGTCCGCATGCACATTCTTCTGCACAGTTATTTGGGTGACCACACACAGGCCTTCGGAAATTGCAAGATGTGCCCCCCCTTTCACCCAAGTTAGACATCTGCAGTACCCCCACCCCTCGGACTGGCTAGTGGACTCCTTCAGGGCTTTTCCTGTGGTACCCGCTGAAGGGACATCCACAGACTCCAGTACATCCTCCAGACCTAAATCGACCTCTAGAGGGATGCCCAGAAGAGGGGGCACAGCAGGAAGATCAGACTGAGGTTTCTTGGCCTTTGATTGTGACTCGTCCAAAAGGACCCGATGTAACTTCCATCTCACACACTAAACGTTTAAGATGTTGGCTCTCTAAGTAAAGCTTAAACTGCTCCCAAGGGTTTTTTGAGACAAATGACTTACAAAAAGAGCAAGCGGCATGGTCATGGTCTAGGACTAGAAAGAACAAGAGGAGGTCATAGGAGTCCTTATGTGGAATCTGCCTCCCACACTGACATTTGCCCCTCCTAGTTGAAATGAAATCACCCAAAAAACAGACAGTAGCCAAAATTTGAAGAAAGAAATCCCCTAGGGGGTACTTAACTGAACTACTAATCTGGCGAGTGAACGTCTGGAGCAGGCAATTGAACAAGTGGTAGTAAAGTACTGATGTTGGTACATGCTGACACCTGCTTTATACTATACTTCTCTTTATGGCCGACATGTGTGAGATGTGTGGCGTCACACGTATATTACAGTAGCATTTAGACTTTTGTATACTGACTAGACGTACGAGTCAGCCGGAGGAAAACTCCCTAATGTGATGAATACAATAATTATGCAAAGGAGAAAGTAAAACTAATCAATACAAGAGCAGCACCAAAGATATTCGAAGAGAAATATAGGCAAAGGCATCTGGACATGGACAATTTTATAATACAAAACATAAGAAAACAAGAGGAAAAGTAGAAGAGGGTTAGCAATGGAGAAGTTAAAGAAATAGAAACTGAGGTTATGGATTACCTGCAAAGAGAAGGATTTAGTGTAAAAAACCTAACTTGGATAACATCACAGCAGGATAGAACAATGGATCCCCAAATTAAGGAGAAACAAATGGAGCAGGAAACATCTGATCATTTGTCATACAAGGATACTTTGCAGCCTTCCGTAGGAAACGGGTACAAGCATTCAGTTGGAGTTGCACAGCAAGGGAAGGAACAGGAAATTGTGGCAACTATGATGCAGTTAATGTTGTGGAATGATAGGCCAAGTGAGTTCCCATATGAAAGAGCAATGGATAACAGGATGAAACTGAGGAGAATGCAGCACAGGAAGACGTTCTGAACTTTCTACAGAATGCCAGCAGGAAACCGAAAACAAAGAATATGTCCTCAGTTTAGAAGAAAATTATCTACAAAGAGTTGCCTGATTTAATAGATATGAACAGACATTAAGATCAATCTACTACAGAAAGTTAATAAAACCCAAAAAGTTAAAAGTTAAGAAATGAACACAGTAATTAGGACTATCCATAGAGATTCATGCGATATAACAGAAGTAAATAGGATACATTACTGTACAGCTAAATTAACAGACAAGAACTTACCACAAAAATATAGGGTAGTAAAGGGAAAAGGGGAGAAATTGAATGTCCTCATGGAATTATTGACTACAGCAAACTATAAAGCAGTTAAGACAAGTGTCACTTAAGAGTATAGAAGAGGGAACAGATCAACAAAAATACTAGATGTGATAAAAGCAATGTACAATATCAGAACAGATCATTATCTATTGTGCACTGTCTCAAATAAGCTAAAAATATCAGCACAGGCAGAAAAAACTTAGAAGATATACAGATAAATATAAAAAAGTGAAGTGTAAACAAGGCAAAAAGAATTAAAGCAAAAAAAGAAGAAACAGTTAACATTTGGAGAAAGATCCCGTGGAACAAAGCTAAATGGATACAAGTAAAAGAAATAAGTTCAAATGTGCAGGATATAAAATGGGATGAAGTAACGGCCAGAGAGATTGAAACTAAGTTAAGAAAAGCTCCTAAATGGAAAATCCCAGGCCCAGATGCAGTACCTAACTTCTGGCTAAAAGTATTATCATGTTTACATGAAGATTTTGCTATGACCAAGAACTATTTATATGCACACTCACCTGGTTAACAGGAAAAACAATACTACTCGAGTGAACCCTGCAAGCTACCATAGAAACTACATGCCAGTAACTTGTCTTCGATGACATATAAATTATACACTGGAACTGATGCAGACAGAGTTTATATAGTAATTTAGAAGAAAACTCAATTACGGCAATAGAACAAAAGGGTAATAAAAGAAAGTCATTGAACAAAGGATCACTTGTTAAATAAAGTTATAATGGAGAACTGTAAAAAGGGGAAGAATCCAAGCATGGTATGGATAGACTACAAAAAAGCATTTGACAGTATCCCACATTCATGAATAAAAGAATGTTTAAAACTGTACAAGATGCACCCTAAACTGACTGATAACAGTGACCATCAGAAAGTGGCAAACCACTTTGCAAGCCATGAAAAGACAAATTATTATTCCAAGGTTAACAATTGAAAGGGGGATATTCAAGGGTGACTGTCACAGCTGTTCTTTTGTCTTGCTCTTAACCCATTAAGCTGTCTACTTCACAGATTAGGTCATGGCTACAATTTGGCTTCCAGAAAACAAGTGTAAAGACTTCTCTTTTTGTAGAGGATTTAAAACTGTATAGTTCAGCCAATGAAAACACATCTGAAAGCACAACTGCAAGTGGTCAAAACTTTTTCAGATGATATAAGTATGTCATTTGGTCTTGATAAACGTGCAAAAGCAGCCTTTAAAGCAGGAAAGCTGCAGCACTTAGAAATCATCAGTTTGGGACAGGAATGTGATATAAAAAACTTGAGCAAAAGGAGTGCATAAATATCTGGGAATTGATGATGGAGCAACAAAACATGAACAAATACGAACAAAACTTCGTAAGGAATATTTTAGAAGACTTAATACTGAAAACAATACTGACATCTTAGGAATAAAGTCCAAGCTTTAAAACAATTTGCGCTTTCTGTCCTAACTTACAGTTTCAAACTGACTGACCGGCCCCAAATGGTGGTGTACAGTTTGGACAGGAAAACAAGGATGACTCATGCTTAAATGATTTATAAAAATCAGTGTATACCAAGACTATATATTCCCCGTTCTGAAGGAGGTATGGCCTCCTCAAAATTAATTACATGTATAGATCTGCAATCATGGGACTGCATACATATCTGCTGACCTCACAAGAGCCAAATGTACTGAAAGTTTTAAAACATAAGGAGAGTAAGTCTAAGGTGACTTCCTTGCCTAGTTTAGCATAAGCATATCAGCATCAAGTGGGAATGGAAACCAAACCAGAAACAGATAAAAATCAAGCAAATGAATGTGCCAAAAAACAAAATAAGGTGAAGGATCAGATGAGAAGGCAAAAAATGTGGAATATACATAAATACACTTGCAAGTATAAAAAAACTCTTAGAACAACCCAATATTGATCAGGACTGAATGCAGGAATGGTTACTGAGGTGAATTTAAACCAAAAAAATGAAAGGTTAATATTGGCGGCCCAAGACAGTAGACTATGTACATGTTGCTTTACAAAGTCCATTGAACGTGGGAGAAACAGACAAATGCAGGTTTTGTAAAACAGATTTGGAAACTGTCACATCTTGTTGCTGGCTGCGATATACTAATGGCAGGACTATAGATTGAAAGGCATAATAATGTGGCAAGACTGTTGCATTGGGGATTGTGCAAACAAATGATCGAAGTAGCTGAAAAATGCTGGAAACATGAACCACAAAGCATTATAGAAAATGAAGTTTATAACACATGAGAATCATCCACTACCAACAGTTCAAAAAGATAAATGCGAGAAAACTAGATATAGCAGTCCATGAAAAGAAGACAAAAGTAGCACTGATCACTGAAATTACTACACCCAGTGGCGTCTTTTGTACAGATAGACACAATCATAAAATACCAGGATTTGCAGGTAGAAATGAGGGAAATGTGAAAGTAGGTTACCCAGAAAGTTCCAGTAGTAGTTGGAACAATGGGTCTTATAAAAAATAATTTACAATTGTACTTGGATACGTTACAGATGCATGCAACTCCGTACGAAGTGCAGGAGGAGTCATTACTGGGCACATTGCGGGTGCTGCAAAGAGGACTTTTGACTAACAAAGATTTAAACAATACTAATTTCACAAACTTTAATCATAATTTGACTTAAGAATGCGGCCCATTTCTGTCATGGTACTAGAAACCCAAAAGACTTGGAAGAAATTTAAAAAAATATTTATAAAAAAAGTACTTTTTTTTTAAAATTGAAGTATGCTTGTTATTCAATCGCTCTAAAAAGGAAAAAAAAAAGTGAAAACTTTTTGCCGATTCCTTTACTGAGGTAGAAGGAATCAGAAAAACCAACCTCAAATGCTTTTCTGAAATCAGCCTGTGTGTTTCTTTTGCAAAGATTTCCCTCCCCTTCCCTTTTTTTTTTTTATTTTTAACAGCATCTGAATAAAAAGCACTTTATTAAAAAATGTATAACTTTTATTCCTTTTTAGTTTCTAAGTAAAATGAGTGTCCCTCTGTGGTTCTGTCACTTTCCTTGATCAACAGTAAAAAGAGATTTTTCTTTTATTTTACAAAATGTAAATCAATTCACTCTGTTCTGTCATTTTCTCAAGTGAATAATATTTTAAGTGTCCTTGATTAAAAGCAGTCTCTTACTGTTGCATTTTTGGGAGTGTGTGCGTGAGTGTCTGTGTGGGGGGAAATGATGTAGGGAGATGCAAGTGTGTGTGCATGTGTTTAAAGCCGCTCACAAATACAGTGCATCCCACTCTGTGGGATGTTGCATCTTTGTGGGTGAATTCCCCACAGACAAGAAGCTCTGTGTTTTTTCTGCTCTCAAGTGCGTGACAGAACCACTGAGCAGCTTTCCTTTATTTTACAGAGAGCGAGCCAGCGAGTAGCGCCAGCAAGAGACAGCTTGCCAGCAAGAGAGAGCGCGCGAGCAAGAGAGTGCCAGCAAGAGACAGCAAGAGAGAGCCAACCAGCAGGAGAAAGCCAGCAAGAGACAGCTAGTGAAAGAGTGAGCCAGCGAGAGACAGCGAGCAAGAGAGCGAGCCAGTGAGAGAGCCCGCCAGCGATCTTGCCAGCAAGGGCGAGCTTGTGCGCACCAGCGAGAGAGAGCGCACGCTAGCGAGAGAGCACCAGCGAGCACGGCAGCAAGAGAGAGCACACGGGCGAGACTGTGTATGCCAGCAAAACAGCGCGTGCGCCATTGAGACAGTAAGAGCGCAAGCCAGCAAGAAAGAAAGAGCGTGTGTAAGTGAGAGAGAAAGAGCGCGTGCCAGCAAGATAGAAAGAGCACGTGCCAGTGAGAGAAAGAGCGCGTGCCAGTGAGAAAGAGCGCGTGCCAGCGAGAGAAAGCGAGACAGCGCGTGCCAGAGAGCGAGAGTGAGGGCGCGTCAGTGAGAGTGAAAGCGCACACCAGTGAGAGCAGGCGTGCTAGTGAGAGAGCGCATGCGAGAGAGCGAGCGCAAGAGCGCGCGACAGCGAAAGAGCATGCACACGCCGGCAAGAGCATGCGCGAGACACACAGCAAGAGAGCGTGCTCCAGCGACAAAGAGCAACAGCGCATGTGCCAGTGAGCATGCGAGAGAGTGCACCAGCAAAAAAGAGCGAGCGCGTGCGGCAGCGAAAGAGGGTGAGAGCGTGCGGCAGCAAAAGAGTGAGAACACGCCAGTGACAGCATGAGCACCAGTGAAAGAAAGTGCGAGAGCACCAGAGAAAGAGCGTGACAGCATGCACTCCAGTGAAGGAGAGAGCGAGACACACATGCCAGTGAGTGTAAGAGAGCATGAGAGTGCGCACGTTGAGAGCACGCACCAGCGAGACAGGGAGCGAGAGCACACGCCAGCGAGATGGAGCGAGAGCACGCGCCAGCGAGAGCATGCTCCAGCGAGACAGGGAGCCTTCTTGAGAGCGCGAGCCAGCCAGAGAGTGCGCGCACCAGCAGGAGAGAGAGAGAACGAGAGCCAGCGAGAGAGAGCGAGAGCCAGTGAGAGAGCAAGACCATATATGCCAGCAAGAGAGCTAAAGCATGCAGACTGCGCCAGCGCACGCCAGCGAGAGAGCACACGCACTATAGCGAGAGTGTGTCTCAGAGTCGGTGAGAGAGCATGGGTCAGTGGGAGACCGTCAGTGTAAGAGCGAGTGCGCGCGAGCACACGTGTGTGTGTGAGCATGTGTGAATGTGCATGAGATGTATGGAGATGCGAGCGTGTGCACACATGCATGAGCATTTAAGGCCACTCTTAGTACACTGCATCCTGCTCTGTCCCTCTGGCTGACTGCTAAGATTTCCCTCCTTGGTACTGAAAGACCCACTGGAGCAGGCACAACTCTACGGTTAGATGCCAGAACTCTCATTGCAAACCTACCCAGACACGGTGAATACCCCCCTGCCTAAGTACCACATGACTGGGGTGTTAGTCTGTTAGGATTTTAATGGGTCCCAGCTTCTGTCTGCCTTTGAAAGCCTTCACAGCTAGAATGGCTGCCATCATTTCCATTTGTTTATAAGTTGTCTTGACATTTACCTGTCTCATGCCCCAGTTGTCTTGACATTTACCTGTCCCATGTCACTATCACTAATTTTCCAGGTGAGCCCCCCCCCCCCCTCGAAGGCGAAATCTGAGCAGTCTGATGTCAGCACCTGGCATGTCTTGAAGGGTACACCTTTGTTTGTGGTGCTCTCTCTACGTAAGGGAGGAAAAGATGGTGGCTTCCTCGGAATATTGGTGCTGGGATCTCTTAAAAAAAAAAAGAACAGTAACTTTCTCCTGTGCACTTTGGTTCAGTGATTATAGGTTCATAGGTTCATACTAGGCTATCTGCCCGAGGGCATTTACAAGCCTAGCCCATAGTTTTGTGGCTTACGCCACCCCTTTAGTATGGGGAACTATACCCATTATTTTGCTGTGCCTCTGTTGAGCAGTGACACTGAGGTAATCCCTGGGGTATATCTGCGATCTCCCATCCATTGGTCAAGATTTCTCTTGAACAAGGCCAGCGAGGTGCTCTGCCTCACATATACCGGGATTTTATTCCACATCATAGGAAGTCTTTGGGTGATGAATCTATCCCTCCAGCACGTCCTATTAATAGCCGTGTCGAGGTTTAAGTCTCCCGCCCTTGTGGCTCTGATGGATCTAGATTTTTATCATGATGCAAAAAGCCAAGTGACTTAGAAACATCAGGAAATCTCTGGCTGAGATGGCTTTCTAGCTGCGAATATGCTAGTTTGCGCAAGAGAGAGATGGTATCTTGTCCTGTGGAAGAAAATTTTTTTTGTATGAGTAGAGTCCAAGACTGCCCACAAAAAGGGGGGCACAACTGAGACTTTTGGACATTGTGGGACAGACCTACCTTAAGAAAGCATGCCATATGTTTGCATGGCTCTGTGCAGCTTTTCTAGGGATGCTGCTTGTATCAGGCAGTCAACTAGTTAAGGACTGATAAGCACCCATTTGGCCTTGCAAAAGGCAATGATTGGTGCAAGACATTTAGTGAAAACCCTGGGGTGCAGTAGATAAGCTAAATGGTAAGGACCAACATTACAGGAGGGAACTCAAATTCTCTGAAGCATAAGAATTGTGTTCCTGTACAATATGAATGTAAATGCAGGCATCTTTCAAGTCAAAGGTTCCCACCCATTCTGCTGGCATGACAAGTAGAAGTTTGCCAAGGGTGATATTCTGAACTTTGGTACCACTAAAAATTTGTTCAGCCTGTAAGGTCCAAAATGGGACTTCATGATCCCTCCTTTCTGGGAACCAGAAGAGCCTTGAATAGAATCCTGTGTGCCTGCCTCATGTGGGAGCCACCTGAATGGGTCTCTGTTGTAGAAGGGTCCAGTATCTGGTTGGGAATAAGGTGTCATTTTAGGACTGAAGGTATTCCTAAAAGGTGGAATTTTCCACAGTTGCAAAAAGTAGCCTCTCTATGGTTTGGAGCACCCACTTTTCCTGGGTGATTTGTTCCCAAGCTGTGGAAGATTTGGAAAGCTTTTCTCTTACTTCTTGTGTGGACTGAAGGAGGAGAGTTGCGGCTGGGGTGTGGAAGTTTAGGGAAGTGCTCATAAGTCACATCTACTCCCTACAGACAGGGTTCCTATTACCTGATCTAATGTTTAGGTTAGCAAATACATAAACATCGAACTGGTAACGAAAGCAAAAAACCATGAACAGACGATTTAATGCAGGGAAAGAATTCCCTTCGATGTTATGTGGAGTTTGCACCTTTCCTCACTGTACAGCAATCTCTGAGTTGGTATATTTAGTTAGAGGGTGTGTGTGGGGGGGGCACAGCCCTACAACATTGGGGGGGGAGGGGCAACCCCCCCCCCCCAATTCCTTTTGGTTTAAAATTGTATTGATTTATTTTTTTGCGGCCGAGGGAATTCATTCTCTGTTAAATCAGCCGTTGGTTTTAATTTTTTTGATGTTACCAGAACGTTTAGGTATTTGCTAACCTAAACATTCAATTGGGTAATATAGATGCAGACATCCCCCTCCCCCCAAGATCTGCAGTGACCGTCTTTTTGCCACTTTTCATAGAACTTGGTCCTTTTCCTCAAGGGATGCTTGGAATTGTCTTGCTTGGAAGGAAGGGCAAGTCTTTACAAGACAGTTTATTTTTGTATCTAGGTGGTGGAGAGAGTTCCTTGATTTGGTCTTCCTCTTCTCATCCAGTCTCAAGCACACTCAACAGGATGTCCAAAAAAAAACTTGTCCAAGGCGAGTTCAGGTTTACCATTATCTGAGAGGGGGGAGTTCATTCCTCAGCTGGGCAAGTCTCCTAGTTAGACCCAATAGCTGCTCCCCTGTATGATGCATACCAAACATTACAGCCAAATTTGAGTGAGTGCCTGGACATTCCTGAATGTCCCTCTTGGGGTCATTATCTTGAATCCCCTCTGCACTGGCTTTAATCAGTTCTTGCACAGACTCATGATATTGGAGAAAGTGAACTGACAGCTGAGAGCTCTCATAGCCAGGGCAGCTGTAGTGCATGTTTTCTTGTCCAACTGGTCCAAGGATCTACTTTCTCCATCATTTGGAGAGGGGTTCTTGGATGCAGGCTCTGTGCTTCCCTTGGCGGACTCTACAGGCACCACAGCTAGATCTACCCGTGGGTTCTTGTAAAGATGTTTACTGATATCAAGCACTCTGCAGGTAATGATCTGGCTTCCTTGCAGCACAGGGTAGGGAACAGACTGCAAAGACACAACTCGGAACACATCATCCAATACTTCATGGACTGGCAGAATCACCATAACTCTTGATTCATGCAGACTTGGATGTCTGCACACATTTGGAGCCTGACAGAACTCTCCATTTCACAGAATGAAGGAGTCCTTCAATTAGAAACTACAGAATTTTCAGGAAGTGAAACTGCGTATAAGGTGTCTTCAGAATCCGAGCAGAGCCAAGATACTGCCCGGAGGGTACACGTTACACATAAGCCAGTTCTTGATGAGAATCACAGGAATCCTCTTTGGGTAACATGACCCCTTTTCTTTTCCTGGAGGGAGTTCCTGCCGTAGGTCAAGCTTCCAGGGAAGGCTGCTTAGATTTTCATGAATATCATGGAATCCTGCATCAGCTTGATAAGCTACTGTGGCAACCCCAAATGCTGCTTTGACTTGAATGCCACAGGCTTTGGTCTGGTGGATGGCAAGGCCTGCAAACACAGACGGGCAGCTGCAGCCTGGACCCAGGAAGATCCTGACTACCAAAGGGATTCCATCCTCTTCCTCCAAAACAAGAACACATGCGCTGGAAGGTGGAACCTGAGAAATGGCCTCAGACCTGACAGATGTCCACCTGTTAGTATAGCGGGCTCCAAAAGCACTTTTCTGGAAAAACGATTTCAAGCCCGGCTGGAGAGTTCTACACCATGAGGGTGTCAACCTTCCTAACTCCCAGTCTTTAACGCTCGTCACTTTTTTTTTTGGCTGACAGCTCTGGGACCTGTCAACAACAAAGAATGCAGAGGCCTAACACTACCCTTCCCAAGGTATCTGAGTGAGTCAGCCCAGTGTCCAACAGTCTTTCCATTTAAATAGGCACAAAACTGATGATTAGGGACAGAGTCAAAGCAAAATAAGCAATAAGAATGAAAGTCCCTGTGCGGAATGTTTCTATGAGCAATGCAGTTATTGACTGACATAAATCAAAACACAACCCCCACTAAAAGGAAGGTTCCCCCAATGGATATTTAGCTTTGATGAGTCTCTGGTCTCAAGCCTGACAAATTGATGATGCAACCAAGCATTGTGCCTCAATGTCACAGCAAGAGACCAGAATATGGTGCCAGCTAATGACACCTTTATATGCTGTGTAGAAAGGGTGTCCACCAGCTGGGGGATGGTGAAATTCTGTTTGAAAACAGATTCCTACAGACAGAACTTCTCTATACTCAGTACTGCAATAGTGATTGCAGTGAACATTGCTGAATACTATGCTGAACATCTTCAGACTGGTTAGGTAGTACACAGTGTACCTAGAGACCCAACAATATCCTCAGTTAAGGTTGCTTCAATTAAGCAACCATGTAGAATAGGGTAAACAAATAAACCCATATCCTGTGGTGGGCAAAGACTGGACTCAAATACTCTCAAAATTCTGATTAAAGCACAGCAAAAAGGCAGTCGTAAATGGAAGTGGGTTTATTCTGCGATAAACCTCAGGTAATGTTTGTAGTCCTTGCGTGAATGGGGATGCACGGCTAAGCATCATTTAGATCCAAGTAAAATAAGACATCTTTTGGCAGAGAGAAAGAAAGACTGTAGAGTTAACATGAATTTTATTATCCTCAAACTTACTCAGCCTGGATGGGTCTATATTATTTCATAGAGAGACATAGTCATTGAACACCTTTATCGACACAAAAAAGTTGAAATTCATCTCCACAAAAAAAATCGCAGAATTTTACCCCGGGCAATGAAACAATTGCCCATAGCACAACAGAACACACTGCACTCACCCAAGTGGAGGCTTCACCCCCCCCCCCCAACTATACATACCAACTCTGAGATCACACTACAGTGGGGAAAAGGGCAAAGTTGGAGTTGGCCAACTACTTCCTTAACCTGGGAAAAAAATTCCACAATTCGTGGAAATGAATTTCGATGATTTTGTGTCTATGGAGAGGTGTTAGATGGAAATATCATTTAACGTAGTAATATAGACCCGCCTAGGTACATTAAGAATAGATCTCTCAAATATCCACTTTTAGGGAAAGGTTAGAATAACCCCCCTACCTCATACTCTCTACCACCCCAATGTAAAAGCTCCTCCAGTGCAGGCAATGCCAGAAGAAGATGACTTACTCGGATGAGAAGCACTCCCATGAACAGAAAAGGCCTTGAATTCCAACCTCTACTCTTATGCAACAACTTCTTGCTCAACCAGTTTTCCCTGGTAAGGGAGAGTCTGCTTCCTAGTGAGCTGATGGAGTTGGACAGAAGTGGAAAATGAAGGGTGGGTTGAGGGAATTGTATTAACATTCTTCACTTCAGTCTTGGGAGGGGAAAAAATACCTCCACCTAAATCACTGCCTACCTCTGCCTTCTGTGCTCCAAGCTTACTTCTCAAATGCCCTCTTTTGTTTAAATTGGCTTCTGACTGTTTACAATGGAAGTACTACTGTTTTGTAGGATAACCCCTACTATATGTGAAAAAACTGACCACAGAGTCTTTCTATACTAAAAATGGCATGGGAGTGGAGGGGTGGGGAGCAAACAGTTTTAAGCAAAGGCCATCAAATGCCAGCAGCCACTGTATCCCAAGCAAAAATGTCCCTGCTGGTATAGATAACATATCCCCAAAGGCAGACTTTCCCCACTTTAAATGTTGCACAATTTAAAATCACCTCTTAGGGCCTCGTCTGGAATTCTTGTTGCAGCATCTGATATTTATGAGTTTCAGTCTGCTTACTTAACTAATGCTTGGTAGTTTGCACTTAAATACAAAAATAAGACAAAGAAAATGCTTTTCAAAAGCAAATAATTTTGCTATTTCATCTGGGAGCATGTTGAATCTACAGCAAAGTTCAGAACCCATTTGCAAATTCCAAAGAAACTGCAGTGTCAAAGGGTGTCTAATTTGTCAGCATGGCAGGATAAGATCGACAGACCAATTTGCTTTGCTGGGGATATCCAGCATCTGTCCATGCTAGGGTTTCAATTAGCAAACTGGTTGTCTACCCCCATACTGCTTTTTTAGGCAATGCAAACCTGTTAAACCCACCAACAAAAGAAAAGGAAAATATGAAGGTGTTACTGATCAATGCTAACAGCCTAAACAAGGAAAACTGTTCCCTAGAAGCCCTTCCTACTCTGGAGGACACTGTGTAGAGACAGACATGATTTTAAATAGTAGATAGCACTCTGGCTGTGCAGGGCTATAACACCGTCTACACATTTAGACCAGCTACTGCACGGAGGGGGGGGGGGGGCAGTGTCTCAATCTATATCTAGAAGAGAGACGGTCATCAAGGCTGGTAAAGTAGTACAATGCACTAGAGCTTGTTCATATTCAAATAGCCATCAGAAAGGTCCCATACCATGTATCAGCTAAATATAGAACTCCCTCTAGGACACAAGAAAGCCACACCACCTACACACAGGAACTAGAATCACTCAGAATTAAACCTAATACCATTCAACTACTGGGAAACCTACACCACCACTAGTGGCCAAGCAAAGACTCCTGGACTGTCATTACAAATGCCCTGGAAGAATTAGAGTACCCACTAGGGGAAATAACATCTTGGATCTTGTCCCCAGTAATATTGTAGGATCTTGTACCACCCCTTGCATATCTTCATCACTTGTTAGGTCTGACCATAAAGCAGTCTCCTTCAAAATAAAACAAACCAGAGTTACCCTCCACCAAAGTACCTTTAGAAATTTCCTCAAGACAATCTACCTACTCTTAAGTGATGCTTTGACAAGCTTTAAATACCCAAAAAACCCAGTTAACTACACTGAACACACAGAAATGTACACCACCACCACACTACACCAGCATGTAAACAGTTGCTTAGATACAGCTGAACCCTGTAGGAACAAGTTTAGAGCAAACCCCAAAACAAACCCACATAGAGGAACCACATCAACAAGCGTTACAATAAAAGGAAGAACATTCTGACCAAAATTAGAAGTAAATCCCAGAATGTTCTAGACCTTGGCACTGAAATAAAACTCAGGAGCTTAATAAAATCCATCAAAGTCTGAGGCTAAAACAGCTACACAAGCCAATGACAATTAGACCAAGTTGTGCAATCTGAAAATCACAATGCAGCAATGTGTTCATCTGATTGCGAATGCTACTCATATTGAGACTGACATAATGAACCTGCTGGCTGATAAATTCAGCTTCAACTTTACACATCTCACCCCTCCATCTGTCCCTTTACATATACCTGAAACTGACTTGTTTTATGTGATAGCTGAAGGCAAGTCATAATGCTATCAAAAGCTAAAAATACTGCACTGATGGGTCCTGATAATCCCTGGATGCATCTTAAATACTATGAAACATGATTTAGTCACATTCTCAGCACTGTTCAATCTCAGCCTCCATGCAGGTTTTGTACCAAGCGAAAGGGAACAGCTACAGTCATTTGCTGCATAAGGAAAGACCATTCCTAGGCAATTACAGAGCCATAAACAGTACAATTGTGTACACTTACCATAAATGTAGATGCTTGAGTGTATTCACTGTTGCAGTCATTACCATTTTGGTAATCTGCTGGCAGGTTGCCCTCAGTCGTCCTGATTAACAAAGTCTTGGGTCCTGCGTCGGTTGCTGTCCCTTCTTCCATTACGTCAGGTCATCAGGGGTATAAAACATGCAGTCGACGCCATTACATCAGTTTTTCTTGCTCCAGATGTCAGGTGCCCCCCAAATGGGGAGCAAAATAAAAAAAAAAAATATATATATATATATATATATATATATATATATATATATATTAAAAAACACAAAAAATATACCTCCAAACAAAATCAAATACACCAAAAAGGCTTTTAAGCATAGTAAAAGAAAGTAGAGGTAAAGTAAGAGAAAAACGGGGCTGGAGGGTAGGTAACCAAGACTGCAACAGTGAATACACTCGAACATCTACATTTATGGTAAGTGAGGGGTTGGAAAGGTGGCTTAATGGCTAAGGTGTTTGCATTATAAACACAAGGTGCAGGGTTTGAGTTTCACAAGGGATAATTGGCTAAGCTTAAAATAGCTTGCGAGGGCAGTTAGCTTAGTACTAAAAACTATGAAACTATGTACACAACTGTACTATGGTTCTTCGCGTTTCAGTGTTGCAGTCATTACATTTGGGTTTATTCCCAAAGCTATGGTTGGGAGGATGGATTTATACAGCATTAGGACCAGCTATAAGGCCCTGCAGGACAGCAGTGGCAAAGCCAGCTCTGGATTTAGAGAAGAAAGGTAAATGGTAATGTTTGGTGAACGTATGAACTGAGCTCCAGGTAGCAGCTTCTAGAATGTCTCTGGTAGGAACACCTCTGAGAAAGGCTGTAGAAGTAGATACAGCCCTGGTGGAATGAGATCTGCTCCCCTGGGGGATAGTTTTACCATGGTGCATATAGCAGAAATTAATGCAATGGCTTACCCATTTGGAAATAGTCTGCTTTGAAATAGCCTTTCCCTCTGCCCCTGCAGCAAATGCCACCAGGAGTTCTGATTTTCTTAGAGATTTTTGTCCTGTTTAAGTAAAATCTAAGTTGTCTGTGTATATCCAATGAATGCAGAATCCGCTCCCCCTTGTTCTGTGGATTGGGAAAGAAAGTTGGCAAATGAATGGTGCCACACTGGATGCCACCTTAGGCATGAAGGATGGATTGATCCTGAGAGACATCCTGTCCGCAAGAAAAATAATGAAAGGCTCCACTGCCATAAGAGCCTGTAGTTCAGAAATCCTTCTAGCTGAAGTGACTGCTAAAAGGAAAGCTGTTTTCCAGGAGAGAAATTTTAAGTCTGCAGTAACAGCTGGCTCGAAAGGAGTGAGAGAGTTTTTCCGATACAAAATTGAGGTCCCAGGCCGGGGTTGGAGCTCTCCTGGGTGGTCTTAAGTTTTTGGCCTCTCTGAGATGCTGCTTTAGCAGAGGATGAGAGGAGAAGAGGGGAGGGTCTGTGTTGTAATGAGCTCAAATGGCTGAGGCATGGATTTTGATGGAAGAAAAGGACAAGCCCTTGTGAAGCACCTCAGTTAAGTACTGTAAAATTTGAGGAATACTGGGCACTGCTGTGCTTATTCCTTGTTGCTTATTCCAGACACAGAATCTTTTCCATATGTCAGCATAAGATTTTCTAGTACTAGGCCTTCTCGCTTCCAAAATGACATCCATCACAGGTTTGCTGAGGGATGTTAAGGGTGAATTTAGGTAAGCAGCCACGCTGCAAGATTCAAAGTTTGGAGACAAGTGTGCAGAATTTGGTTGTTCTGCTGAGACAATAAGTAAGGTGTCTGAGGCAGGTGCCACAGTGGAAGGTGTGACATTGCACAGGAGTGGGTACCAGTGCTGGCGAGGCCAGTCTTGAGCAATCAGAATAATTTTTGGTTTGTCCTTTTTGACTTTTAGTAGAACTTTGGCGAGCAGAGGCAGAGGTGGAAAATAGACTGGATAGGTTTTTCCAGCTGAATGATAGAGCATCCACTTTCCAAGGTTTTTCCAGCGGAATGATAGAGCATCCACTTTCCAAGCTTTTTTGTGATGAGTGCTTGTGCAGAATTTGTCCAACTGACAGTTCTGGGATGAGGCAAAAAGATCTATGTCTGGACTCCCATTTGCGTGTCAACATGTTGAAAATCCGTGGTTCCAGTTTCCATTCGTGTGGGTCCATGAGATTTCTGCTTAGTTCCTCTGCCAGAGTATTCAGCTTTCCTGGCAGGAATGGAACTTGTAGTTGTATTTGGTAGGTCAAGGCCGTGGTTCCACAGTGCCATGGCTAGTCTGCAAAGGGGGTAGGAGTATGTACCCCCCTGCTTATGTACCACAAAGACAGACAACACTGCAGTTAATTGCCCTGGATGAAGGTAGTCCTTGAAGGCTGTCAGAGCATTCTGTACAGCTAGCAGCTCTTTCCGATCGATATGAAGGTGCATTTGATTTGGGCTCCATTTGCCCTGAAGGCAGTTCCCTGCCAGATGAGCACCCCAAGCATAGTTTGATGCATCTGTTAGAGTTTGGGCGGCAGGGGGGGGTGAAGTGAATGTTTTGGTGACAGGCCTCTGCCCACCATAGGAACTCAAGCTGCAGGTAAGGTATGATAGGAATCATTGTTTCCAGGCTGTGACAACGTTGACTCCATAAACTTTTTAAATAACACTGAAGTTTCCTCATATGCAGTCTTGCATATAGAATTAGAAGAATACAGGAGGCAATGAACCCCAAGGCTTGCAGAATTTGTCTTTCAGATAGCAGGGATTTTGTGGCCACCTGTTTGAAGCAAGTTACCTAATGAATTTGCTTTTCCGACGCAAGGTAAGCCATCTGGGCAGTTGTATTTAAGCTTGCACACAGGAATGTAATTTTTTGAGAGGGTACCAGTTGTGATTTCTTTTTGTTTATGGTGTACCCTAGACAAGTTAGAACCCTTTTTACAAACGCCAGATGCTTTAGAAGAATGTCCTTGTTTTCTGCCTGAATTAGACAATCGTCCAGGTATGGATATATTTGAATATTTCTTTGCCTGCAAAATGCAATTACTGGAGCCAGGCACTTTGTGAAGACCCCGGGCGCAGTAGATAAGCCAAAGGGCAGTGCAGAGAACTGGCAATGCAAGTAGTCTGCTTTGAAGCGAAGGTATCTTCTGCAAGATTCCCTGACTGGGATATGCAGGTAAGCTTCTTTTAAGTCCGGAGTTACCAACCAGGCATCTTTGCCTAGCATAGGAAGCAAATACTGAAGAGTCAGCATCTTGAACTTTGGAATGTCCAGAAATGTGTTTAAGTCCAGAAATGCACACCAAGATTTGTTTTTCTGGGTACCAGGAAAAGTCTTGAATAGAAGCTTTGTCCCTTTTCCTCTTCTGGTACTGGTTGAATGACCCCCATTGTTCATGAGGGACAGTACTTGTTTCTGGGCCTCTGCCCACTGATTTGGGGGCAGGTCTGGCCATCCGTTTGGGATTGGCAATGTATGGAAATGAAATCTGTATCCCTGGGATACTATATTTAAAACCCATTTGTCCTGGGTTATAAGTTGCCACTTTTTTGCATTAAGTGCCAGTTTACCCCCCCCCCCCCAAAGGGGCGGCTAAAAGGTAAGTGCTTGGTAACTGTAGAGAGAAGTCATTGAGACCGTTTACCATACGGAGGTGCCTTGTTTCCCAATTTGGAGGTGGAGGCACCCCATTGTTTTGTTCTAAAAGTCCCTTGTGACTGAAACCTGGAGCCTTTGGAATGTCAGGGTTTGACTTGAGTGGCTCTCGAAGGAACTGGAAACTACCAGTTCTTAGTAGGCCAGTACCTACTAAATCTTGGAGGTTGCACTTCTAAGCAATCTTTCACAGTTTGTATAGATGTAGCTTTATCTTGCATCTTTTTTAAAACTTCTTCAGCCTTATTACCAAAGAGACGGTCCTATTGTAAAGGAGCATCCAATAATTTTGCTTTAACATGATCAGGCAGAGTTTGCACTTTGAGCCAAGCATGCCTTCTTAGCAGACCCAGTTATTGCAGCCCTGCAAGAGGCCTCCAAAGAATCAAAACCACATTGCAAAGTAAGTTTTCCAACTTGTTCAGCTGAATGCAATAAATCCTGTAAATCTTTATTTTCCACACGGTCAGAAATTAACATCATTTTCTGTTTAAGCAGTCCCATGATATGCTGTTGACATTTAAGCATATGAAACAGTTTAAAGCCCTGACTGCCAAGGTTGCAGAAGTGTAAACCTTCTTACCCCATCTATCCAGTTCCCTGGAATCTCCATCAGAAGGGGTAGGATTTTTAGCAGTAGAGGCCTTAATGCCCTTGGGACCCTGAGAAATGGTTTCAGGATCTGCAATAGGATTTTTGAAAAGGAATTTGTGGGAGTCAGGAAGCCTGTATTATCTGTCTGGCTTACAAGGAGCCGGAGGCAGAGAATAAGGAGCCATACTAGATTCTGAAAAAAACAAACAACAATGTCTAGAACAGGAGGTATAGCCAAAGGCCTACGCTGAGGAAGAAGAAGAAAATCCCCTAGTCTCTTTTTAGATTCAGAGAAATCCTGACTTTGCCAGTGCAAATGTTCCCTTAAGGTATGTAGTTTCCCCAAAAGAAAAATCCTCTGGGGAAGAAGCAGAAGGAATGGAATCTTCTGCATCAGAGTCCTCATAAGTAGGTATAGACAAATCCTGTTCATTAGAAGAGTCAGAAGAAATAGAATCCTGTTCAGAAGATTCATAATCAATCTCTTGCCTAGGCCTCTTAGGAGGGGGTTGGCTACCCCGATCAGAGTAATTAAATCTTCAGCCATTTTGATAATTTGTTTTTTTAGGCATAGGGGCCTGTACATTTGGCCCAGGCGTCGTTTTTTTAGACTAGATAGATAGATTTAGATTTTGGCCTTAGTTTTTAAGATGGCATCTGTCTAATATACAAATCTATAGGCCTGAAAACACCATCAGAAGCCGGTGCCTGCACAGCGGCGAAAGACCCATCTAAGGTAGACACATCCACGGGTTCCATAACTGAAGCATCTCATGGCATACTGGACTCCAAATGGGTCTCAGTAGAGGACTGCGAATCAGAAGTGGCAGGTATCAGGGGCTGCGTAAGCGCCTCACTGAGTACCGGCTAACTGGCGACTGGCTTAGGAGAAGCGTTGTCAGTTTTGGACCTTGACGGCTTGTCTCTTTCTTTGCATTTTTTAGGTAATCCGGTAGTCGGATTGTTAACAGACATTTCTGGATAATTAAATAGCGAGCCAAAATATTTAGAAACAAAAATATACAGACGTTTAATAGTGCGTTGATTAAACTTAGAACAAAACCGACAGCAAGGTACGTTGTGGTCAGGGCCTATGCAAGGAATACAGTACAAATGAAAACCCTTATGAGGTATTTGCTTCCAAGTAATGCAATTAACTTTTACTGACATCAGTAAGGAGCAAGAAAATGTTTCCCAACGGGGTACTTCGCTTTTAGCTGAAGACTTCGGTTCTGAAACATGAAAACGAAAATTTCAGGAGTCGGCCGACCGGCACTTGTGAACTGCTTCTGTTTCGGGCACCGCACAGCAAGAAAGACTGATGTAATGGTGTCGGCTGCATGATTTATACCCCTGACGTCATGGAAGAAGGGACAGCAACCAACGCAGGACCCAAGACTTTGTTAATCAGGCCGACTGAGGGCAACCTACCAGCAGATTACCCAAATGTAATGACTGCAACAGTGAAACACGAAGAACATCTGGCCAGTCTCAATTGCAAAGCCATGGAAAGACATACAATGGAAACTTCTCCCAAATCAAATATGACCCACTGGTGAGACGAGCATCCAAGAATCCCTCTTTTTTGGAATAGACAAAAGCAAAGCTGAGCCCCGAATCTAAGCGCAACTGGGACAAATAATCAGGCTAAAGGGGAACCTTCAAATACTGAACCAGTTTCAGTTTGATTTGACAAAGGCAGGTTATGCTTACTCAACTTTGTGGATTGTTTTAAAAAGGTCACCAAAGAAGTGGTTAAAGACAAAGCTGTACACTGCATACCTCGATCTGGCCAAAGCCTTTGACATTTCCCCATTCATGCATACCAGAAAAATGAAATACCCCTAGGTTACTCATTGCATTAACAACTGGCTGTCAGAGAAGGTGCACAAAATCAAAATTGGGGAAGTTACCTTCAAAGAGAGACCAGCCACCAGTGGAGTCCCCTAGGGTTCTGTGCTGGGACCTCTTCTGTTTGGAATAGACTTTCCTGAAGTAAAACCCAATACCAAAGTGCTCTGGCTGACTAAGTTTGTTCCCATCTTGCAGTTTATCTGCAGTCACTGAATCCCTAAATGACCTAGCCATCCTGCAGGAAGGTTTGTCCCAAATAAACTGGTGCCAAAATCATGGACTGAAACCAAATGCCAAAAAAATGCATTTCTACATGCTTTGGAAGTCATCTACCCCAGGGAACTACCACATTGATAATACATCCCTAAGAGTTGACCCAACTGTTCAGGATTTGGGAACTTGTGGACAGTGACCTAACTTGACCACAGTATCCACCGTTACGTCCTTCTATATTGCACAGCTTACAAACTGAGGTATTGTGTCTGGATCTAGGGATGTCACTGTCTCCCTTTACTCAGCCCTCACTAGGCCAGTCACTGAATATAATACACCCCTTTAGCATGCATCTGTCCAGAGATACGCAACAACTAGAATGCCCTCAGAGATGCCTTACTAAAACACAAGGCCTAAACAATGCATCCTACTTAGACAAACTCAAAGCCCTGTCACTATACTCTCTATCCTACAGACTGATAAAAGGTGACCTGTGACTCGCATAGAAGGCATCCTATGATCCAATAGTGATGGACTTACTGCACATTAGCAAGTCAATGGCATCAGAAATATTCTGTCAAGGGATCTAAATCTCTTTTGCAACACAAATAGAATGGTATGGAGAGACAGGTAATACCTTGAAGATGATTCCACTACTTTGTTTTATGTGGAGTCTGTTCCAAAGTTCATATCTGTTCATATTCAAGTGCAACTTGGATCTACGGATGGGAACAATTTACTGCAGGACTGCCACCTTTACTACTAATGGACAGAGGCAAATCCTAAATGCCTTACTTCATGAAGAACATCTCCTAAATGCCTTATCTCATGCTAATTATCTATAGTATGATCCAAGCTACTCATTAGGGGTAGTACATAATTATCTACCTTGGGATGGGTTTGGCCAGTCTCTAACCAAATGGGATAGGTTAATTCGAGAACAAAAAGGGAAATTGAATAGGCTTAAAATGACCCACATGGGCAGCTAGCCTAGTACTTATGAACCTATAGCAGTACATATTCCTTGAGCTACCCAGACCACCTTAAAGCTCTTTCCATTTACTACAGACTGTTGAGAGAGAGGACTTTTGTCTAGCCTACAGAAACTCAGGTGAGCCAGTTCTATACAACTGTGATCGCCTGCATATTGGCAAACACCCTAAACACCTGCTCAAGAGATTTTAACTTCTCCCAAATCAAATATGACCCACTGGTGAGACGAGCATCCAAGAAATCCTCTTTTTTGGAATAGACTAAAGCAAAGCTGCGCTCTGAATCTAAGCACAACTGGGACAAATGAATGGGCAATTGTAAATGCACACTGGGTTTGACCCCCTAATGCCCCAACTGAAAGGAGTCAATGCTAGGTATAAATTAGTGATGTCAGTGGATACCTACAATTTGGGATATTGTGGCTAGTCCACTAATGTCCTCTGAATTAAACCGAGGAAAACCATGATCTCTCACAGGTGGTCAATTTTTTTCTCACAATAACCCCCTGTTTAACACACACATGCATGCTCAATCTTTCCAACACTGGACAAAATCAAACAGTAGGTGGCTATTACCCACTTTAGCACAGCTAGTGCCTGAAATGCAGTGGACCAGACTGCCTCACACCCCACAGTATTGGTAAAGCTGTCAGACACTTGCTCCCCCTCCTCCTCTTAACTCATGCCACTAATCAACCTTGGGTTGTAATCAGGATTTCCCATTGCTGCCAAGGAGCCAGGCTAAGTATTTTAACTAGCTTTTATGAACATATGCAAACTTTTCCCTACTTGTAGCTAAACTGAGGTTATCTAGTCTACTGACAAACATTGCAACCGCCCCATAGACTAAGTGATCACACCAACTTTTAAAGTCTTGGTCCAAAACCAATGCTGTATGCAGAGTTTAGTCTAGCTACAGCTAGCTGTTACTTTCAAAACTCCTGCACAAGCTATGGCTCTTCCCCCAGCATAGAAGTAACATTCCACATCCCCGTTTTCCATTGCCAACGTCCAGTCAATCATAAACGATCCCACCACAGTGTTCTCTTCACCTTACAAGCATCAAAAGACCACCACCCTCAGCCTTGCAGCTTTTTTTTTTTTGAACAGTCTTATCAAAATGCTTTCTTCTGCTGTGCTGACTCCTTTTATATCTTTCATGCCAGTGACAGAAATGCACTGTACTCTGGTCCAAACAAAATGAACAGAATGGAAAGTGCAACTCTTTTTGCAAAAGTGGCACTTGTTTTAAAGGGAAAGGAAGCCATAATTAAAGTGAAACAAAAATCCAGCAGGACATGGACAGTGAGAATACTTTACCGGGTACAGACAAATAACCGAGGAAAGAGACTACTGTCACAACATGTCATAAAATGTCAAAGAAAATGACAAAATTGTCTTTATGCCTACTAATATCAATGTAAAGTGTATTCCTGCTGCAATGGTCCCGCAAACATAGAACTGCATTTGAACACTTGTTTCACTTACTCGATGCCTTGCAGATGTCCCTGTCTGCCTCCTCTGTGGCTGGGGCTCCTGTAAGCGACCATCAGGGTATGCATGCCTGTAGAAACAGTTTCCACCAAAAGGGCAGTTTCCACGACCCTCGTCAAAATAACGACAAGATTTATTACTAGGAAGGAAAAAAAATTTTTTCATTAGGCAATATAGCACTGCATGATAAAAGCAATGGGATCCAATCTTGGAAGTCAAAATCCCAGCTTCCCGATAAACCTGTGATACCATACACAAACTGCATCTTTTCAACATGTTATCAAGGCCACTTGAGGTCATCAGAACCCATTATACAAACATCATTACAATAGCATGCAGCAAAATATTTCAAACTAAAGCCAGCTGTATACCCCCCCCCAAAAAAAACAAAAAACAATTTACAGTCCGCTTTAAAGTATTAGCATATGAAGGCTGTCTCATTCTTCGAAGGCATCTACCTGCAGTGATGTAAAGCACAGCTGTCTTGGTATGAAGTACTGCCACCCACCAAACTGTACAAAATCAAAAATGTTGTTAAAGGCTCTGCACCTACTACATTTTAAAAATTTACTTGAATACATGAAAAGTCTTGCGGTGGTGGTGCTGCGGTAGCGTTGTCACCTCACAGTAAGACGCTGTCCAGTTCGATTCTCAGCTAGAGCATCTTCTGCATGGAGACATGCGTGAATGGGCGTACCTTCGTTGAAGGTTGTGAGTCAGGGCTGGTAACTCGGCACGTAAAAATCAACTACCAATCATTAGCGGAACGGAGTTCCGCTGTGGCGACCCCTAACCGGGAAAAAGCCGAAAGACACAACAACTTGAATACATGAAAAAAACCCCTATGTATTGCCTAGATCAGTTTGTTGACAGTTTAAAATCTCCACAAAAAAGATGCTTATTCATATCTGTTCAAAGGACAGTTCTCATTTGGCACATACTTGCAAAAGTAAAGTTAACATGGCTGGTCTGGTGGCATTTAGAGATTAAGCCCTGCCTATGACCTAGGTTCGACTAGCAGATGGGGTGATTGATGGAAGCTGCAAGAAGGGATTGGCAATTCCATCCCGGCAGGTGGGTGGACCTAGCATCGAACCTTGGTGAAGGTTGGGGAAGGCACATTGGTAAACATGCATAAGACAGGAGCAGGGTGGAGACATGGCTGAACTGCTACACAAGCAGAGTGATACACCCCATAACTCTAATGCACACCCACTCTCCTCCCCCCAGTTAAACCATTAGGTCCGTAAGGGAAATGGGAAATACTTGGGTCATAAGTACCCCCCAACAGAAATCACAGACCTGCAGAACCCCCAGATGCCAAACTCCTTGGCCGGCCTCCATAATACCAGCTTGGAGTACAGGGAAAAGTACAGTTGTGTACATTTACCATAAATGTAGATGTTAGACTGTATTCACTGTTGCAGTCATTACATTTGGGTTATCTGTTTGCAGGTAGCCCTCAGTCGGCCTGATTAACAAAGTCTTGGGTCCTGCGTTGGTTGCTGTTCCTTCTTCCATGACGTCAGGGGTATAAAACATGCGGCTGATGCCATTACATCAGTTTTTCTTGCCCCAGATGTCAGATGCCCCCCTAATGGGGAGCAATTAGATATATAAAAGTACAATGAAATACCTTCAACAAAAAACAAATACACCAAAAAGGCTTTTACGCATAGTAAAGTAGAGGTATAACCAAAAGAGGTTAGGGGGCTGGAGGGAGGGTAACCAGGACTGCAACAGTGAATACATTCCAACATCTACATTTATGGTAAGTGTACACAACTGTACTATGTTCTTCGTGTTTCACTGTTGCAGTCATTATATTTGGGTAGATTCCCAAAGCTGTGGTTGGGAAAAGGAATTTAGATAGCATTAGGACCAGCTATAAGGCCCTGCAAGACAGCAGTGGCAAAGCCAGCTCTGGATTTAGAGAAAATTGGCAAATAGTAATGCTCGGTGAAAGTATGTACAGAACTCCAGGTAGCAGCTTCTAGGATGTCCCTGGTAGGGATGCCTCTGAGAAAGGCTGTAGAGGTAGATACAGACCTGGTGGAGTGAGGTCTGATCCCCTGGGGGATATATGTTTTCCATGGTGCTTATGGCAGAAAAGAATGCAATGGCCTATCCATTTAAAAATAGTTTGCTTTGAAATAGCCTTCCCCCCTCTGCCCCTGCAGCAAATGCTACCAGCAGTTCAGATTTCCTTTGAGGTTTAGTCCTGTCCAAGTAGAATCCGAGTTGTCTGTGCACATCTAAGGAATGCAATATCCGTTCTCCTTTGTTCTGTGGATTGGGAAAGAAGGTTGGCAAATGAATGGACTGATTAAGTGCCACACTGGATACCACCTTGGGCATGAAGGATGGATTGGTTCTGAGGGACACCCTGTCCGCATGAAAGACGATGAAAGGCTCCACTGCCATAAGGGCCTGTAATTCAGATACCCTTCTAGCTGAAGCGATTGCTAAAAGGAAAGCTGTTTTCCAAGAAAGAAATTTTAGGTCTGCAGTAGCAGCTGGTTCGAAAGGAGGTAGAGTGAATTTCTCCAAAACAAAGTTAAGGTCCCAGGCAGGGGTTGGAGCTCTCCTGGGTGGTCTTAAATTTTTGGCCCCTCTGAGGAACTGGGAACTGCTTGAGCATTGGATGAGAAAAGAGGGGGGGGGTTCTGTGTTATAATGATCTGAAATGGCTGAGGCATGGATTTTAATGGAGGAAAAAGACAGGCCCTTGTGAAGCATCTCAGTTATGTATTGTAAAATCTGAGGTAAATTGGGCTCTGCTGCGCTCATCCCTTGAGACTGGTTCCAGGCACAGAATCTTTTCCATTTTTCAGCATAGGATTTTCTAGTGCTAGGCCTCCTTGCCTCTAAAATGATATCCATCACAGGTTTACTAAGGGATCGTAAAGGAGAGATTATGTAATTAGCCATGCTGCAAGGTTCAGTGTCAGTGAAGCTGAGGGTGCAGAATCTGGTTCTCCTGTTGAGACAACAGGGAAGGTGTCTGAGGCAGGTGCCATGGTGATAACCATGACACACTATGCAGGAGGGGCTACCAGTGTTGGCGCGGCCCATCTGGAGCAATCAAAATCATCCTGGGTTTGTCCTGTTTGATTTTTAGTAGCACTTTGGAGAGCAGAGACAGAGGGGGGAAGGCACCGACTGATCAGTTTTTTCCAGGTGAAGGACACAGCATCCGCTCACAGCATCCGCTTTCCAGGCATGTTTGTGGGGAGTCCTTCTGCAAAATTTGTCCAATTGGTAGTTCTGGGGAGAGGCAAACAGGTCTATATCTGGGCTCACCCATTTGCTTGTCAATATGTTGAAAATCCTTGGTTCCAGTTTCCACTCGTGTGGGTCCATAAGGTTTCTGCTTAGTCTGTCTGTCAGTGTATTTAACTTTCCTGGCAGGAATTGAGCTTGAAGGTGCACTTGGTAGCTCAAGGCTGTGTTCCACAATGCCATGGCTAGTCTGCAGAGGGGGTAAGAATGTGTGCCCCCCTGCTTATGTACCACATAACAGTGGTGTTGTCAGTTTTTACTATTAGTTGCCCTGGAAGAATGTGGTCCTTGAAGGCTGTCAGAGCATTTTGTACAGCTAACATTTATTTTCGATTGATATGCAGGTGCATTTGACTTGGGTTACATTTGCCCTGAATGCACTTCCCTGCCAGGTGAGCCCCCCATGCATAGTCTGATGCGTCTGATAGGGTTTGGGCAGCAGGGTGTGGTGTAAAAGGTAGTCCCTTGTTTTGGTGGCAGGCCTCTGCCCACCAAAGGAACTCTAAGCATAGGCAAGGTATGACAGGAATCATTGCTTCTAGATTCTGTGAATGTTGACACCATAGGCTTTTTAGATACCACTGCAGTTTCCTCATATGCAGTCTTGCATATGGAATTAGAAGAATGCAGGAGGCCATGAACCCCATGGCTTGCAGTATTTGTCTTGCAAATAGCAGGGTCTTTGTGGCCACTTGTTTGAAGTAGGTTGTCAAATGAATTTGTTTCTCTGGCGTGAGGTAGGCTATCTGGGAAGTTGTATTCAAGCTTGCTCCCAGGAATATCATTTGTTGGCAGGGTACCAGGTGTCATTTCTTTGTGTGTATGGTGTACCCCAAACAAGCTAGAATCCTTTGTAGAAAGGCCAGATGATTGAAAAGTATGTTCAAGCTTTCTGCCTGAATTAGACAATCGTCTAATATGGGTATATTTGAATATTTCTTTGCCTGCAAAATGCAATAACTGGAGGTAGGCACTTTATGAATACCCTGGGTGCAGTAGATAAGCCAAAGGGCAGTGCAGAAAACTGATGGTGCCCGTAAGCCTGCTTTGAAGCGTAGGTATCTTCTGCAAGATTCCCCGATTGGGATGTGCAGGTATGCTTCTTTTAAATCTGGTGTTGCCAACCAGGCATCTTTGCCTAGCATAGGAAGTAATTGTTAAAGAGTCAGCATCTTGAATTTTCGAAAATCCAGAAAGGTGTTTAGAGTAGACCGGTCCAGGATAGGATGCAATGAATTGTCTTTTCTGGGTACCAGGAAAAGTCTTAAGTAGAATCCTTGTCCCTTTTCCTCTTCTGGTACCAGTTGAATAGCCCCCATGCTTAAGAGACAAAGTACTTGTTTTTGGGCCTCTGCCCACTGATTTGGGGGTAGGTCTGGCCACCCGCTTGGTGTTGGCAACGTATGGAAGTGAAACCTGTATCCCTGGGACACTATTTAAAACCCATTTGTCCTGGGTAATGAGTTCACAGTTCATTGTATGAAGCGCAACCCCCCCCCCCCCCCCAAAAAGGGGCAGCCAGTTGACAAGTGCTTGGAAATTTTAAAAGGAAGTCATTGGGGCAGTTTACCATAGGGGGGAGTCTTGTTACTCCCAGATTTGGAAGTGGAGGCCCCCCCACTGCTTAGTCTTGTGTGTCCCCTGGGACTGAAACCTGGGCTTTTTGCTGTGTCTGGGTTTGGCTTGAGAAGACCTGAAAGGGGCTGGAAAGGACCAATTCTTAGGCCAGTGACTACTAAATCTAGGAGGCTGAACTTGTAAGGAATCTGTAACAGTTTGCATAGATTAACTTTAACTTCCATCTTTTTAAGAACTTCCTCAGCCTTGTTGCCAAACAGGCAGTCCTGATTTAAGGGAGCATCCAACAATTTAGCTTTAACATGATCAGGCAAAGATTACTCCTTAAGCCAAGCATGCCTTCTGAGCACAGACCCAGTAACAGCAGCCCTGCAAGAGGCCTCTAATGAATCAAAACCACATTGCAAAGTATGTTTTCCAACTTATTCAGCAGAATGCATTAAATCATGTAATTCTTTATTTTCCACACAGTCAGGAATCATCATTTTCTGTTTAAGCAATCCAATGACATGTTGCTGATACTTTAACATATGAAACTGGGAGTTTAAAGCCCTAATGGCCAAGGCTGCAGAAGTGCAAACCTTCTTACCCAATCTATCCAGCGCCCTGGAGTCTCTATCAGAAGGGGTAGGATTTTTAGCAGTAGAAGGCTTAATGCCCTTGTCCCCCCTGTGAAATAGTCTCTGGATTCGCAATAGGATTTTTAAAAAGAAACTTGTGTGACTCAGGAATCCTGTAGTATCTGTCTGGTTTTCTGGGAGCAAGAGGCAAGGAATCGGGGGCCAAACTACATTCCCTATGCTTAGGTAGGAGTAAGAAATCCCAGCGCCTCTTTTGAATCAGAAAAATCCTGGCTTTCCCAGTGGAAATGCTCCCTTACAGTATGTATTGCTTCCCCCAAAAGAAAAACACTCTGGAGGGGAAGCAGAGGGAATTGAGTCCTCTGCATCAGAATCCTCATAGGTAGATGAGGGCAAATCCAGATCATCAGAAGAATCAGAAAAAACAGAATCCTGGTCGGAAAATTCATAAATCACTTCAGTCCTAGGCCTCTTAGAAAACGGGGGGTTGGCTACCCCCCGATTAGAGTTATTAGATCTTTAGCCATTTTTATCATTTGTTTTTTAGGCACAGAGGCCTGAGCATGTGGTCTGGGCGTCGTTTTTTTAGGCATGGTTCGAGATTTAGGCCTAAGAGAAGAAGGCGGCGTCGGTTTAATACACAAGCACCGCGCGGCAAGAAAGACTGAGGAAAATGGCGTTGGCTGATGCTTTTATACCCCAGACGCTCTGACGTCTGGGAAAGTGCGACATCAGCCAAGGCCAGACCCAGACTTTGGAATCCGGCCGACCGAAGGGCTGCCTGAGGCAGGACAACCCATATGTTATGACTGCAGATGCATCCTTGAAGGACATCAAAATATTTAGAGGTGAAAATATAATGACAACAGATAGTGTGCTGATTAAATAAAGCACAAAAGCGACAGCAAGGTACATTGTGGTCAAGGCCTAGGCAAGGAATACAATACGAATGAAAATCTTTAGGAGGTATTTGCTTTCCACAAGTAATGCAATTATTAACTTTTACTGACATCGGTAAGGAGCAAGAAAAAGTTTCCCCAATGGGGTACTTAGCTTTAGTTGAAGACTTCGGTTCTGAAGCTCGAAAATGAAAATTTCAGGAGTCGGCCGACCAGCACTTGTGAACTGCTTCTGCTTCGGGCACTGCACGGCAAGAAAGACTGATGTAATGGCGTCGGCTGCATGTTTTATACCCATGACTACCTGACGTCATGGAAGAAGGGACAGCAACCGAAGCAGGACCCAAGACTTAATCAGACCGACTGTGGGCTACCTGCAAGCAGATAACCCAAATGTAATGACTGCAACAGTGAAATACAAAGAACATCAAGGACATGACTGGTAGACCCTGCATGGGTAGATACCAGAATACTAGGCTAGTATCATGAAGGACAAAGAAGGAACAAAAAAGTAAACAATGCAATAATTTTTCTTCTGCTATACTGAGCAAATATTTACAGCCTTTTCTGTTAAAGATACTTTAACAATCTTCAATCCTCTGGTTTTCAGAGCACCCTTCTTTGAAAGCTTTCTTTTGGTCATCTTAATTTATGTACAGACAAGGTACTTAAGCAGTTTGAATAATACATACTTAATGTTGGTTACTGGAATTTATCTATCACAATCCTTTTTAACTGCAACTTGCTTAACCTGTACTTTTTCCCAGTGCTGCTGCTCTTGCTATCTTGTTAGATGCCACCGAAGCTGAGAGATCACTACTATTTTGAAAAACAGAAAAGTTATTACAAATAACTAGTCTGCTCTGTGTGTAAGTGACCCCAAGAGTAAGCATTTAAGGGGTGTTGCATAGAAGAAATTTAAGCCATTTGTTTTGCCATTTAATGCACATAGCTTAGTTTTTCTTTTTTAATGACAGACTACTTTTTTGCCCATACTAAACTTTCCATGGATTCATTTGTGTTTTGCTTGCAAATAGATTTGATGATATTAAGTCTAGCTCTGCACATTAGCTTTTCCACAACTTACTCAAGGTGTCTTATTTGATAGAATGACTAGACAACATAACTGGACTACGCAGTACAGAATCACACCCTAAGCACATTTTTTTTTGTTTTAAGGAGAAAAATTTTAAGTTGCATACTCACCATAACTATGCAGCTGTGCTGTCTATTCTTCCTCACCATATGGGTACAGATCAGACCTCAGATCTGACTGCTGCATTCCATCCTCCCTCTACTCAAAGCCCTAGTCAGCCTACAATACCTCAGATCAAGTCTGTTGCCTTATAGATTCTAAGATATTGTAGGAAAAAGGAAACTAGTAAAGCTACAGCTCAAACCTGAAACAAGAGGTTCCAAAAATCTATTGGATCACTCCAGATTATGACCGGAAGAGGGAAGGAGGGGAGGGGAGTTGATGAAAATAGACAAAGGAGATAGTTATAGTGAGTACGTAACTAATATCCAAAGTTGTCCTTTTCATTCTTCCTCAACATATGAGACAAAGTCCCTAGCTACATGAAACTCTGGTGTCACTCATGGAAGGCTATTCTGGAGAACTGCCAAACCAAAAGCAGCCCCATTTCTAGAAGTCGTCTGTTTGTAATGAGTAATCAGGGTACAGGCAGCATTAGACCAGACAGAAGCTGTGCAAATCTCAATGGACATTGAACACCAGAAGGCAGAAGTGGCCATGGATATACTTGAATGTGCCTTAGGAGATTTTGGTAGGAAGAGACCTTGCTGGGAACACAGAATAAATGCAATTAATAATCCATTTAGCCAAGGTAACTTGAAATTGGTGATCCCAGTCTCTTCAGTGAGAATGAGACAAACTGGTCCATTTTCCTGAAATCTTTTGTCCTGTACAAGTAAGCATAGTTGTCTATGGACATCTGAAAGATGCAACATGCATTCTCCATTACTTAAACAGTTAGGGAAGAATGGCAAATGAATTGACTGATGTTTAATTCAGAGGCTACTTTTGGTAAGAAAAATGGATTAGTTCGTAAGGTAACTATCTTTGTGAAAACAATGCAAGGGGGATTTGGATGATAGCCTGGAGTTCAGAAATTCTCCTTGCAGATTTAATAGCAACTAAAAATGCTGTCTTACAAGACAAAAATTTTAAATTAGTTTTGGGTGAAGGTTCTATAGGTTGTTGTGTCATCCACTGAAGTACGATACCCCTAATCCCAAGGGGGTGACTGATCTTTCACTTTAGGCCTGAGCAAAAAAGTGCCCTTTAGGAAAGCCTCACACAATTTGGAAGAAGCAATCTCTCCTGAAAACGTTGATACATTTGTAAACTGTACTTTGACTATGGAAAAACTAGCACCTTCTTGAAAAAGAGAAGCTAAAAACTCCAAAACCGAAGAAACAAGATAAGTAAAAGGGTCAATTTAATTTTTAAGGGCTCAAATTGAAAAGCTCTTCTATTTATACATACAAATCTTCTAGAAGGTTTCTGGAAAGATAAAAGTATATGATAAACTGGGAAAGAAAGTCTGGCTGTCTAGCCATTAACGGAATCGTAGAAACCATGCGGTTAGTTTGAAGCATGAGAAACTCTGGATTGGGGTGCAGTATCCATGGAGGTTAACGAAGATGAGACCAAAAGAAGAGGGACCACACCTGGTGAGGCCAAAAGTTGGAAATGAGCATAGCTAAGCTCTTGGAAACAGAGGTACTGGGGAATAAGTTTAAAGGAGACCAGAGGGCGTGTGGACTAGACCATCTCTGTGACTTCCCCTTGGAGGGGATCAGGACAAAATACCTGTTGCTGAGGCCTACAGTGTTTCCTCTGAGTGGTTTGCAGAAAGGGTGAGTGGAGCTGAGGAGACACTATCAAACTCGAGTGAGTTCTGGGAGTCTTTTGAAACACCATAGGTCAGATCAGAGGTTTTCAGATCCAATGGCTGTATCAGAGATTTGCTAAATATTATCAGATCTGAAGTTTTCCTCTTTTGATTTGAGAAAGTAGGAAAGGAAGACCTTTGAATTTTCTGAGAAGGCTCTGAAGTAAGAGGTAGAAGTTTTCAGAGATTTAGGAGGGGACCTCTTTCTAGGCTCCGATGGAGCTTTGTAATCTTTGCTGGGGGCTTTAGGCTCGGAGGATGAAGGGGGTAGCAATCCCTTGAGGACCAACCTTTTCCTTTCATCAGCAATCGCCCTTTAATGAAAGGCAGTACAGACAACACAATTAGTATCAAGGTGTGCTGCTCCTAGACAGTAAACACTCCATATGGGCATCAACATTGGGAAATTTGTACCCACAGGAAGTGCATTTTTAAATCTTGTTAGCTTCTCAGTCATAGTTTTGGAAAGACAGAAAAGAAAGTTTTTAATAACAAAAAAGCTACCTACAATGGTAGAGATAAATACTCTTAAAAAGGGTAGGAAAGGAAGAAGTAAAGGAAAGGGGGTACCAACGATATTTTACAAGTTTACCTCAAGGTAGAAAAGAGAAGCACTAACAGGTAGAAACTGCAAAAAACTAAACCGATAAGATTGAGGATTTGGAGAAAGTTAAACAGATGAGTAGTTTTAAGAAACATTAAGTGCTTGAACTACCGAGTAAAATGTTTCTAAGTGAGGATGTGTGTCCATGAGAGACTGTGACAAACGAGATCTGGGGTATTGTAAGCTGATTAGGGTATTATGGGTAGAGGGAGGAGCTCGAGAGTTGTATCTGTCAAGTCTGTGGAATGTGGCAGAGTCCGATCCATAACCCATAAATTGAGAAGATTAGCAGTGTAAAAGATAAGCTACTGGGAAAGCTTTTTTTTTCAACTAAATCACACCACTTTTGCCAGCCATTTGATGTTCATTATGCAATTTTAGAGGTTCAGTCCATGAAGATACAATTGTTTAATGCCTTATGGCAAGTTAGAGGTACTGATTAAGTAAACCGCCTTTAAATAGTGTAGGTACTAGACACCACAGAAGCTGTTAATACTGTGTAGAAACACAAGTCTTGACAAAAATAATTACAGTTTAAGAATTTCATTGAAAATAAGAGTAGAAGGCACTACGGGAATTCTGGCTCTCTGGTAAAAAGTACACTTTTGTTCCTGCTCTAACCATTGGTGAAGTGCAACTATTAGAGCCCCTATCTGGGCACAAAGTACAGTACAGCATAAATGCTTCCTTTTTTTCCTTTCAGACATTATCTTTTCATAATCTAACTACTTCATATGTCTCCAGCACTTTAAGCCACAAAAATGCTTTTGGTTCCCATGCTAATATTATACCGGAAAAGATATTTTAAAAATACATATCACAAAGTGCATATTTTATAACACTACGGCACTAGAAAGTGCTGTTTTGTGATAACTGCATGCATCTGAGCAGAAAGTCTGCTTTTGACCCAACGTCACAGCAGTTATCACACACTGGAATCCAGACATGGAAATCTTAATACAAAAAATAAGACAGAGGAAAAGTAGAAAAGGCAATTACTAATGGAGAAGTTAAAGAAATAGAAAAAAGAAGTTATGTACTCACCATAACGTTCCATCTGAGTAGGTAAACTTAATTTATCAGCAACCTGTTGGTTACGGATCCGATACGGATCCGAGCCGGCAGCATACCAAGCAAAAAGATCAGAGCTCCAAATTCCTACCCATACTGCACTGCAACCTTCTTCTAATCCTCAGATAAAGTTTGCCACTCCATACATGACACCAACAAACTAACCTGAGACCCCTAAACCAAGGGCAAACTTCCAACTCGTGAACTCTGGACAGAGTTCAGCAAATAAAAATGCCGAGGCAAGGGGGAAGGAGGGAGGGACGGTTGCTGACAATTAAGTTTACCTACTCAGATGGAACGTTATGGTAAGTACATAACTTCTTTATCTGAAGTAGTTAACTTCATTTGATCAGCAACCTGTGGGACAGAGTCCCCAGCTACCCGAAATCTTTGGAAGCCCTTAAGGAAGGATATTCCAGAGCACTGCAGAGCCAAAAGAAGCCCTTCCTCTAGACACCAAATCCAGTTTGTAATGATTAATAAAGGTGTGAGAAGACGCTCAGGTAGCCGCTGAGCAAATGTCATCCAGGGAAACTCTAGACCAGAATGCTGCAGATGTCGCCATAGAACGTGTAGAATGGGCATGAACTCCTACTGGTTCTGGTAAACCAAGCTCTCTGTATGCTTATAGGATACAAAGGGAAATCCACCTAGCAAGAGTCACCTTTGAAACTGGTTCCCCTAAAAAGGGCTTCGCAAAAGAAACAAAAAGTTGATCAGATTTGCGAAAAGATTTGCGAAAGGCCGCCGTCCTGTACAAATAAAAACGTAACTGCCTATGAATATCCAGCAAATGAAGTTTGTTCCCCTTTGTTCTGAAAATTAGGGAAAAAGGCAAATTAATAGACTGATTAATATTTGCTCAGAAGCAACTTTAGGAAGAAAGGATGGATTAGTCCTGAGAGTTACCCTGTCCTTATGAAACACAAGGTATGGGGGTTTCATACAAAGATCTTGCAGCTCCGTCACTCTCCTTGCTAAAGTTATAGCTACCAGAAAAGCCATCTTCCATGACAAAAATTTTAATTCAACTGATGCCGAGGGCTCGAAAGGAGACGCAACTAAGGCCTGAAGAACCGCAGTCAGATACCACGGCGGTCACGGATTCTTAATAGGGGGTTGCAGAAGAAAAGTGCCTTTCAAAAAGGTCTTACAAATTCTAGCAGCAGCGAGGGAGTTTAAATTGTCCCCTACATGGAAATGAGAAATAGCCGCCACCTGGACTTTCACTGTGGAGGAGCTAGCTCCTTGCTGGAAGATGAGACAAAAAGTCTAATACCGCTAGGATCGGAGCGGTAAAAGGATCTAGATTTCTCTGTGAAGCCCAAATGGAGAAGCGTCTCCATTTGCTAGAATAAATTTTCCTGGTAGAGGATTTATGAGCCGCAACAAAAACAGGGGAAGAGATACCAGGAGTTCTAGCAACTAATGGAACTGGAGCAGCCAAGCTGTGAGCTTCAGTCTGTCCAGATTCGGAGGAAGCATTCCCGAGGGATGACTAATTAGATCCGGAATGGGATCCAAGATGGAGCTATGAGATGAGACTGTAGGCAGGGGAACCAGACTTGACGAGACCAAAATGGGGCTATGAGGATCAATCTGCTCCCCAGCCGGTGAGCTTTCTGTAAGAACTTTATCATGAGCAGGAGCAGGGGATATGCATAAAGAAGACCGGGTGGCCAAGTATGAACAAAAGCGTCTCTGGGGCTTTCCCCCCTCAGGGGGATTAGAGCAAAAAACTCACTGCACTTCACAATGGAAGGCGATGCGAAGAGATTGCAGCAAGGCGGACCCCACTTAAGGAAGATCTGCTGCGCTACACAAGGGTTCAGAGACCACTCATAAGGAGAAAGGATAATTCTGCTCAATTTGTCCACCAAAATGTTGGACCTACCCAGAATGTGCGCTGCTATCAGAAAGCTGTTGGTGGAGATCGCCCATTCACAGACTCTCATGGCTTCTCAACAAAAGGGGTAAGACTTGGTTCCTTCCTGTTTGTTGATATACCAGACCACTGACATATTGTCTGACTGGATCGCAATAGTTCCCAGAGGTAGATAGGCATGAAGGGCCTGCAATGCTAAAAGGACCGCTCTCATCTCTAGGACATTTATATGCAGAACGGTCTCATTGAGACCACATGTCTTGAACAGTCCTGCCCGAACAATGCCCCCCCAACCCCAGGTGGGAGGCGTCCGTGGTCACCACAGCCTGGGGTTGGGGCGCAAGAAAGGGACATCCCTCCTGCAAATTCTGAGATTGGGGCCACCACGTGAGAGCATTTCTGCACACTCTGCTCAGAGGGATTAGAAAATCTAGAAGTTGATGAAGAATCAACCACTGAACTTGCAACGTCCACTGTAAAATTCTCATATGCAGACCAGCACAAGGGATCAGGTTGATAAGCTGCTGCCGTGGACCCTAAGGCTCTCAGGACTAATTCTGCAGGGGATGCAGGGGACTGCAGAAGCGCTAACACATGAAGTGTCAGGCTGTGTAGTCTGTCTGGCATTAAGAATGCCCTGGCCTGGCGAGAATCTATTCTCGCACCTATGAAGTCTAACACTTGAACAGGTTGAAGGGAAGACTTCCTTAGGTTTATAGTAATCCCTAGCTGAGGTGACATCTGGAGAAAGAAATCTCTGGCTAGTAAGAGTAGATGCCTGGTGGGGGCAGTGAGAAGCCAGTCGTCCAGGTACGGAAATACCTGAATGCCCTGAAGTCTCAGGTGGGCCGCTAAAACTGCCATGACCTTGGTGAACACCCTGGGGGCTGTGGTGAGACCGAAGGGTAGAACCCTGAATTGATGACTGTCCCCTAGCCAAAAACGGAGGAACCTCCTGGATCGCCTGCCCATCAGAATATGGTAGTACGCATCCCTTGAGGTCTATCTAGCACAGCCAGTCTTCCTCCTGCGGGAATGGCAGGATGTATTGAAGCGTGACCATCCGGAACGTTTCCTTGGCAATGAGAAAGTTCATTGCTGACAAGTCGAGAATCGGCCTTAGGTCCCCCATCCTTTCTGGCACCAAAAAGAACCTGGAATAGATGCCTGACCCAAACTGATCTGGGGGTACCTGCTGGATGGCTCTTTTTTTCTAGTAGTTTTTGTATTTCCAAGGCTGCGGCCTCCCTCTGAGTGGGTGGGACATCCGGGAGGCGCCTTGAGAATAGAATAGCCTCTGGATATTATTCGAAGCACCCAGCGATCTGTCGTGGACTCCCATTGGGCTAGGTGCATCGAAAAATGCCCCATGACTGCCTCCAGAGAGGAGCAGTCGGGTAAACCCCTCAGGGTTGCTGCATGGGTCACTCTGAAAAAGGTTCATGTGACTCGAAGTTTTTCACCCCCCCCCCTCTGCCTCTGGGCCGGCGAACACCTTGTCCCCCTCTGCCTCTGGGGGAGGAGTCCTGAGCGTTCCGGGACTGCTGAGCTTTCCGGAACCACAGCTTCTTTTGCCCACACTGGTTCTTGGAGAAGGACCTTTGAAGGTTAGAGAAGCGGATCCCGACGGCTGACAGCATCTTCCAGTCTTTCTCGCTCTGGACAAGCATATCGCGGACAGTCTTCCCGAACAGGGTGGCACCGTCAAAGGGTGGTTTAGCGAAGGACACCTTGAAGGATTCCGAGAAGTTGCAAAGACGGAGCCAGGCATGATGCCTTAAGGCGATGCCGGACCCGCTAGCCCTAGCGGCTCCCTCGGTGGCATGACAGAGTAAACACATGGACATAGTGGAGATAGACTTGAGAGTGGCCATACGAGCCGAGAAGGTCCATTTATCCATGGCAAACATGGACTCCGGGGGAGAGACTGCGCACTCTTGCACGAGGTCCCACAGCAGTCGAATAATGTGGGCCAAGTAATTCAGAGCTCTTATAGTAAAGGTGGCTGAAGCAAAAGTCCACTTTCCAAGACGGTCCATAGCCCTGGACTCCTTTGTCTGGGGGGTGGACTGAGGAACTTTCTTGGGCGAGTTCCTTTTTTGTGGCCGCTGCCACTAACATGGCATCAACTGGGGAACCTTTGTTCCAAGAAGCTCTATCTGCCGGTGGACTCCGTATTTTGTCAGGTCTTTTGGGTATAGGCTCCACAGTGTCCGGTTCCCTCCAAGCTCTGGTGGTGATAAGGTCCACCAGAGGGTCGGCCGGTGAACACACCAAAGAGGTAGATCGGTCTGGGTTGAATGCCTCCAGGAATATAGACTCGTCAGAGGAAGGTTTTTGGGCAGACCACTGCCCCTTCTGGCGAAGTATTTCCATAATGTCTCCAAAGGAGACGTCTTCGGGGGGGTGATCTGGGTGAACCTTCCCCTTCTTCCAGTCGGTATCCTCGGTGAGGGACTCAGGGGAGTCCAAGTGCCTCCTCTTACACTGCCCTCTTTTCTGGGTACTAGAAAGTCTGGAGTAGAAACCTTGACCTATCTGTTCTGCAGAAACGTGCTCTATTGCCCTCAGAGAGAGCAGGGAAAGGACTTGCTTTTTGGCCTCTGCCCACTGGTTTGGAGGAAGGATCTGGGAACCCTTTTGGGGTTGAAAGTGTGTGGAAAGAAAATTTGTATCCTTGGGACACTTATGTTGAGGACCCAGCATTTGTTGGTAATGGTGGCCCATGTGCTTGTGTGGAAGGAGAGCTTTCCTCCTATGGTCAAGTGCAGTTGGGCAGAGGGAGGGGTGGACAGTCATTGTGAGTTCTTATGAGGTGGTGGCTTTAAAGTGGAGGAACTTCTCTGCTTTGATCTCTGCATTCCCGGTGGCTGTTGTCTGGGGGGTCTGGGCTGAATTGACCTGGTGGGGGCAGGAAAGGACCAGTGCTTGGAGGGGCAATGCCTGCTGGACCTGTAGGAAATCGTTAACTGTCTGCATAGATTTAGCTTTTTCTTCCATCTTTTTTAAGACCTCCTCTGCCTTGGTGCCAAATAAGTTGTCTTTGTACAAGGGTGCATCCAATAATTTAGATTTGACATGGTCTGGCAAGGGTTGTTCCTTCAGCCAAGCATGTCTTGCCAAGGACAGTACTGGTTACTGCTGCCCTGCAAGAAGCTTCTAGGGTGTCAAAAAGTACAGTGGTGTACACTTACCATAAATGTAGATGTTCGAGTGTATTCACTGTTGCAGTCTGGGTTACCCACCCACCATCCCCCCTTTCTATAACTTCTCTTTCCTTCACTATATTCTAAAGCCTTTGTGGAGTATTTGCTTTTAGATGAAGGTAAAGTTTATGTTGCTAAAAGTGGATGTACTTATGTTGCTGTTAATTTATGTATATATATATATATATATTTATGTATATATATATATATATATATATATATATATATATATATATATATGACCTGACGTCATGGAAGAGGAGACTGCAACCGACGCAGGACCCAAGACTTAGTTATTCAGGCTGACGGAGGGCAACCTGCCAGCAGATTACCCAAATGTAATGGAAGTTTAACAAGTGTACTATGTTCTTAATGTTTCACTGTTGCAGTCATTACATTTGGGTAGAATCCCAAAGCTATGGATGGGAGGATGGAAGTAAATAGCACTGTAGATTTGATCTAGGACACTCCCCCAGTCCCATCTCTTTACCGCATTCTACCTAATAAACCCTTTCTGCACTTGCTTCTAGTCCTTTTTAATTTAATTACATTTTTTCAAACTGTGTGTGGACTAACATTGCTACATAATCAAGTGTGCCAGCTTGCACTGCATGTGAATTGTTTTTACTACTGTTTTTGCTACTTTTATGAAGAAAAAAAATTATCTGCTTTTACTGTATTTGTGTTTCTTCCTACTTTATTTTGCTTTTGCGTCATCTTAAAAGTACTCCGTTGTATTTATTACTTCTTGGTGTAACTCATTCTAAGCCTTTTAGTTTAAGCACTTGGGCTTCAGACCAGTTATTTTACATTAAAAGAGTTTGTGGTCTGCACTCTTGTGGGATGAGAGGCTGGACTCTGCCTTTCTGAGCTGGGAATTTCTGGTTAAAGGCTTATAGTGCCTGCCTAACTGAACTGCTTCTTACTGAAATTGGTACACCTTGTTTGCTGTAGCATAGACTAAATCCAGGCCTGCTGAATCTAGCTTTCTTTGTATAACTTCAGCACTAATCCAGGCATTCTTCAAAGTATTCAATTGTATTTATTACTGCTTGGTAGTAACTTGATTAAAGTATATCTATCATTCTAGGTCTTTTGGATTAAGCACTTGGGCTTCAGACCAGTTGTTTTACATTAGGAAGGTTTGTGGCCTGCACTGTGGTGGCAGGACAGGTAGCTTACATCCTTCTAAGTTGGGAACTGCTGATTGAGGGCTCAGTGTCTGTTATTCTAAAAGTGTATTAGTTCTGGTTTAAGCACTTGGGCTTCAGGCCAGTTATTTTACATTAAGAAGGTTCGTGGTCTGCACTCTTGTGGGAGGAGAGGCTGGACTCTGGCCTTCTGAGCTGGGAATTTCTGGTTAAAGGCTTATAGTGCCTGCATATTTCAACTGTTTCTTACAGAAATTGTTACACCTTGTTTGCTGCAACAGACTAGATCCAGGCCTGCTGAATCTAGCTCTGTTTGTATGCTTGTTTGTTTGCTTGTTATTTCCTTGAAACGCTAATACCACCTAAAACGCGGCTTTTCAGCGCTTCTGTGGATCCCTAATGATATCTGCATTGCTTACTGTACTTATTTCCTTGTTTCACTTAAAAGAAAGTTACTGTTAATCATTTTTGCATTTAAGTTACCTGTAACACATTGCATTTAAGTTACCTGGCACTTGCTCACTAAAGCAATTATATAAGTCAGCACTAAAAAATTAAAAGCACTACACTCACAAAGTCCTCTTGAGTACCTTGTTCCCCATTGGCCCTTTTTTTCAATTATAAAGGAATTCCCAATACTATTCTAGCATGTTCAAAGGTCAGTTGTCAATCTTCTCTCCGGTCCAGCTGGTGAATCTGGGAATCTTGAGGCAATGTTACAACTGCCTCATGTACACAGACAACCCTCTCCTCCCAACAAATTCCAACACATGAGAGATGCATCCATATAGCCAAACTAGAGGCTAAGCTCTCTCAACTCAGTACTGGCGTAACCAGTCAGGTGGAGAAGGAAACCACACTCAGTACAATTCCAGTCTCACATAGACCTACCACGACAGCAAACCAAACACAAACGCACAAAAACATACTAGGAGGCTCTAAATAAAAATCTGCCTAAGCAGCAGAGACCTCCAAAGCAGACACCCAAGCAACCGTTACCCCAAAAAAAAACACGTTGAACACATAGCTCACAAAGCCAGTGTGCCGAACAGTCACAGCCCTTTAGGCTAAACAACACACCTGATACACTTGTAACAGGTGACTATCGTCAGGCACACTGACGTCCTGCTCACCAGGCTGAACAAGGAGAAGGTCATGGTGAGTCGGGCGCTAGGATCCGCCACATAACACAAGCACTCGGGTCACTCCAAGGCAAGTACAAATATGACTCAGTCATTGTCCATGCTGGTGTGAATGACCTGAGACGTACCTCCCTGGACTACATGAAAAGAGACAGAGGAGCGCTCTGAGCATGTGGCCCAGGCCGGTATGACCCTGACCTTGAGTAGCATCTTACCCTCACCAAGAATGATGCCACAATATGAAGACAAGATGATCAATTTCAACAATTGGCTTAAGTATTGGTGTCATTCAAAGGGGATCCAATGCCCGTCAGCCTGGGATGACATGCTCGACAACCACGATGCTTTGCTAGGGAAGGCTTGCACCCGTCACCCCTGGGCTTTCGGATATTGGCAAAGGCTCTTGCTACCCCCATAGTGCCTTTTTTAGGCAAGGCTCAAAAGACAAACCCACCTCCATAGGTATCACAAGGGATAAGAAACTAAGAGTAATGCTACTCAACGCCAGAAGTCTAAACCTCAAGATGCACGCACTCGAAACTCTCCTTAGCATGGAGAACATCAATATCTGTGCAGCAACAGAAACCTGGTACAAGGCTCCCGAGAGCACCCCAGCACTACCAGGTTATACCTCATACTATGCTTTTCGGCCCCAAAACTTGGACTGACCCACAAAAGGAGGGGGGAGTATCAATATTCGTCAAAGATGGGGGGGAGTATCAATATTAGTCAAAGATACCCACACCTCCTGGTTGGTGGCACAGCACGAAGGATCAGAGTCTATCCATGTGCAACTAACAGTGGGTAAAAATGCCTTCCAGTTTATAGCCTGCTACAGACCACCCTCCCTAACCCAGGAACCCCAGACGGCCTTCCTGAGAACACTGGAAAATATGAAGGTCTCTCCAAACACCATTATATTGGGCGACTTCAACTACCCAAACAGACTGGGAGCATTACTCTAGCTCCAACACCCTAGCCCAAAGGTTCCTAGAATTTATAAACTCAAATGCTATGGAACAACTTGTTACCACTCCCACAAGAGGGGAAAACATACTGGACCTGATTCATCACCAACATGGGGACTCTATGCTCCAGACCAGAAGTGTATCCCTCACTGGTAAGATCAGACCATAAACTAATCTCACTGGATATTCACATCCCGACACCAACCCCCTGCCCAGAAAACCACAGTGAAAAACTTCTCTAAAGCAAATTTCACACACCTCAAAACCGAGGTGGAATCCTTCAAAGCCCCTGGGTCTGTGGAAAATACGGCCCAGACCGCAGAATCCTTTATAAACACATTCTATGAACACCTTCAGGAATGCATGGATTATGCAATCCCAAATAAAACCAAGACCCAATCCTCCAAAGGCAGACATCCTGTCTTGTGGACCCCAGCCATAAACAAATTATACAATAGAAGGAGGAAGCTACTAAATGATTAGAGCAAAATTCCAAAAAGGGAAGGCATCTCTGATCAGTATTTACAAAAAACTATGGGCACTCATAAAATCGTCTAAGCTCAGCTTCGAGAGAAAAATAGCACAGGACACTAAGGATAATCACAAGGCTTTCTTTAGTTATGTTAGGAACTTGGGTGGTAATTCCCAAATATGCTCAGAATTAGTCCAAAATGACAAAAAATAAACCGAACCCACAGACATTGCCAACATCCTAGCTGACAGGTTCAGTGCGAATTCCCCCCCCCCCTCCCCACCAAAAGGGCAAATATCTATCCCAGCAGAGTGCTGCCCCCTGACATCTCAGATGCTCAGGTAAGAGCCGCCCTCTCCAAAGCAAAAAAAAAAACAGCATCAATGGGACCAGAAGGTGTCTCGGGCTGCGTCCTACATGAACTCCAAGAAGAGCTAAACCCAAACATAAAACTACTGTTCAATCTCAGCCTTACTACAGGATATGTACCCAAAGAGTGGCGTACAGCAACTGTGGTCCCTCTCCACAAAGGTGGTGCCTCAACGGATCCTGGAAACTATCGCCCCATAAGCCTGACTAGCTTGGTCTGCAAAGCTATGGAAAGGATCATCATGGACCTCATAAATAAAGATATTAGGACCTACAGACACTGGATCCTACCCAGTTCGGCTTTAAGGGCAGATCCTGCCTCTTAAACCTGGTTGATTTCTTTGAAACAGTCACCAAGGCCATTGACAAGGGGAAGGTGGTCCACACAGCCTACCTGGACCTCGAAAAAGCCTTAGATACAATACCCCACTCGGGCATTACAGATAAGCTCACCAGCTTAAATATAAACCCCTATGTCACTAGATGGGTTGCAAACTGGCTCAAGGACAGAACCCACATGGTTAGAATTGCTGGAGACATGTCAGACTCCAAACCAGTTACAAGTGGCGTCCCACAAGGCTCAGTCCTGGGACCTCTCTTGTTCGGTATATATTTCTCGGAGGTACAGGCCAACACGGAAGGACTGTGGCTGACCAAGTTCGCAGACAACTGCAAACTGGGCGCCATAATCGACTCTCCAACCGACAAGCATCCTCCAAAAGGGCCTCATAGAAACAGACAACTGGTGCCAGAGCAATGGCCTCAAGCTAAACGTCAAAAAGTGTATAGTCATCCCCTTTGGCAAAAACAAAGTGCCCACAAATTACCACATAGGTGGTAATCCATTAAGTACAGAAGAAGTAATTAGGGACCTGGGGACCCAAGTTGATAGCAATCTCTCATTTGACAACCACGTGGCCAAAGTGGTTAGAAAAACATTTTATATAGCCCACCTAATCATGAAGGGATTCGCATCTAGATCAGGGGAGGTCATCGTGCCTCTTTACTCATCCCTCATCAGGCCCATAATGGAGTACAATGCCCCTTTTGGGATGTAACTTACCAGACACCTGCAGCAACTAGAAAGACCCCAAAAGTACCTCACCAAGAGGATCAAAGGGCTCAAACAGACGCCATATGCTGCCCGGTTAAAGAAACTCCAGCTCTACTCAGTGGCATACCGCCTGCTCAGAGGCGATCTGTGCCCGACGTATAAAGCCATGTCCAACCCGGAATTAATGGACATGCTGCACCTCAGAAAATCCAAATCCCATCGAGCTACGCTCGAGACTTGAACCTCAGCACTGAAATAAATAGGACATGCTGGAGGGACAGATTCATAACCCAGAGGCTCCCATCACTCTGGAATAAAATCCCAGTCCAGGTTAGGCAGAGTCCCTCATTGACTCTATTCAAGAGGAATCTTGAGTGGATGGGAGATCGTAGGATTACCCCAGGTATCACTTCTGTCTCACTGTTAGACAGAGGCACAGTATACTAACCTCAAAAAAGGGCATAGCAAAATTAATTTAAAATGGGTGGCGAAAGCCAAACACATTCTGGCTAGGCTTATAAATGCCCTAGGGCAGACAGCCTAGTATGAACCTATGAAACTAAGGAGTGGCTATAAGGCCCTGCAGAACTGCAGTGACAAAGCCTGCCCTGGATTTGGAGAAGAGAAGCAAATAATAATGTTTTGTGAAGGTATGAACTGAGCTCCAAGCAGCAGCTTCTAAAATGTCTTTGGTTGGAACTCCTCTGAGAAAGGCTGCTGAGGCAGAGGCAGCCCTGGTGGAATGAGACCGGATACCCTTGGGCACTGGTTTACCATGGTGCAAGTAGCAGAAATGAATGCAGTGGCTTATCTACTTAGAAATAGTCTTCTTTGATATAGCCTTCCCCTCTGATCCTGAAGGAAATGCCACCAGTAGTTGCTCAGACTTTTAGAGATTTGGTCCTGTTTAGGTAGAATCTTAGTTGTCTGTGTACGCCCAATAAATGCAGAATCCGCTCCCCCTTGTTCTGCAGATTTGGGTAAAATGTTGGCAGGTGAATAATTTGGTTAACAGCCATGCTGGATAATATCTTAGTCGTAAAGGATTGCTGGGGAGACTTAAAAGATCAGCCACCTTGGCACCAAAGAGGCCTGAGTGGTCCAAAGGGGCATCCAGAAGGTTGGCTCTGAAGTCATCAGGGAGTGGCTGCAGACATAGCCAGGAATACCTTCTTAGCATGGATGCTGATCCAGCTGACCTGAATGAGGCCTCAACTGCATCGTGTGCACACCTAAGGGAGAACTTGTTCACTTGTGAGACAAGCCAGAGTAAGGAAGACAAGGATGCTTTAGCAGCAGTCAGGAATGTCATTAAGCTCTTTGGAGGCTTTGTCCACAAGAGTCAGAGTGTACCAGACCATGTGAGACTGGTAATTTGTTGCCCTAAAAGTTAGGGTAGCAGAAGTATAAATCTTTTCCCCACCTCTCCATGGCTTTGCTGTCCTTATCTGCAGGCAGGAGAGTGGTAGTAGTGAGGAATTTGGATATCCTGTCTGTAGAAATGGAAATAGTGGCAGGGTCTGCTGGGGGGCACTTGAAAAGGAATTTGAGTCACAGACCCTGTATAATCTGTCTGTCCTTAGAGGAGCAGGTGGTTGGGAATCTGGATTAATGGATGCTGCAGCAAAAGCATCCAGGAAGGCAGGTTGGACAGGTGGGATAGGGGACGGATTAGGCGATTCCATCTGAACTGGATCATAAAATCTTTTTTGTGCTTCAGACATGTCTAAGCATTCCCACTTAGTGTTCTTTCATTAGGTTAACAGTGTTCCCGAAGGTTTAGGTCTTCCACTGGGGAATCAGGCTCAGCAGAGGCCTCTTCAGGGGATCCATAACCCCAGGGGGGATGAAATCTGAGAAGAGTAGGAGAGGGAATCCTCAGAGAATCCAGACAGTTCCTCCTCTGCAGGATGGCTCACAGCCCTTTCAGGTAATGAGGGCCTAGGGCTGAAAAGAGGTGGCGCTGCAGGGGTGAACTCAGATGAAGGCCTGAGGGCCAACAAAGCATTGTAGAGACTGGCTGAAGGCCTGCAAGTCAGGTAAGGCCTCTGGTATCAGAGAAATATGTCTGGTCTTTTTCTTTTCTTAGAAGGCCTAGCTGGCATCTGGCTGGCGGTAGGCTTGGAAGAAATCATTGGAGTGGTGGAGGCCGGGTTTGAAGCACCCATCAAAACATACAGTTGTGGACACTTACCACAAATGTAGATGTTGAGTGTATTCACTGCTGCAGTCATCACACTTGGGTTATCCCTGCCAGGGTAGCCCTCGGCCGGCCCGAATACCAGAGGCTTAGTATTTCTGCATCTGTTGCTGTCGCTCTTCAGGGCTGACATCAGGTCGTCAGTAGTACACAGTAAGGAAGCAGACGCCATTACATAAGTTTTTCTTGCCATAACCTGTCAGCAGCCCCCAAGTGGAAGCCAGGTTCTGCTGGAAGAACCCCACCAGTAGAAAGTAAATACCAATATGTCCCTTGTAAGGAAAGAGAAGAAAGAAGAGGGGGATGGAGGAAGGAAAACAAGGACTGCAATAGTAAATACACTAACATCTAAGTTTATGTAAGTGTACACAACTGTACTGTCCTTTGTGTTTCACTGTTGCAGTCATCACATCTGGGTTGAATCCCAAAGCCGAGGAAATGGGTGAAGGCAGTCAAGGAAACTAGGGGCTAGCTAGGATGCCCTGCAAGACTGCAGAGGCAAACCCTGCCCTAGATTTGGAGAAGACAGACCAGTGGTAATGTTTGGTAAAGGTGTGAACAGATGTCCAGGTGGCAGCCTCCAGAATGTCCCTGGTGGGGACTCCTCTGAGAAAGCAGGTGGAAGAGTCTGCTCTGGTGGACTGAGTCCTGATCCCCTTGGGGGAGGCTTTCTGTGTTGCTTGAAGCATAAATGGATGCAGTGTGCTATCCATTTGGAAATGGTTTGTTTGAAAATGGCTTTGCCCTCTTCACCTGCAGTAAAGGTAACCAGCAATTGGATCAGCCTTTGATGGATTTAGTCCTGTCTAGATAGAATCTGCGCTGTATGTGCATATCTAGAGAGTGCAGAATCCTTTCCCCCTTGTTCTGTGGGTGAGGGAAAAGGTGGGCAAATGAATGGATTGGTTGAGAGCCACAATGGACACCACCTTGGACATGAAGGATGGGTTAGTCCTGAGGGAAGGTGGAAGATT